>NC_045429.1:217064662-217435496 GCF_902635505.1 Sarcophilus harrisii
TAAACCATAAATAAAGAGATTGGACTGCATTAGCATTATCGTGCTAGATTTTATCCTTGAGTAATAGAGGGTATGTTCATAATATCCCAGAACACATTTTGTGGCCAAGAGATATAAAATGATGTTGGTCTCCTCTAGGGTTCAGGTGTATCAAATCTCAGATGATTTTTTTTTGTTTTATAGTAGTTTCTTCAATCCATTTTTGGAATTAAAAAAAAACAGGTATTATGATTTCTTGTTTTCTTGAACAGATGTTATTAAAAATAGTTAGTGTTGATTTGCTGTATCAGCCAGTGCAGTCTCTCTCTCCGTCTCCTCTCCTCTCCTCCCCTCCGCTCCCTCCCCTCCTTTCCCTCCCCTCCTTTCCCTTTTTTCCCCTCCCCTCCCCTCTCCTCCTCTCTTCTTCTCTCCTTGCTGAGGCAATTGGGGTTAAGTGACTCGCCCAGGATCACACAGCCAGGATATGTTAAGTGTCTGAGGCCAGATTTATACTCAGGTCTTCCTGACTTAAGGGCTAGTGCCCTATCCATTACACCACCTAGCTGCCCCCCTGCCTCCTCCCAGTATATCTCTTTTAAATGTCATAGTTGTGATTGAGGTTTTAAATTCCGTATATCCATTGCAATCTTTGTTCCTAAGAAATTCCTGTTTTCCCCACTGTACCACTTTTTGTGTTCATGCTCTTGCTTTATTGAATTGTGAAATTATCTTTTCTTACTAATTCTTATCCTTTCTCATGAATTCCAGGATACTTCCTCTTACTTTGCAAGACTTAGAGAGAATAATTCAGACCTCTAACTCCGAGAGTTTGAACTTTAGTGCAGTTGAAATGGATACTTCTTGGTTAGATGAAACAGATGTCTTGGCCGCTTCTGTTAAGTTGCTTGTCGAAAGAGCAACTAATCAGGACTGGGTTCTTCGAGTTAGGTGGCTTTACCATCTGGCCAAGAATATACCCCAAGGCCTTGGTAAGTAACAAAGTCTTAGTCTTTTTCTGTGTGCCTGTATGTATATATTCATCATTTTAAATTTACTTTTTGAATGCCACGAAACATTTATGCTGTGGAGAACAAGCATTGTGTTTTGATGTTGTAACTCAAGGTATCACATATTACATTCTATTTGTTGTCCTCGAGGCTTTTCAGCCTAGTCAGTTGATAGACAGCTTTTAATCAGTAGGTGATAGATATATACCAAAGAAATTCTGTGAACAACAAAGTTCTATTAAAGCCCTAATAGAATATCATTGTGGTGTAGAGGGGGAGATAGCCTGGATTCTTAGAGATTATGTTAGCAAAGTAGAAGCACTAGCTTGCACGGTGCCTCCCCTTCACTTATCCAAATTAAGAGTGCTTCATGTGTGGATGTAATGGATCTGTTGGTCATCTAAATCTAAGCTTTAATTCAGAGAGACAAATTAGTTACCAGGTGATAATTTTTGAAACAAAGACAATTTTTAAAAATTGTAAGTTAGTGTGCTTATGATTTGTATCAGAGAGAATTCTGCATTTTTGAAATCACAGATCCTTTAAATAGTAAAGTATATAAGCAAAACTTTTTGCCCCAACCATCCTGCCCACCTCTTGTTCCTCCTAACCACTCTTTTCTAACATGAGATATTCCCAAATGATTCTGAAGTTGTATAACCTTTTTGGCTCTACTCTATAAAATAATATATATTGAATTAGTGGCCTATGCAAGTGCACATTAGCAATAATTTAGTCATTAAAAATAATAGCCTGTTTAAAAAAATTTTAAGAAGAATATGAATGGTGCCATAGATTTTCCTTTCTGTGTCTAAACATGTGTACCCTCTTCAGAAAAGGATGGTATAATATAGGCACAATTTATTTTTAGCCTTACAAGTTTTCACAGATTTTTCTTGTGGTAGTACAATACACAGTCATTTCTGTCAGTTGATGGGAAAATAAGAATAACGTGCAACCATAGAGGTAACAGATACTATGGAACATGGAATCTGTTGGTGAAAGTTATTGTTTAAAATTAAATAGATTTCTATTCATTTTTTCTGTATTTCTTTGATAATGACTGGAATAGATAAAAATCTGTTTCGTTTAGTGCATACCTGGCTGACTTTATGCAGAAACTGATTGCATGCTTACTGTCAGATATAATCAGTTCCTTAGCTTTTATTTTCTTCCTCCTTGTAGAGTATGTAAAGACTTACCTAGAATCTGGTGCTACATCTCTGACAAACTTTTATTCTAATCCGCTCTCTGCTGAGATCAATAATGTTGTCAAGAAAATACAACCAAATGTGACAGGTATTGTATTTCACCTACTAGGGGAAAGGGGGGAAGCAGAGGGGTTGGGCATGACTCTTTCATTGAATTACAAGAAATGATAACCAGGCAGGATGTTAAATGTAGTATATTTTGCACTGACTCACACTCTGAACTTCAAAGAAAAACTGATCATTTCATGTAAAAATTGATTTCTGAAAGAGAATGATAGCTATTATATTAAAAATAGAACTTCTGTATTTGATATTGAGCTATAGATTGTTGGATACTATTCTCATTAGCTGTGCAACCAACCAAAAAGTTTTCTTACTGAAAGTGACTAGTGACCAGATAGTGGTAAAGCTGAGAGCTTGGTCAAAAGTAATTTACCCAGGGACAAGAAAATAATAGATGCCACTTAACAGAAAACGTGACAGGAAGTAGGGCTATTTGGTAGGTTGCTGAATTTTCAGGATTATTTTGTATTAATACCGGGACCTATTGAAACATCCACCAGAGGAAATTTTGACATGGTGCATAGTTTCAGTAATTTAAGATAACATAATGCATTCGCAAAAGAAATAGTAGTAAGATTTTTCTGGCATTATTTTTTAAGGCTTTTGAAGCATATTGGTTTTGTTGTCTTTTAAAATACATTTCTTTACTTCCATTTCCATGCTCAACCATAAACATTTTCCTTTTGGCACCCCAATTCATTGTTGCTTCTTATGATCTGGATAAAATAATAGGAAATATGGATAACTGAAAGCCCTGTTGGGTAAAGAATGCTACTTCAATATTTTTTCATTCTTCAATGGCTTGTTAGATGAATCTGTGATTTCACTGGACCCTCGATGGAACAAGCAGGCTTTGGATATTACAAGAAACTCAATGGACTTTGATACAGAATCCAGTAAAACTGAGAAAATCCTTGTGCATTTGGAATCTGTAGCAAATAAGTAAGTGAAGACAGTAGCCCTAAATTCTTATACTTCTTTCTTCAGACTGAATGTTGTAGTTTCTTGAATGTTGTAGCTTCTTCAAGGGTGGCTAATGTAGAATTATTTTTCAGTGAGTTGAGGAAAAACACTCTTGTATTTTAGTGTGTAGATCTCAGCCTATTTACCGCTATCCCCTTTGCCACTGGATTCATGAATGAGATGATTTTTGATTGCTTTGTTGAAAAGGCTTAAAATGTCTCCCTGTACCTAATACACAGATGTATCTGTATACACACATGTAATACACACACACATACACTATGCACATATATATATATATATTCACTAAACCTTTCCAGGTCAGTCAACATCAAATAGAAGTTTGACAGCTCTGCTTTAAAGTATAGTCTTTGTTAAAAAATTTAGTAATTTCCAATTTTTTTTTCACCTAAATACATTAGACATATCAGCCCATGGCTCATAAGTATATTATATATAAATTTCTGTGTATTATATTGCTGACTCACTATCATTTGAATATATTCGTTATAGATTTTCTATCAGGAGCAGTGTACTTAGCTATTCCTCACTTTTTCAACTTTTTTTTTTTTCGACCATTAGATGGTATTTGATCTGTTTAGTTGGTACAGTTTGTGGTTTCAGGAAACTGACATCTGACCTATATAAATCTAAATCTGTGATTTTATTATTATATTATATCAGATGTTCATCTTTTGATCTGATTTGTTCAAAGTTCACAAAAAGAAACTGGGCAAGGCAGAAGCACACCACCTATTGATAGAAGCCCTTGTTGGAAGACACATTATGTTTTAACTCTCTCATTTTACAGATGAGCAACTGAAACCTTTAAATAGGTTAAGTGACTTGACCAAGATCACACAGACTAACAGCTTTATAATTTGAATCTAGTGGTTCTGATTCCAGAGCTAGTAGTATATATACATTGTACTACATTGATATGCTGCTCAGAACATCCTTAGTGACTCCAAGTATTTTGGGGATACATTGGATTAGGAGATAGTAATTTAGAGGTGTAAATTTGCAATAAGCAGATAATTTGAGACTTTTCCCTCCACTTTATTATAGGGCAAATCTGTATCTGAACCGGGAAAAAAGAGTTTTTACTGAAACCTACTTGATGTCTACTGGAGGGAAGGAATCAATGAATAGTACATTAAGAATGTCCTTAGAATTGCAAAAAGGTGAGAATATTTAACTTTGACGTTATTGTCAACTTTTACTATGATTCTTGTTTGCCAAATCGTTTGTTAGAGTTCCATGTCTTTTTTCTAGGTAATTTGAATAATACTTATTCTTGAACATTCCAGAAAGCTAGAATTTTGGCATTTTTATGAGAGCAAGGCTCCCATATCTTACATATAAGACTGAGATTTCTTTTTAAGTATTAATGAAAAATGGAAAAATAATTTTTCTCCATTTGATTTTTAAAAATCCTATTCATTTGACCAAGTATTCTGTACACATTGTATAATGTTTAAGGAAATTTTCATCAGAAGCCTTTAGGATAGGTCTAGGAACATGTTAGTGTTTTGTTTTTTTAAAGTAGGATTACTTGTCCTAGGAACATGCTGTCCGAGAGATTAGTCATCTTTATTTTTTAAAAGTGTCTATAAATAGCTTATTATTTTTACCCTAGCACTATGATTATACTGCATTTTTATTTATTTTGTTGAATGTTTTCCAATTACATTTTAAAACAATCCTTGCAACTCTTGGAAGTAGGGAGTGATTCTGATGTTTTTGATACCTTTACTCTGGACAGCTCTCTAAAACGATAAATGAAAAAGAAAACCTGGATTGGTAGAGGGAATTTCTTCATTTAAGAACTTCCAACAATAATGAAATCACAGGTCCAGGCCCTATTCCCTGGAAAGAATTTACTACTTCCTTAAAGTGAGATTTCATAGATGGGGTTTTGGAGATCTTTGGAAGCGAGGAGGTCGAACAACTGTGAGGTCAAGATATTAGATAACTTATTAGTTGATTTATCTCTTCAGCTTAGATAGTCTTCCCATTGTCAAGGAATGTTCCTTTCTGTGAACATTAATCCAGATCCCTTTCCCATGGAAAGAACATTGATTGTATAGTTGAACATCTAACCAAAAACTGTCTCAGTCATTAGCCCAGTACCAGTTCTTCCATTATTTTTTAAATCATTCTTCTTTTTACTAGTGTTTTTGATTCAGAATCCTAGGAGGCAAAGATTTAGTTGCTTATTTCTATTATAGAAATATCATAGGAATTGCGTTGACCACAGTATTTAAGCAATATAATTATGGAAATATCAAAGAAGTTCAATGACCACAATATTTAGGCAATATAAAGATCAAGATTGAGTTTCTAATGTCCCTATATTTTATTAAACATGTGGAATTTTTTTGTTTTTGTGGTTCTCAAGATCCAGAGAATTATCAGAACTTGTGCCATGAAATTGTGGTGCATCTTGCTTCTTTCTTTGAATTCTGCGATTCACTGATAATGTCCTTGGTGAAGTCTTCCCAGGTGGAGTTATCGGATGATATTCTAGTTCGGGTGAGTATTATCAAGTGATTCACCTCTTCCTTTTTCCCTTTTCCTCCTATTTGTTATTAAGAGTGAATTGGAAGATTGATTGCATAAGCCATGCCATATCTTCATTATTGTATTCACTTCTGGGCAATACCCTTTCTGAAAAGGGGAATTTGCCAGGCTTTACCGGTGGGAGGGCTCTAGAGGAGCCAAGGGAAGAGACAAATCAGGAGATAATATTGACACCTTCAAATATTTTCAAGACTGCTTTATGGAAGAGAGAAATTGGTATTGCTTGCCTTTCTCCAAAGGAGAATAGTGGAGCTGATGGATAGAAGTTATATAAGGAGCTTAGTATTTCAGTGTAAGAGATGAACTTGGTTAACAATTAGAATTACCCAAAATGGAATGAATGGCTTCATGGTATGATTGATAGAAATGTTACTTGAGATATATAAGTGAAAGTTAAGTGACTGCTTATCAGTGAAGGTATTCATCTATTAGGTACGGGCCAGATTCAACAAAATTTTTCTACAAACTTATTATCAGTTGTCTTTTTATATGTAAGGCACTATGCTAGATAAACCATAGTTTCAACTCTTATTATGCCTTAGGTTGTATTATAAAATATATCTCTTTGGAGCTGGATTCAAGTCTTTGTTAATTGCATATTATATAAGATTTAAAAGATCCTCAAGTATTTTTAAAATTTAAATCAATCCTTGCTTTATCCTATCTATTATTAGATACTTTCTCACCAAGTAAAAAAAAAATTGCCTTAACTCTTGTTGTTGTTGAGGCAATTGGGGTTAAGTTACTTACCTAGGGACACAGCCAAGAAGTGTTAAGTATCTGAGGCCAGATTTGAACTTGAATCCTACTGACTTCAGGGTTGGTTATCTATCCATTGTACCATCTAGCTGCCCTAACCTTAACTCTTAACATTTATTAAGATGCATATCCAGGAAGAAGTAGCCAGATGACTTTGGATTATCATCAAAACTCTTAAAGAATATTTGAAAATGTGGATCTTTGTTTTTTTTGTTAAATAGCGGTCATCTTCAACATTATTATAAAAAATAATGAACTAAGTGAAGATAAAATTAAGCTTGACTATTAGTACTTCAGGCAGCTAGTGGTAGACCTAGAATATAAAAATCTCTAGACTTTAGAGACCCCCCCTCCCCTACTAGATTTTAATAGTATGTTGAAAAGAAGAGTAAAGTTGGAAAGGTTTTTTTTTTTTTTTCATTCAGAAGTAAGAAAACTTCCTCTGCTTGCACATATGCAGTTGATACTCTTTAAGAGTTGCCTTGGTTCCTGAGAAGTTAAATGAGTTGGCATTTGTCTTTGTTAAAAACAGAGGCAAGACTTGAATCCAGATCTTCCTGACTGATGCCAATTCCATCTTTTATTTCATCCTGAAGATAGGAAGAGACAGGAAATATAAGCTAAATAGTTTATTAGAACTCTTCATCTGTGAGGTTCTGGGGTGAAACTGAACCCCAGAAGCTCCAGGCAGTATCTTGTCTGAGGTCTCACAGATAATAAATGTCAGAGGCAGAATTAGAAGGCAATCTCAGTGCCCCTTCTATTTTACCACTATAATTATATTTTTATGCCCAGTATAAAGTAAAAGTTTTACTCTAGTGCTTAACAGTTAAAATAGATACTTAACAGATGCTCATGGAATAACTGACTGATACTTAAAAGCTTGCTTGGGGTGATTAGTTTGGAAGTCATAATGAAACTAGATCCATGCCTTCCTTTTGTGTTGTAATGTTCCTACTAATATTTCATATTGTGGGTTTTGTGTAAACATGAAGAGATGCTGTGTATTTGATAAAGAGGGATTTCTGGGATCTAATCTTGGTTTGCTTTTTAGGTTTTGCATTTTGTGCTGTGGCGTGATCGGTTCTGGAAAATGTCTGATATGGTTACAGTAGATTCGCAAGGCTTGTCCCTGCTGTCCCTTCATTGGCATTGGGTTTCAAAGCATTTCATTGATGGGCTTCCCCGGCGAATGATAGGTCGTGAGGAGAAGTAAGTACCTTTCTTTCGGTACACTTATTTCACTCTTCCTTGTATGTGGTGGTTGTGCTGATGGTATAGTAGCAGCAACAACAAAAGTAATAGTGATAGTAATATTAAGCCAAACAACAGCTAAGTGAAATATGTAATGAAATAAGTAAATATGATTGGTTGATTCTCTTCTCATGTTTTCTGTAAAAATAACAGCTTTTCTTACCCACCCATGTTTTCTCTGTGTTTTGTTCCTGTCTCCCTTTTTTCTTATTCTCTAAAGATATAAAGAGATGCTGTCTGTCTCAGAAAACATTCAAAACTGCCTTGGTACTCCAATGGGAGGCTTTACCAAAACAAAGAAGATGCAGAAATTCCTGGGGAGACCTCTGCCTTTCAAGGTACACAAATTGTTGTTAGTAGTGGTAAAGGCTAGATAGGCTTTCCCATTTTTAAAGTTCTCTTTTGGTGCTAAATCTAACTTAGGATTTTTTGATATACATTTAAGTATTTTATCCTTTGCCAGTAAAGCTTCTATGCATATACATATACTGTAGACCAAACAGTTTAGTTACTTATAAAAGTTTTGGCATTTTATACTTAGCAATTTATAAGATGACAGGTGTGATTTTGTTTATTTCTCTTTGATGTGGTCATATTTTCAGAGCTACAGAGGTAAATAAATCAGTTAATCAGATAACATAAGGATCTACAATGTGCTAGACCCTGGCATATAAAGACAAATGTGAAATAGTCTTTACCTACCGTGAGTTTGTAAGTCTTGACTAGTTAGAGTCCCTATACCTGGAAACATGGGTAATTAAATCAAGGGAATTTTCCCTGAGTTAAACACATGAAATAGATCAATGTTGCTTTTCTGCAGTTAAATAGTTCTGATTTTGGTTTGTTGCAGAATAAACTGTTGGTGCAATGTTTTGAGCAATTGAATGCTCTTAGCAAATCACTTAGCGTCCTGGAATTGAAACCTGCCCTGGGAGAAAGTGATAGGAGGGATGAGATCATTCGGTTGACAGTGGTTGCTAATGACTATACATTGAAGAAACATTTACTGCAGGCCTGGGGATTGATTCACAGAGCCAATTATTTGGAAGATGTCAACTCAGGTAGGTTTTTATTTTGGTGTTTAGATGAAATTTTTTTTCGTATTTGGATGTCACCTTGGATACTATGCTCTGGGGGTTAATGAAAAATATGCCTCTTTTGTTCAGACACTCTGAAGAACGTTGTGAATGCCCAGTATTTGCAGCTTAAAACCAAAGGGATTTCAGTTGATTGCCTAGAAAAGAAACGTATGGAAAATTCGATTATGTGCCAACCTAAGGCAGCTTCCTTGATTGCACTAGCTAGAAAGATTCAATTATGGCCAGGTATGGAGTACTTGGCTGTGATGTGGCAGTACCGGGTGACAACAGACATTCTGGCTCATGCTTTTCTGGAAAGGTAATTTCTTGGGCATTCTTTTTGTTGTTGTCAAGAAAATTGGGGTTAAGTGACTTGCCCAGGATCACACCGCTAGTAATTGTTTAGTGGCTGAGACTGTATTTGAACTCGGGTCCTCCTAATTCTAGGACCAGTGCTCCATAATCCACTGCGCCATGTAGTTGCCCCATCTTGGACACTCTTAAATTCCTTTGGGGCATTTTGGCCTTTTTCCTTGAAATGTGTAATGAAATATTCTTTGAAAAGTGGAACACATAATCTTGACCCAGAGGGCAGTGGAGGAAAAGCACGAAATCGCCAGGCAAGGAAAAAGAAGCTTTGAAGATTAGAGATTTGTAACTTTTGTTTAACCAATTTTCAAAAGTCCATTTTGTTCTTTAAGGCAGACTTGTTAATTTTTAAAACGAAAATATTCAGTGTTTGTGTGAGTATAAGTATCACCTCTTATATCCTTTTATGCTTTCTCTTCCTAACCCTGCTCTCTTGGTTTCTAATCAGGGATTGCAACAAAGAATTAAGAGTAAATCATGACTTAAGTCACCTTATTGCATTTTGCCTCAAATACACACCATATACATCTCAGCAACTTAAAAGTCTTTGGTATCTGATGGACCATAAGGTAATAATACTGTGTTTTTAAACCTCTTCATTATATGCATTGATGATTTTAAACAATATTTGGTTCATTTTTTAGATTAGATTTTTTCTAGCATTCCCTTCCTCTTTAAGAGGAAAGCTTTAATAATTTTATCAATTTCATCTTAAAAGCCTGTAAAGTGTTGCTTGAGGGCTGGAAGACAATTTATTCATATTTGAAATATAATTTAAAAGGTCTACTAAAGGGTAGAATTGATTTGCATGATTAGAGTCTATCATAGAAGCTGTCTTATTTGATCACTGATGTTTCTGTTGTATAGTTGGGTCATTCACTTTGTTCTGGATTTGAGAGCTCAGTCATACATTCAAGTCAGTTGAAAAGAAAAATAATCACTAGACCATTTTCAACAATGAGTGATAAATTCTTTATTCTTTTTTTTTTTTTAATTATAGTAACTTTTTATTGGCAGAACCCATGCCAGGGTAATATTTTTACAACATTATCCCTTGCACTCACTTCTGTTCCGATTTTTCCCTCCCACCCTCCACCCCCTCCCCTAGATGGCAAGCAGTCCTATATATGTTGAATATGTCATAGTATATCCTAGATACAATGTATGTGTGCAGATCCAAACAGTTTTCTTGTTGCACAGGGAGAATTGGATTCAGAAGGTAAAAATAACCTGGGAAAAATTCTTTATTCTTTTGCCACATAGGAGTGTGGCTAGTACAGCTCTTCTGTAATGAGGGAATTCTATAATAAAGTATTATATATATTTATTTAATAATTACCTTTTTTAGGGGTGAAGGATCCTTTTGAAAGGATGACCTTTCCTAGTCATCTGCCTAATATGACAGTGAAGTTGTTGAAGAATAAGCACACAGAAATATATGAACAGATCACATGAGTTGAATTTGATCACTTAAGAGAAACAGAAAAAGAGAGCTTTGGGACAAGAGGGTTTGTTAGAAGACTAAGATACTTAGAAATGTGACAACCACAATCTTTCCTAAGCTTTCTGAGAGCTTCTTTCTGTCTTTTTTTCATTTTTCATCACCAGGGATCTAGTAAAGAAATCACTACTTTGTGGTTGGAGCTCCTTAGTTCTACCTTTAACTCCTTTTGGAGCAGTACTGTCACTACAGATCCAGAGTACTGGTTGACTTGGAAACCTGTCCTTGATAAGGAAGGGAAGGAAATTCCTCAACCTCTGGATCCATCTTTGAAGGTTTGTTTTCATAAAGTCATTAGAATTGTCACTATTATTTGTTGTTTATTTTGTAGGGGGAGGTTGCAGGCAATTGGGTTTTAAGTGATTTAAGTGAAATTACCCAGGGTCCTAAAACTAGTCATAAAACTAGTAAGTCTTAAGTGTCTGAAGCTGAATTTGAACTCAGGTTCTCCTGATTTCAAGGCTGGTGCTCTATCAACTGCACCATTTAGATATCCAAGATTTGTCATTATTCATAGTGTGTAATGGTCGGGCTAGCTTTCTGAAGGGCCTTGGGACCAGCCTTGGTCTCAGCTGAATAATCACCACGTGAATAGTCAGGAATAACATCCAAAGTCTTTATTGTCTCCTTCAATCTCCTAGTCTGAACCAGTCTCCCCTATAGTGCAGAAGGCAGGAGAGCTACCAGGAGGCTGATCAAAGATAAAATGTTTCTCTTCTAGTCCTTATATACTTTATTGTAATTACATCATTACAGCATACTGATTATGTATGAACTTAGGGAACCATTATATCGCCATGCTAAGTACTAAGTACATATGTGAACTAGAGAACACTCATTTCCACTGAGTTAACACCTTATTTCAAGTATACTTCTTTTAAGTATACTTCTCCAGAGTTCTGGCTCTTTACAATAGTGGAAAATGTAAAGTCCTTTGCCAATGCTTTTGAAGAATACAGCATTATAACAGTCAATGTAGACTTATTTGTTCTAGAGGCACTGCACCATCAATTCAGGTTAATTAAATGCTGATAATAAATTGACACAATTTAAGATGAAGAGCCATTTGAGTGGTTTGCTTACTTTTATTTAACATTTTCTTGGTTGTTAGTTTTAGAGGCACTGATATAGTGGCAAGAATCTAGTAGTGTTCTGAATGCATATGGTTTGGAATGTGGCCTGTGTTAATTAATTTGTTTGATAATCCTACACAAGTCTAATGACTACTGTTTCCTCATTTTTAAAATAATCAACAAACATTTATTAAGTCTCTACTATGTGCCAGATACTGGAAATAGAATTGGTTACTATTCCCAAGGAGCTTAGATTTTTATGAGGGTGACAAGAAGTTTATACAGAAAGAAAGTAAAGACAAAACAATGAAGTAAAAGCTCATGTAGGAGAGAGGATACCACACTAGTCTTGGAAACAGGAAAGAGTTCATAGAGATGATATTAGGACTAGTTACCTGACAATGTTATGATGGCAACACTGTATAAATCTTAAAAAGCAGTGTAGATGTTAACAAATGTGAGTTGTCTAAAAGTTGTTATAAGTAATGTTGATCTAACAGGATGCAGGATGGCAAATCAGAGCTTTGTAATGGTTTTCCCCTTTCCATTTCTTTTTTCCAGCAACAACACCTTATACTTAATATGGAACTTTTGCTTATCTAATGTTTCTTTGACTTTTCATTGCTGAGATAATTTTCATATAAAAATCAGTGTCCAGACCTGTAACTTTTTTGCTATGTTCTCAAGTCAGTAAGCATTTGTTAAGTGCTTACTATGGGCCAGACAGTGTGCTAAGGGCTGGAAATACAAATAGAAACAGAAAGAAAGGTAGTCTTTGCCTTCAGAGAGCACTTGTGATGGAGGAAGACTGCACAAACAAGGAACCTGCAAATGGGGAACTTGAAGTGTGATTGTAGAGAAATTCCAGAAAAGTCAGGAGTGAAGATTTGATTGGTCTGGTTGTTTCCCTTAAAATGAGGCTTCTGGGAGAAACCAGCCATTCCAAGATCAAAGCCCAAGAGGTGTAGAGTAGTATTATGTCCATTGTGAGAAATTCCTGGGAAGAGTGAGCTTTGTGATGCTTCTTTTCTGGCTATAAAGAATTGCATGCTTATATATTTTTTCTTATGACTTCTCTGTTTTAAGAACTGAACTGTAAAAATGAATTATTTTAGAAGTACTTTTATCTAAAAAGTGACATTTGTATTCTTGGTATAGGAGAATAGTGACTTACATTCTCTGACTCCAAAAAATAATTGGAAAATGTTCCTGGTCATAAGTGTTTTCAGAATAGCTGATTATCAAAGTACCTCCAGAAATGAAGGTCTTTATGGCATTTGACTTTGTTTGGAAACAGTGATATTGTATTTTAATTCCTATCTTTCAGGGACCAGGCATTTTAAATAGACCAATTTTCTCAAAGTGCTTCTTTGAAGTCTTAACACGCAGCTGCAAGTCAAGCCCCTGGGACATCAGTGGTCTTTCGGTCCTCTCTTCTTCCCATGTCACCCTTGGAGAATGGGCAGAGAGAGCCCAGCAGCTTAAGGATATCAGCATCAATCTTTGGACCAACATGCCTGTTCTTACTATGGCAGGATTGAGGTATTTCCTTTCTTAAATTTTTATACATATTCTTTCCATATCTTAGACTGAATCTTCTTTAATTCTTGATTATTTCTCTTCACACAGTGTTTTTGCGTAGAGATGGCTGTCTATCAATTTTTGCTAGTTTATTGGTTAGCATATTTTGTAACTGATGACCAGAATACAGGTTCACGAGTAAACCCTTTTTTAAATTGCTTTGCTTTGAATGAGACATATGCTTTTGGATTTGGCCAATGTGGGAATTTGTTTAGTATGCATAATTCTTTATGATTATGATTATTATTGTTAATGCATGTTGGGAGGGAGGATGGTGAAAAGAATAGATTTTTTTTAACTGCACAAAATAAAAATTAAATTTAAAAAGATTATGGGAGGCATTCCAGAATGGCCAGAACTCTGCTGGGGTTGCTAACAAGGATAGCTGCCTGCTACAGTCTGCTTAGTGGTATGTAGGTAGCCATAGGTCTTCTTGGTTCAGGAATAGCTAGAGCTTTAGTCTCTCTGAAATAAAGTGAAATCACACACATATAGAGACTACTCCCTTTGTTCAGCACTTATTCTTGCATAGCACATACTGATGTTCACAAAGGGGAACAGGGCAAGAGGGCATAAATATAAGTGATGAATATAAACTTGTTCCCTGTATATGAAAAATGTATTGCTAACTTCTTTATATATGTGTATATATCTTTCTTTTTAACGAAAGATTTTTTTCTTTTTGGGGGGCAGGTAAGGAGAGTATGATCTTTAAGTTTTTTTCTCTCTCTCTACCTCCTCTCCTCCCTCCCCCCTCCCCCCTTCTCCCTCTCTTCTACCCACATCCCCACACACCCTTTTGGTTCATTTCCCTGATTGTTAACATCTGTTAATACTGTTCCTCTTTCAGAAGCACAGATTCCTTCCTCCAGCGGGTGATACTCCAGAGGTCCATTTTGGCGGTGGCAGAACTGCTCCCAGAGTCTCGGAAACAGGAGTACTTGAAGCAGTGTATCAGGCTGCCAACCAGAGACAGATCAGCTTTCCATCAAGTGTGCATGACTCTGAGTGACATGATGAGGCGGGACATGCTGCCGCAAGAGCTTCTTACTTTCTTTCTGACTTGTGTGAGGCACATCTTTGGGGAAGGAGAGGCCAGGAAGGACATAACTGAGGTGGCTGAGCGAGGGAGCTTGTGGGTGTACCTGGGCTTATCACACATCCAAGCATGGCTTCCTCAGACACAATTTGATCCTGCAGTAAAAAGGGATTACAAGCTCAAGTATGCCAAGGAAGAGGTACGGGAATTTGGGAATTGGAAGGGTGTGGGCCCCTGTGGAATGAGCAGTCTTCGGAGAAGGGAAGGGTTTGGTTGAGGAAATAGGAACGGTAGGGTAGATGCTGCTGTTGGACTCTTCGGTTGCCAACTCAGCTTTTGCTGCTTATGTTTTATTTGTTATATTCATCTCAAAGAAGAAAAGTTTATTCATCTGTGAGGTGGCTGAGTATGGCTGGAATGTTATTCTCCAGTTATTCTTCTTTTGGTCCCTTTTAATTTTTTTGGGTGGGGAGGGGAGGAGGAGGTTTAGGAAAAAATTTTCTTTCTTGAAGTTACTGTTTTCCATAAACTGAGATTATAAAGAATACGATGATAAGAGAGTAGAGCATATTATAAGCCATTGCTTTCTTGTGAGTGCAGATGTAAAATGTTCTGGGCACTGATTTTTGATCCAGAGACCAATGGCATCCATTTTTTTTTTTAAATGAAAAATGGCACATTCTTATTAAAGTTTTGTACACTTTTTAAAAAACACCCTTTTATTATAAAGACATAAACTATCACCTAGAGAGAGTCTGATTTTTAGATAATCAGAATACTCACCATATGTAACTTTGACTAATATACTTTTTGCCAATTTTCCTGCTAGCTACATCAGCTTGAGTGTGAGTGGAAGACTCGCAACCTTTTATCACAGCTGCATACAGGAAGAAACTTAGAAGATGAAATTGTTATCACTTATTCTCATCCCCACATCAGGTAATTCAGCTGACCAATAGTTTGTAGTGTGATTTAAATGATTGGGTAGGGGTGTAATACAAAGTCTTTTTAGATTTTTTTTTTTGAGAGTATCAATATCTGTTTTTACACTGTCTGGCAATTATTAGTGATCATAACCACATAACATTTAGTTTCTTGGAGAATATTTAGATCAGGATTTATTCAGTAGAAGTTTAGATATGATGCCTGAGAAGCAGAGACATCATGTCTAGGATATTTGACAGCATACTGCTTTTGGTGGAGATAGGAAGGTCTTGGTTTAAACCTTAAACCTTAGTTTCTACCTTTAAACGCAAATGCAGAATAATACATGTTTTCTTGAAGACATTATGGAAGTTTGTTTTACTTGGTTATGCATATTTGTTAAAATAATTTTTTTCTGATTTTTTGGTCGGGGAGGGGATGGATGTTGGACATGTTTATGGTAGAGTAGACTAGAAAAAGAAAAGATTTATTAAATTTTTTTAAGTGCATAGAAGAGAATAGAAAGAAGGTAAGAAAATCATAAGATAAAATCAAAGTGCTAAAAGTTATGTATTGAATTAATTACATAGTAAGCTAAACAAGCTGTATGTAATAGAGATTTGTAATTTTTTGTGTAATCCTCTTTTTCTTCTCCATTGTTTATATGCTTGTTTTATTTGTTAAGAGCCAGATGATATAGATTCTGCAACTATAAGATGAATATAACAATGCACCTACCTCCCAAGGTGTTTATGATGATAAAATGATGTGTTATTTGTTGTGTTTTGCAAATCTTAAAATGCTATACAAGTTCAATTACTATTATTAGCATGTTCTTACTGTTGAAAAATACTTAATTAAGCTACAGCATACTTCCAGTGTTTTAGTAGAGGAACCCTGATATGTATTCTGTTTCACTTATCCCATACCAGTTTCCAAAATAATAATAATAATAATAATTAAGTTGTCTGAATGTCTGGTGAGCTTGATAAGGACTACAACTAATAAGAAACAGACTCATTCTGCACATAATTTGGAAATCCATTTTAGTCAATTCTAGACCTGCTGCAAGCTGTTAACAACTGTTTAACTTCATATTTTGACTATCCTGGAATTTATGTCCTTCCTGTATTAATTTATCCTGTTTTGTTCTTTTACATTTAGAATACTAAGCCAAAGGATACAGCGTCTGCAGGAACAGATAAACAGCCTGTTGAAAAAGCAGGCCTTCAGACCAGAAAATCCCTCTTATGAATTGATAATCCAGGAAATTCACCACTATATCACTAGCACGGCTCGGATTTCTTCAATCCAAGATTTGCTTACCCGTCTTCTGCAGACCCTTCGAGCAGATATGACTAAGACCTTCCAGAAAACACAGAACTTACTGAAAGAGGAGATTGCTTGGCAGCAATCGCAACACCACTTTAGGAAACGACTAAAGGAGAAATTTGCTCTGTACCCAGATGCTGTGGCTCCATTTCAGACTGCCATTTTACAGATGCAGCATGGCATGAGATTGATAGCCTCTGAAGTTTATGCCAGGCTCCACAGTGTTTTCTTCTGTTCTCACAAATTGAATTTCCTAGTCACTTCACTGCTGGCCTTCCCTTCTGTGGACTCTACCTTTCCCACCTATTTTTCCCATGCAGACGCTCTGTGCTCTGTAAAGATGATTGAAGTACTCCGGGGACTTAAGAAGTTATCTGTGAAACTTGGGCATGAGCTAGAAGGCAAGGTCCAGAAGCCCTGTCCAACCCAAGAGCAGCTACTGATGAATGCTTTGCTTTACCTTCGCTCCCATGTATTTTGTAAAGGAGAAATGGACCAGAAAACTTTGATGCTTTTTAGGCATATCTGTCAGGTAAGGATGGTTCTGCCTGTATGTTCCTGGCTTTCTTCATCCTCATATTTTGGGGAAAACAAGGAACAAAAAGAAGATGAAGGTTGTTATGGTGTTTTAAGATATTTTGGGAAAAGAAAATAACTTAATAAATCACTAGTCTGGGATTAATCGCTTAAATTCTTATGAGTTACATTAGGCTGAATGCTATCTGTAGATTAAACAGTTCTTTGCCATGGGTTTTTCTTTCAGAATCACTGTGAACCCCATGATGTTATACCCAAACTGAATATGAACCGTGGGCCAACCATCAGAGCTAACTAATTGCATAATATGGTAGTTGTTAGAATTCAGCTTAGTAAATAAGCATTAGTTATCTGCTATATGTAAAGCCCTATTTTAGGTCCTGAGTATACAGAGACAGAAATGGCACAGTTGTTTCCTGGCATTGGCATTTTGCTTAATGTATTTGTGTTCTACTTTTAAAGGTGGAGCCAATTCAGACTGGCTTCAAATGCTACAGACAAACCAAAGATTGTTGGGTTTTTAACAGTTCTATGTGAATTTACTTCTCCATATCTAATGTCTTTTTTTCAATCCTCATCCTTCTTGACTTCTGTGCAGACTTTGATATTATCAGACATCCTCTTCTAGATAGTTTTTTCTTTCTAGGTTTTCCTCATATTGCTTTCTCCTGGTTTTTGTTTTGTCATTCTGACCATTCCTTCTAAATAGCCTTTGTTCAGTTTTCATTCACGTCATGCACACTAATCTTTTTTGTTCCCCATGGTTCTGTATTTTTTTCTTCTCTCTTCTCCTTCCCTCCTCTTCCCTTCCCTCTTCTCTTTCTTGATCACATCATGTCCATGAATTCAGCTGTTTTTTCCATGTATGTAGATGATTCACAGATCTCTTTCTTGCCCTGTGCTCTCTTGTGAACTTCACCACCTCCTTTTTTGGACATCTCTAACTGGATATTTACCAAGTCATCACATACTCAATATGACTTCACAAAAACTTTGCTGTTCAATAATTTTCTTTTTTTATTGATGGGACCACTGTGATCTTCCCAAGTTCATAGCTTTGGTGTCATCCTCAGCTCCTTATACTCATTCCACATGTCCAGTCTATTGGCAAGTTTCTTTGTTCACAGCAACTCATATGCACAACTTCTTTTCTGTATTCACACAGCTGCCAGCCTGGTAAAAGCTCTCATCACCTCATACATCAACTATTGCAGTAGTGTTCTAATTGGTTGTTTTGTCATAAGTCTCTCACCACTCCATTCCTTCCTTCATTTAGCTGCCAAAGGGTTCATCTAGCCATGACTTAATAAACTCAAAAAGCTCCCATTTACCTCCCAGATAAAATTAAAAATTCAGTGTTTGGCATTTTTGTACAAGCTGGTTCTTTCCTTATCTATCTATAGGATATGCTCTTCTTCATATGATCTAGCTACATTGGCCTTGCTGTGCTTCTTAATGACCTTCCATCACACTATACCATACTTTTCCATTGGCTCACTGACTAAATCTAGCAGGCTGAATTTTCTGAACTCTGCTTCCTAGATATCTTTTTGTATCTACTCATAGCCTTCAGAGGCCCATTTCTAGGCCTCTTCCTGAGATTGCTTTTTACTTTCACAGTGTACATATTTTACACGTAAGCTTCTTTGCATTTTGAGTATAAACTCCTTGAAGGCAGGAATTATATTTTTCCCTGCCTTTGTATTCCCATTGTTTTAACAGCACAGTGCCTGGCACATAATAAGCACTTTGTAAATATTTCCTGACTGAATTTTGTTCCATGCTTACTCTAGGTTTTCTGAGGAGTCTAGAAAAAGGTAAGCTTTTATCTACTTTGTTTGGTGAGAGTGTTTAGGAAAAGGCAGCAAAACTTCTCTTTGTTTTTGGCTTTCTAGGAAATCATAAATGAATGGGATGAACAAGAACGCTGTGCCCAGGAAAAGGCTGAGCAGGAAAATAGCCTGTATAGATATAAGAATAAAAGCCATGGAACAGGACTCAGTGAGGAGGAAGAAGAGGAAAGAGAATTCAGGAAACGATTTCCACTTCATGAAAAGGTAGATTACTAGAATTTTGAAGTGGGGATTGTGGAGATGCCTTTGAGATTTTACCCTCTTTACAGCATATGTTGTGTTTTATGTGCCTCCCTACACTCCCTTATTGGTCACTTAGTGATCTCTGTGATAAGCACTCAGTAGATTTTCAAAAATGGATTGCCAAAGTGCTTTCAGTTATCAGTTTTCAGGCAGCATAGCCCAGTGAATAGAGCAATGAACAGTGAGTCAGGAAGACCTTACTTTGAATCACACCTCAGACAATTAAATAGAAGTGTTAATCTAAGTTTTGATTTTCCTCATCTGTGAAATGGGGATGGTAATAGCACCAACATCATGGGGTTGTTATGAAGATCAAGTGATTTAATGTATTTAGTCATCTATAAATGCCAGTTCCTTATTTTACAGTACTAGGACCCCATCGGTGCCTTCCACCCCAATCTCTCTGCCTCCTTTTTGGGGAACTGTTTATTAGTGGATGCTTTTACTTTATGTACAGAATTTTGGTTGCCTTGCTCTTTAAAAAAAAAAAAAAAGTATTTTTGTACACTGCTTTTACTTTATGTAAGAATTTTGGTTGCCTTGCTCTTTAAAAAAAAAAAAAAAAGTATTTTTGTACACTACTCTTCAAAATATAACATATAAACATGGAAATAGAATCATGGAATATTAGAACTGGACCTAGAGGTTCACTCTGACCCAGAGCATTTAAATGACTTCTTCAGGACCATTCACTATAGTAGAGGACAGAATCTTTTTATTTTTATTTTTATTTTTTTTTTTTTTAGGCAATTGGGATTAAGTGACTTTCCCAGGGTCACACACCTAGGAAATGTTAAGTGTCTGAGTGTCTGAGACCAGATTTGAACTCAGGTCCTCCTGACTTCAGGGCTGATGCTCTATCCACTGCACCACCTAGCTGTCCAGCGGATAGAACCTTAATGTCATAGGATCATCAGCTTAGATATAAAAGGGATCCTAAAAGTCATTTGCCTCAATTTCTTAATTTTATAGATAGGGTAACTGAAGTAAAAAGCCACAAATGTAATAAGTGGCAGAGTTCCTTATTATATGTTTATTATATCCTGACTATATAAATAAAATTCAGATCCATTGACTTCAAGTCTAGGACATTTTCCTCTGTATCAGTATCATCCAAATGTACAACCACTGATGTTACTCCCTATTCATTAAACTCCAGTGTTCTATATTACTTTCAGGGTCAAATACAAAATGCCCTGATTAGCATTTAAATCCCTTCATGTCCTTCCTCTGCTGACTTTCAGATCTTGTTCTTATACTTATTCAAATCTTATTCTTAAATTTGCACTCTTTGATTCAGAGACACTGGCTTCCTGTTCCACCACCAACTCACTAAATCTCTTAAGTAATCTCTGAGCACTTTCTCTAGTATTCCTCCTTGTCTATAATGCCTTCCCTTCTCATTTCTCCCTCTTAATTTCTCTGTCTTCAAATCTCAGTTAATGCCCTACCTTCTACAGGAAGCCTTCTCTAAACTTTCTGAATTCCAGAGCCATCCCATTTAATTATTCCCTATTTATCCCACATATAACTTTGGATTTATTTATTTGCATGTTGTCTCTCACATTAGATTTTAAGCTCCTTGAGGGCAGAGACTCTCTTTTGCCTCTTGTTTTTGGTATCCCCAGTGCTTAGTATAGCATCTGGCACTTAATATATGTCTGTTAATTGATTACTGTGTGGCCTTCCCACATTAGTATCTGCCAGGCACTGTGCTAGTTGCTGGGAATAAAACTACTTTTAAGGAGATTACATTCTAATGACAAATGTTCAGCTATTCGATTATTTTGTTCCTTTTCCCTGTTTCTTCTCTTTTCCCTTAAAATAGAATGCAACTTACAATGCTGGTTTAATTACTAATTAGCTAACATTAATTGTTGCCTTAATCTGACCTATAGGACTTTGCAGATATTATAACCCAGCCAACTCTAGAGGAAAAAATGGAAACTGAAGATGAGCCAGTGGAGGGAGCAGACAAGGATGTAATTTCCTTTTCCCAGAGCTCAATGCAGGCTGTGATGTTGGTACATCAACAATTGTGCCTGAATTTTGCACGATCCCTCTGGTACCAACAGGATTTGCCATCACATCAACCTAAACATTACTTCAGCTTATTTCTGGCCTGCTATCAGACTGGTGCATCTCTTGTGACACACTTTTACCCTTGGATGGGTATGTTGTTGTATTTTTATTTATAGTATATGTGACATCTGATAGAATAGACTAAAATGGGAAATTAAGCTAAAATTTGTACTTAATACTATTCACTTAAATATGTCTTAATGGATTAATTTCTTTTCCAAAAAAAATGAAATTGTTTAGGTCCAGACTTGCTGCATTTTAAAAACTTGGAATGTTAAGGAATTTTTAATACTTGAGTACTTTGAAAAGGAACTTAAGATCATAAAGGTTGTTTTTGTGTTGGGTAATAATTTCATTCCCATAGCTCTTTTCTCTGTCTTTATGTTAAAATCTTTGTTTCAGTGTTTAATATAAAAAGATGTCATAAAATATTGTGATTTAGGGGATAGATGACTTCACAACTGGGTGTTGGGGCATTTGTAGATTATTGGTGTATTCATATGTAACTTCTCTGGTACTCTGCCTACTTCTGCTCCTTAAATTAGAATGTCCTTTCTTGTTAGTCAAAGCAACTATAAAACTGACAGGTCAAGTCCACAATCTAAATGATAAAACAGTCTTTATGTCTCACATATCACAGAAACTGGTAGAGTTTGGAAATATCTTTTAGACATGCCAGTAATTACCCATATCCCAGAGCTGACATGTTTTAAGAAAAATTCATCAATCCTAGTTTTTTTTTTTTTTTTTCCACCTGATGGCAGCTTTACCATTTGCCCATCATGCCTTTGGTTAAGCATCTTTCAGATCCTCTATTTAAAAAATGAAATGAAAAATTCTCTTGGATCAAGTAGAGACTCAGCCCTAAAGGTCATCTGTCTCATTCTTGTTATCTGGTATTACAGGCACAGAAGTGAATGACAAGCTTCTGGGCAGCCAGCTCTTGAGTAGTGCCCTCTTCTATGATACTCTTTTTGAAGAGGCAGCCTCAGACCTGACTTTGAAACCTGATGGTCCATATGACTTTTATCAGCATCCCAACATAAAGGAAGTCAGACAGTGCCAGCCTGTGTTGCATGACTTCACTGAAGAAGTAAATCGACTTTTAGAGGACTGGCCAGAGCACCCAGCCCTCATGCAGGTAAGTCCCATCAGGTCTATGAGTGGCAATCACATATTGCAAGCACATGCGCAATGATGTTTTCCTTGTAAAAGTTGTTTTTTAGTGCTCCAGTTCATTGACTATAAATTAACACTGTAGGAGCTAGTTATTTACATTACATGCTTGACTCTTGTCAAAAGTCAATTTTCTTTTTTAGTTGGGAAAAGTTCCATATTTGGTTCTAAATTCCATTCTGGGTTCTCATCTCATTCTTCAACTGAAGTAATGTGTTTGTTGTTCTTAAATGATCTCTTATTTGCCAAATTTAATGGGTTTTTATTAATCCTATTCCTTTTTGACTTCTCAAACATTTGACACTGATAACCTTTGTCCACAACATTTTTTTACTCTGGCTTTTTGGAAATGCACTCTCTTGGTTGTTCTGTATCTCTTTCTCAGTCTTGTTGTTCTTAATGTCTTTCCCATTAACTAGGTGTTAAGTTCTGTTTTAGAGCCTCATTTTTTTTCTCATTACATTCCCTCATTGATACTGATATTACCAGCTCCCATAGGTTCAGTTATTATTTTTATGCAGATGATGTCCACGTGAATATATCTATTTTCTTGTATTTCTTTTGAATTTTCTAGTTCCACACTATCAGCTGACAATACAAAATATTGTACTTGATGTCTCATAGGCTTCTCAAATGCAAAATATCCAAAATAAGTCATTCTCTCCTCCTCCTCCTCTTCTTTCCCCCCTCCCTCCCTCTCACTCTCCTGTTATTCTCCTTTTCCCTCTATCCCCGTTCTCTTCCCTCCCTCATCCTATCTTTCCCTTCTTCACCCTCCCTCTCTTCTTCCCCTCCCCCCCATGAACATTCCCTCTTCTGAATTTCTATATGATTATTATTGGGAGCATCAATTCATCAAAATTCACCATCTTACTGTTATCTTCAATACATTTTGTTAGTTGCTCACTATTCTTGCTCCTCTGACCTTGACTTTCCTAGCATAGGTAGCCTTTTGTCTATTGATGGTATCCATCAATCTCCACCTAGAGTTAGCTGCCTACCTTGTCTTCCTTTCTGTAAGTCTCTTTATATATTTGAATAGGGTAAGTGTACAAGAGAAGAATGGTAGAAGATCTAATGGAGGAGAGATCCCCCCATATCCATTGGGGGATATTAGGAAAACTTCATGAAGGAGGTGGCATTTGAATTAGGCCTTGAAGGATAAGACAAAGATTTCAACAATTGGAAATAAGGGAATATCCTAAGGATGTTCCTTAGAGAACAGTTGGAGAAAAGATGTGGGGGTAGGAAAGTATGGAAGGCTAGCTAGTCAAATATGTCTGGCACAGAATGCTTAAGAACATTGTGCCTGTTAGTGCTTATACTTAGATTCACATGTGCCCTATATTTTTCCTTAAGTCTAAGAATAATGCCATTGTAACTTTGAGATTCTTTTGCTGACTTAAATGGCATTCCTATGAAAGACTTGATTCAATTTATCATATATTATCTGAATTTCAGAGCAAAGCCAAATGTACTTAGCTCAGGGAGGGCTAACTTATTGCCTTTTTTTTTTTTTTTTTTTTTTAGTGTTCCTTGCTGATTTTAATGCATGAAATAAGAGTGTTTTTAAAGCAGGAAACATAGATGACCTTTTAATTTCAAGTTCTCTTAAGTATGTTGTCAAGAGTAGGCATAATAACTGCCTGAAACTTAATATATTTTCTTCTAGCTTATGGTTGTGATGGACAGAATCCGAAGCTTCCCACTCTCTAGTCCCCTTTCAAAGTTTCTGAATGGCTTAGAGATTCTTTTAGCAAAATCACAGGTAAGGTTGTTATATTATTAAAGTGTTTTTGCAAGGGGGAGGGGTGGTATGTGGCGCAGGTGGGCAAGATCATATTTCCCTGTGATTGACATAGGGGACTCCCCAGGAACAAACCCCTTCCCATCAATTTAGAACAGCAACTGTTCTGCACCTTATAGAATTAGAGAACTGTCCGAGGTATTCAGAGTTAAAGTGACTTGGTTAGGGTTACCTAGCCAGTAAGTGTCAAATGGAGGACTTGGAACAGCATTTCTCTGAAAAATGAAGTCTTATCTTACATGTTATACTATATATAATGCAAACAAAAGTAATTGCTACTTATTTATGGATATTAATACTTCATATTGCATTTATAATTATGTATTACACACAATTATTGTATACTTATTTAATGATGTGTAGAAAACATTGCCAATCATTATTAATAACCTTCTAGGGCTTGTGTTACACTGGTATAGTCTTTGAGAAGCAAGGTCACTTCTGTGCTATGACTGCCAGTAGTGGAGTAGGACTTTAAAGAAGTTAATAATCCAACTCTCTTATAGATTAGAAGATCAAAGCCCCAAAAGATTGAGTGAACGTGTGAAGTCATATTGTTAGTGAGTGCTGGAGCCAAGTCTTGGACTTCGCTCTTTTTTTTTTAAGCTCATCACTCTTTTCCAACTATTCTTCATTTTGCTTCAGTTAAGCAAAGTTTTTGCTTTTTTAACACTTTATTGTTGATTCATTCAAAAAAGAGAGTATAACTTGTTGAAAGAACTTAGTTTTTATAAACATACATTAAGACTGAGTTGGTTAGCACATTTCCCTTTGAAGGTCTCTTTATACATTGCTCCTTTAGCATCAAAAGGAGTTCTATATCCGAAACCTTATCCATTCCCCACCTGGCTGTTTATAAATTTGTATTGAATTTTTTTAAATGACAAAGATTGTAGTAGGTAAAATAGTGCAAATTCATTGCTACCACTAGAAAAACAGTTTAAAAACTGTGCTCTATTAAAAACCATCTTTTTTTTGTACAAAGAGGTGATATATTAGGGAAGGGACTAATCAAAGGAGGAATGACCATTTTGGGTTGGTGTTCTTTTATCAAAAAATCAGAAGATTTTATCAAAAAAGAGCTAATTTTGTTTCCGTTAGGATTGGGAAGAGAATGCTAGCCGAAGTCTGTCCTTACGTAAACACCTTGATTTGGTCAGTCATCTAATCATCCAGTGGCGTAAATTGGAGCTTAAGTAAGTGGTATTAATGTCTGCCTCTCAGTACCCTAATCAATTGTGTCAGACTCATATAGAATTGGGGCCTTTAATCAATAATTAGAGACCCATCTGGTCTGCATGTTCATTTTGTTTTAAAAGCTGATGTTATTTATATTTCGTACACACAAATGATTCTGCATTTTTTTGAATAGAACTTTTCCAAAATGATCGTTGTATTTTGAAATGGCTTCTCATATACTGCACATGGGTTTTGACATACTATCAATTTAGTAGGAACTAATTTGAATCCCCCACCAGATTTGGGATTTCTTCCAAATATATTTACTTGGGAAAAGAGCATTGTGGCTATTTGAAATTTGCTTCTTTAATCCAAAAGGTGTTTCCTAACTGTCAGCATGGGCCTTTTTTCTCATGTTTCAGGTGCTGGTCCTTGAGTCTAGATAACACCATGAGAAGGCACACAGAAAAATCCACCAAACATTGGTTTTCTATATATCAGATGCTTGAGAAACATATGCAAGAGCAAACAGAAGGGAAAGAAGGTAATAATTTCTAATACATTATATTTTGTCAATTTCTTTAGAGCAGAGGTTCACATATAGGATATATGAACTCATTTTTTAAAAATAGCCATTGCATTATCCTGAACTACTCAGTTATACTCACCTGCATATATAGTCATTTGTCAAATCTGGCTCTTTAATATTTTTAATGCATCATCTTTTGCACCTGAACCTTTTTCTCTATTCAAATACTCACACCTTAATTTAGTCCCTTATTATTTTTTGCCTAATATTATAACAATCTTTTCATTGGTCTCTCTGTCTCAAGTCTCTTTCCATTCTAGTCCATCCTACACACTGATAATCAAAGTGATTTTTCTTAACTATAGATCTGATTATATTACTTTCTTACTAAGTCAATTCCAGTGTTTCCCTGTTTGCTCCAGGACTAAATACAAACTTCTGTTTATCTTTTAAAGCTCTTTATAATCTGTCCCCAAACTGTCTTTCCCCATTATTATATGTTACACTCCCTTCCTTGCCTAGTACAAGTTCAGCCAAACTTAGCCTCTCTGTCTCTCAGATATGCCATGCCATTTCTCTTCTCTTTGTCTTTGCCCACTTGTGCCTGAAATATATTTCCATCTCATTTCTGCCTTATAAAATACTTTTCTTCCTTCAAGACACAGCTCATTTGCTACATGAAATCTTTCCTTTTCCTCCCTCCCCAACTGCTAGTGTCCTCATGTTTCCTCTCTATTCTTTTTCTTTTCTTTCCCAAACTATCTTGTATCTATTTTGTATTTGTTTGCTTTTATTCTCTTTTTATACTTATGTATTGATTTATCTGTCCCATTAGAATGGAAACACTTTAAGACTAGGAATTTCTTCTTTGTATTTATACAAAGTGCCTGCCTCTTCAATGCCTTGGACTTTTCAGGTGCTTAATAAATGGTAGATAGTTAGAGATTTTCCCAGCATGCTAGATTTAGAAGATAGTGAATTTGAAGTGCATTGACAGCCCTTTGACCTTTCAGCAGATGAAAACAAATTGATATCCTACCCAGCAGGAATATTAGTTAAAATTGACTGAGGTTAAACTCCTTCCTCAATCCACCTAAGTGAAGAAAGGTTTCCTTCCAGTTTTCCAGGATGTGGTTTTAGTGGTAATTTTCTGGGTACAAAAATTCCTTGTAAGGTTCTGGATTATCATTATTCTCATCATACCCATTTTGGGAATGTGTGGACAGATTTTAACAAATTTGTCAAAAAATCCACACTGGAAAATTTAGGCCTGATTACCAGATTCCCCAGTCATGTAGTCTGGTGCTTTTTGCATCAAACTACAAAGAGTCTTAACTGCTATCAAAGAACACTTATTCTATTTCATATAGTTAACCCATCATTATGAATGGATGAAGTACCTTCATGTTAGAGGATCCAACATCGAGGTCATAAACCCTAATTTATTAGGGTTATCCCTGGGGTAACTCTTTCCGTTGATCAAGAGATGGGTCAATTTCTGGTATTGTTACACTTAGATTGGTTAATCTAGATTATATTCATTCGGAGGTTGTTTTATGCTCCGAGGTCACCCCAACCAAAGACTTTAACTCAGCAGCCTATACAGTTTGTTCAGATACGTTGGATGTTAGTATGTGTTGAGTTATGTGACTTAAGCTCCACAGGGTCTTCTCATCTTGTATAAGTATTTCCGCCTCTGCACGGGAAAGTCAGTTTCACTTCACTAACATGAAGGTTAGATACTATATTAAGTGGTGGGGGTGTGATATGGATAAAATCAATCTCCAGTCTTAAGGAACTTACTTCAGTGAGAACAGTTACATACATAAGTTTGAGTTAAAAGAGTTCATTTCATGCTTATGTTATGCCAGTTCCCAATTCTGCGTTGGAACTCTTTTATGACTAAATGCTCCTTTTTTGGTGTTAGATGTGCTAGAAATACATATTCTTCTGTTTAAATTCTTCCTAGAATGTGACAGGAAGATGGCACTGACAATGTTGATCAGTACTTTACAAGCTTTCATTGAAGGAGCCTCCTTGGGAGAATTCCATGTACGACTTCAGATGCTGTTAGTTTTCCATTGTCATGTCTTGTTGATGCCACAGGTGGAAGGAAAAGGTAAGAGTTTGGTTCTTTTAATATATACATATGTTACTCCTGTATTGCATTAGAGAGACAACAAGAGAAGTGGATAGAAAGCTGGCCTGCAGCCCAGAAAGACCTAGGTGGCTGTGCAATCTTGAACCAGACCCCTGACCTCCACATAATTTAAGGTAGCTCCAAGATAGGGGCGGGTCAACAATCAGACTAATCTGTAAGCTGACTCTTCTCCCTCCTACTTTCTCTTTCTATCCCACTTACATTTTTAAATGAAGCTTTTTGTAAGCTTTTTGTAAGCTGTAGTTTACTGACTTCTGGTCTAAGAGAAGGTGATGTTATATATTAAAGTTTCTATGTTATATGTTATATATTAAAGTTTCTTCACCTATGAGGTTCATGTACCAATGAAATTTCAATTATCCATACCATTTTCCATGTAATGCATAGTAAACTAGCTTATGGGGGAAAAAATGTGTAGATGACATTTTCTTCTTTGGATTTACAGGATCTACTTTATTTTAATTCATCATTTTAAAGTCCATTGTCCTTGAGTCATAACATAAAGAACAATGACAGAATGATCTTTACTGAAGATGTAGAGTCTCAAGGACTTTGCAACATCTTCATCAGAGAAATTTGAAATTTATGATGCTGCCAACTTTAATGCTATTCATGAATTATAGTGTTTTGAGGGAAAGCTGCCTTTTAGAAACAGTTGTTACTCATTTTTCTTTTCTTTCTTTCAGATTCACTTTGCAGTCTTCTCTGGAATTTGTACCATTATTATAAACAGTTCTCTGACAGAGTTCAGGCCCGAATTGAGGAGCTTCGATCCCCACTGGAAAAGGAGCTAAAGGTAAGAGAAATATTTTTCTTGAGTGATTCATCAGAACACCTTAGCAAATGGAAATTATTTTAGATTATTACCAAGTCTTAAAATCATCAAACAATCTTTTTTTTTTTTTTTTTTTTTTAAATTTTAATAAGCCTTTTATTTACAGGTTATATGTATGGGTAACTTTACAGCATTGACAACTGCCAAACCTCTTGTTCCAATTTTTCCCCTCCTTTCCCCCAGACGGTAGGATGACCAGTAAATGTTAAATATATTAAAGTATAAATTAGATACACAATAACTATACATGACCAAACCGTTATTTTGCTGTATAAAAAGAATCGGACTCTGAAATATTGTACAATTAGCCTGTGAAGGAAATCAAAAATGCAGGTGGGCAAATATATAGGGATTGGGAATTCAATGTAATGTTTCTTAGTCATCTCCCAGAGTTCTTTTGCTGGGCGTAGCTGGTTCAGTTCATTACTGCTCCATTGGAACTGATTTGGTTCATCTCATTGCTGAGGATGGCCAGGTCTATCAGAATTTGGCATCATATAGTATTGTTGTTGAAGTATATAATGATCTCCTGTCCTTGCTCGTTTCACTTAGCATCAGTTTGTGTAAGTCTCTCCAGGCCTTTCTGAAATCATCCTGTTGGTCATTTCTTACTGAACAATAATATTCCATAACATTCATAAACTACAATTTATTCAGCCATTCTCCAATTGATGGGCATCCACTCAGTTTCCAGTTTCTGGCCACTACAAACAGGGCTGCCACAAACATTTGTGCACGTACAGGTCTCTTTCCCTTCTTTATGATCTCTTTGGGATATAAACCCAGTAGTAACACTGCTGGATCAAAGGGTATGCACAGTTAAAATCATCAAACAATCTTGAGAATTTTATTGAAGAAAAGTAATTTGGGGAAGAAGAGGTGGCTAATATAAAACAAGATAATAAAATGTGGATTTTTAGGGTTTATGATTTCCAGTTTTATCTCACAAATCCTCCACTTCAATCCCTTATCATCTTATCTTCCTTTTAAACTTCGATCAGCAAAGAATATTGTTTAAAGAATCATAGATTTAGTATCTAAAAGTATTTTAGTTATCTTGCCCAACTACCTTAATTTAAAATCTAGAAAGGTCATACAGGTAGATTGCAAACTGAAGTCCCCTGTCTCTTTAGCTGAATATTCTTTCCACTGAATCAGACACCTTTGACATAGTTTTGAGTTTCTTATTACCCATAGATTCCTTTGTTGTTAAAGTATGGTGATGATAGTAACTGACTAATTCTCTTATTCCAGTGGTAGATCCTATATATCTGAAAATGGGAGTACTCAAGTGCATCATTGCACTGCATAAATGCTAAAAGAACATAGCATCCTCTAGGAGTGGACATCTCTTCACTTATGAGAGAACTGGATTTGTCTAATGTCACCTATAAAGCTTTGTGGCTTTTCTCTAAAGTTTGTTTCAGTGGCCAGCACTTGGGCTTGCAGTTTACAAATGAACATTGGACCTGTTTTTGAGTTACAGAGCAAAATGAAACATGGTGCTGCAAAGAGAGGGTTGAGTTTGGAGTTAGAGGACTTGAGTTTGAAGGTGGGCTTTGCCGTTTTACTACCTCTGGGACTTTGAGCAAGCCACTTCTTTTTGAACCTTTAAAATGAAGATGTTAGTAGGTGACTTCTGAAGAGTAGACTAGATGATCTCTGAGATAATTTCCATTTCTTAAGTCTATGATCCTAAAAATACACTTTCTGCCATCTTTAATAAATATTTGATTTTTGTTTATATTATAGGAATTTGTTAAAATCTCCAAGTGGAATGATGTCAGCTTCTGGGCTATAAAGCAGTCTGTGGAAAAGACACACAGGTAGTAATAAAACTTTATGAAATTTGAATTCAATTTTTTTACTGTGCAGAAGTATGTAACCACAGTCCACTTGGGATAGTGTTAGGACAGCTAATGACACTGGACTTCTGAAAGTTCTTTAGTTTCTGTTTTTGTTAGTATATCTTGCCTTAAGTGCCTACTACAGAGATTTTAATTTGTATCATTAAACCCTTTGGCAATCTGCTGATGTGCGAAAGGACCTAAAAAGGTCCTTTCTCAGAATAATGTTTTTGCATGCATAAAAGAATACATATAATAAGATTATGAAGGAAACCAATTTTATTGAAGCTGTTACAAAATTTTAAAAAAATACATCCAAAATTAAAAACCCCTGACTTGGTATTTGCCTCTAGAAAGTAAAAGAATACTATTTTTTTTTTTTATAAAATAGTAAGAAATAAAATGTCAATGTAAAGAGGACATGTATGTTAATTTTGATAAAGATTTTTAAGTACTCTTCTATTTCAAATCATGTTTATTTATCCCCTAATTGCTATCATTGGCTGTGGTCAGGACCCTCTTTAAGTTCATGAAAAAATTTGAAGCTGTCTTGAGTGAACCCTGCAGGCTTTCCTTGATGGAAAGTATCCAAGAAAATCAGCTAGACTGTCTACATAAGCAACCAGCAACAGATGGGGAGAAAACTCCAATTCAGAGTCTGAACAGCCTGCTGGTGGAAACTCTCTTAGCTAGACCAGGCAGTACCCAGGTATGTATATTCACCGACTTCTGGGAAATTTTCTATTCATTTCTTACTTTTTTGGAATGACAGATTCCTGATATCTATGGAGTTTTCTTCATAAATCAAACAGGACAATTAGAGCTTTCAAAGTATTGTAAAGAAGTTTTTAGGTTTTGGTTGTTTGTCCAACTAAAGGACTGATACAGCAGAGCAGTGAGACATAGCTGCTGGAAAGCTCAGTCTTGGTATAGAAACATGAGTCAGCTTAGCAGTTTAGCTTGTGGAATACTCAGTTATCCATGGTGTTGTTTATTCCACTGTTTTGGGCTCTTCCAAAATATCAGTAAAACTATCCCAGAAGGTCATTTTGTTTCAGATTGATGGGCCCTTCAGGCCCAGCTTATGTGCCACTTCATACTAGAAGCTATTTCCCTTCCCCATATTTAGAGTTTTCTCTCTCCTCTCAAATTATCCTTTGTTTACATGCTGGAAAATCACTGTTCTCAGGAAGCTCTTGGATATCTGGGGCAGTTTCTCATTTTGTTTTTGTTATTTTCATGGTTACAAATACCTTGTACCCAGGGTGCGCTTCAGTCAGTACTTGTTCACTTGGACTGTCAAGTGTTCCTCATTCCCCTGTATCTTCTCCACACAATTGTAAGGAGAGCCAGAAGAAAGAGGAATTTAAAAATCTGCCACCAAAGAGGAGATAATAAGTTTTGTATGTTCATTTCTTGGCTGTTTATTTTAGTATGCATGAATTCATGAACATCTTCCATGTTCAGAGCTTAATTTTTTTAAGCTTCACTAAGGCCAATGTTTAACAGGTTACCCCATTTCCATACTTGTTATCTCTGAGCCATCAGGCAGAGATTTTGATTACTATGTGTCTATTTTAGAATTAAAAGACTCTACTCTAAAAGACACCTGTGTCTCATATTGAGAGACTTGATATCTGAAACTGGTTTTTCAAAAAGAACAGGTAAAATTTTAGTTAAGCATATAAATGTACTGGGTACCTATCTGCCTAGCTTTCAAAAACATCTCCCAACCCCCAACAAAGCACAACACATTGGCTTAGCTATTTAGAGTGTGTTAATACGTAAGTCACTCATTTGATCTCTTGATGGATCAATTTATTTCAGAGGACATGAGGCAATTAGAAAGATAAAACAATGTTGAATTTGTAGTCAGAAGACCTGAGATTGAATCCTGGCTCTCCTGTTTACTGCCCTTGTGGCCTTGGCTAGGAAAAAGAACAACAAAAAATAAATAATAAGCTAGTATGTATATAGTACTCTTAATGTTTGAAGGTGCTTTATGTATGTTTTTTCATCTGATCTTCACAATTGCCCTGTGACATAAGCGTCATTATTATCATCACCCCTGTTTTACAGATGAAAAAACAGAGGCAGAGATGAATAAATTACTTGTCCTTCACAGAGCCAGTTAGAACAAGTCTTCCCCTGCTTCCTAAGTCCAACATTGTAAGGACTGCACCATTTAGTCAGATCTTATCCATAAAAAGAAGGCTTGGGCTAGATACATACTGAGATCTTTCTATCTCAAAGTCTAGTCATTTTAACACTGAAAATAATATCATAGGTTTCTTTGAGCATTTTTTGAGGAAAAAATGCTATCATCCAATACCTTTTTTGTTCATGTTAATCATTGTGTCAATACTTCTATTTACAGTCACGAATATTCATGGTGTAAGAATATCATGTCTAAATAGCATCCACTACTGTGTGTCTGGGTTTCTAGGTCAAGAGACACATATTTTGATTTTCTTACTTGCTTTTCCCCCCTATACTTAAGAAACTGACATGTTTATATCCCTAAGACATCAGAGGTGCTAGTGGTATTTAACACTTGAAACTTGTGAATTTGATAGCACTTTATTGCTACCTGGTTATGATCTGCTTAATGCAAATTTCCACCTCTGTTTTGCAGACTGTGCTTCCTGATGCTTGCCAAGACATCATAACTTTCTTCTCCGGGGGGTTACTGCAGAGCCGTTTGCCAAAGCTCACCAAACGAATGAAGAAGATATGTATTACAGTCATAAAGCAGAGTCCCTTGCCTGGCCTTGTGGAGAACCTTGATGAGTTTACAGGTGTGTAAGTAGGTGCCCACAGCAATAAGGTGGATTTTATGGTCAAGAAATTCAGAAAAACAGTGTTTTGTTTTGTTTGTTTGTTGCAGGACAGGTTCTGCTGCTTTTCAGTGTTTTTTAGAGACCCTTGTCAATGCAATTGATTAATTTTTGTCAGCTAAAAAATTTAAAGAAAGGAGGAGCAATCAGGGGGCCCTCATAAAAGTGAAACAAGTGATAGTTTTGGGATCTCTCTGTTTAGAACAGCAAAACAGTACCAATCTCTAAATTATAATAAAAGCATACCTCATTGCTTGGTAGTGAATTAGCTTTTTTCCTTTCCTTTTCAGGCAGGACTTGGTAGTGAGATATGGGCTCTAGGTCCTCAGGAAATACTTGCCTCTTTCATATTTTAAGGGTCTTCTCTTTTCTTTCTTTTTCATATTGCTGTCATTTGCCAGTGACTCTCCCCAACTCTCCCTTACCACAGAGTATATGTGAACACCCACACAACATATAACACACACATATACACATTGGCTGTGTCTTAAAATACATGTTTCATTCCACATCTGTTCTCCATATACTTCCATAAACCTTTTTACCATTAAATCCTTTGAAATCATAATTGATTATTACATTGATCAGAGTTCCCAAGTTTCTCAATGTTTCATACTTTGCACATTAGTTCATACAAATGGAACTTCTGTTGCTCCTTTAAGTATTCATTTCTCTTTAGCTCAAACAAGCTTAACCTTTCAGCTGTATTGTCTTTCTCTGCTTCTCTCTCTACAGGTGATGTCATTTCCTCTGTATATGAACTACAGGGCTTAACTGTGGAACCAAATACAGACAAGGAAAAACAAAAATCAGAAGTTAAACATATTCTTTTGCAGAAGCAGCGGGCCCTATCAGAGCTCTTTAAGTATCTCATGAAAATTGGTGAGTCTTCATTAACAGGAAAATATATTTCTCTAGTAGAGTTAATCCTTTTTGTTAGTGTATATATATGAAAAGTCTATGAGAGTGTGTGGGTGTATGCATATATACATGCACAAAGAAAACCAGTGTGGTGTAATAGATAGAGGATTGGCCTTGGAATTCATAACACTTAGCTGAGGGTCTTGACTCGTAAATATATTGTCTTAGTCACTCTTGGCAACTTATTTGATCTCTCAATGCTCAAGGTCTTCTTTACAACCTCTTTAATTGCAGTGACAATGTGCAATTCTTTGCCATGAGTTATATGGACCATAGTGGCCAGGAGAATTATACAGTTCCTGGAATAACCTCTATTTGAGGTATACTGCAGTACAAAGACTCTTAATAAATATTTGTTAACAACCTCAAGAGTTTTCTTTTTTTTAGTGAGGAAAGGTAGGAAGGAAAGATAAGGAATCATTATTAATTTAAGAAATTTCCAATTAAAAAAAATACTGTTGCTCATCTGCATTGATAGATATCTTCCTCATCAGAAAATCCTTCTGCCAGTGAAATGACAAGTTATAAACATCTCATTCCACACTCTTCCCACTTCTCCCAAAGAAAGAGATTAAATAACCCCTGAGAGTGTGGGAGTATGTGATGACAGGTAATGGTCTACAAATCATTGAACAGTAATATTGTTAGATTTTTGTACTCAATTTCAATTTTCTGTGGGCAGTTCTTTAGTTTTCTTTTACTTTTTACTTTACTAAAGCATGAACAGCTGAGGAACTAGATTAAGAATGTTTGATGATTTTTATTTTCTTAAACTTATAATTAAAATTTGCTTTTTAAGGTTTGTCCTATCGTAAAGGCCTTACTTGGGCTCTTTCCAAAGACTTTCAAGATATTCTTCATTTGCACCCATTAGATCTTCACAGTGCACTTTCTATTGTTGGCAACACACAGGGATCAGATGCAAGGTTTGTACTTTGGTTAGAATTTGGCTGTGAATTATACTTGAACATGGATTCTGTTCAAATGATCAAGTTGTTTTCTCAGGAATTCTTACCACTATCTTCTCCTCTACCTTATTAGTTCTGTATTTCTCTTCAAAATCCTTAGTACTTTTGCAGAACTATCCATCTTTTAAGATGCTTTGTTTTATAGTAAAACCATCTGTATTCCTCTAAACTTCTTTATTTTTGAGTAATTTTTTTGATATTTGTTAACCTTAGAAATGATAATAATTATAATGCAGAGAACATTAGCAAAATAATAAGCTCATTTAGAGCAACAATTGTGACTTCCACTTTTGTTTCCATGATTATTATACAAAATGCTAAGCACACAGAAGGTACCTATTTATTGAGTGAACAAATGAATCCAGACAGTTGGCTATTAGTTATAACTGGACTTTTTCATTACCTGGCTTGGAACCTACTCTAAGACTTGGACTGTGGCTTTAGGAACATAACTATACCTCCTTTCTTCCAGGTTACTTGCAGAAATCTCTTCTTCCTGGGATGGGTGCCAGAAATATTTTTATCGATCACTTGCTCGCCACTTAAGACTTAAAGCAGCTTTTTTGCAACCTTCAAAGGTAAAAGAGGAAAGATAGTAGCTAGAATGAAAAATACAGGTTTTCTTATTGTTTTAAGCTTCTGAGAGGTAGACTTACAAAGATTTTTTCAGTAGATAATGATTTCGATATGTCATTTCAGTGGAATTCATTCATTTCTGAGGCAGTCAGGGTTAAGTGACTTGCCCAAGGTCACACATTTGTCAAGTATCTGAGATCACATTTGAACTCGGGTTCTCCTAACTCCAGGGCCAGTTTTCTATTCACTGTGCCAACTATCTGCTCCCTATGAAATTTATTTTTAAAACTTTTCTAATTATACACTGGAAGTGGAGGCAACAATAATCACATAGCTATCAATAAGCTTGCAGAAAATCTTCCTGTGAATCAGGCTGACAGCAGAACTATCTTAAACATCACTTTATTTACTAAATTGGGTCAGATATAGTCTCCAAATTAGCTCCTTTTGAAATGAAGAGATGGAAATGTATATATATGCATGGAAAAGTGATTAAAAATGACCATACTAAATATGTCCCTATGTGAAAAGATTTATTTTCAGAGTTCTTTTAAGTCATCATATTTTATTCATTGCTCACTTTGTCTTTATTACTTTGCTCATCCTGTTATTTAAGAGTAGGATTGATAATCATCCTTGATTAAGAGTATGAGACAGAGGCAGGGAGAGACACAGAGAGACAAAGACAGAGGGGGTAGGGGAGAAGGAAAAGGAGGGAAAGGAGAAGAGAAAGAGGAGAGGAGGGAGAAGAAAAAGACTGAGACACACATGCTTTGGAGAAACCAGATCTGATTGAAACAGCATGGCCTATCAGTTTGTCCATCTGCTAATATTGATGAAGTTCCTGCCATGTAACAGGTCCTGATCCTAGATTCTGATCTAGGGAATATAAAAGGCAGTCCTTGTTGTTAAAGAATTTATATAATATGAGAGGAGACAAATCCATACTTTAATATTCTAACAGTTATTAAATTTGACCTTCATGTGGGTCTCTTTGCAAAATGCTTCACATATATTCTCACTCTCGGCATTTGTCTAAGACAGTTGTTGCTATCAGTCACTAGTTAATATGCATTGATTAAGGGCCTGATATGTGAACTATCAACAAGAATATTATAGTCCCCACCTTCATGTTTATATGTTCTCAGAGGAGATGGGTCCAGATAGAAGGGCAGCCAGTTCTAACTTAACATAAGTTGACTGTTCCACAGATCTTCTTCTCTCTCTTTTCTTGAGGTGTGACCCTGTCCCCTCCATGACTCTTTAGTGCTTCAGTGTCGAGGAATCCCCATAGCCAGAGTAGCTTCAGATCTGCGGCTAGCATGGGGTCCTGCCACTTGCCAGCAAATTTACTCAGAGCAAAAACAGTTTGTATATGCTAAATAAGTATAAGGCCATTTTACAGGAAAAATGCAAACAGGGAGATCAGGAAAGATTTCACATTTAGTACTTGAATAGAATTTTTTTTTTTTTTTTTTTTTTTTTGCTGAGGCATTTGGGGTTAAGTGAATTGCCCAGGGTCACACAGCTAGGAAGTGTTAAGTGTCTGAGGCCAGATTTGAACTCAGGTCCTTCTGACTTCAGGGATGGTGCTCTTGTCTATTGCCCCACCTAGCTGCAACTTGAATAGAGTTTTGCAGGGAAAAGGATTTCCAAAAGGTTGAATTGAGGAGATATGTATCACAAGCATGGAGAAAAGCCAGTTCCAAAAAGCAGTTCCAAAAGCAGAGAAACTGGCAATGGGAATATCTCATGTGAGAAAGAGCAAAAAATGGCCTCTGTGTAAGACTCTACTGTTACTCTTTTTATGTATGGGCTTACCTTCTTAACACATCCTTCCCCTCCCCCCCCACTGCAGGAGATTGGAGTGAGTATCATTGACCGATGTAAGGGATTCTCAGCACATCTCATAAAGACACTTATCCACCAGAGGAGCTCACTGACAGCTCTGACAGAACAATGGATTATTCTCAGGTATTGCCCACTTTGGGTGGTGATGGTAGTATTGAGTTTACCCTTTTAGATTGAGTAGGAAAGAATGATATATTTAGTCCACAGATTAAATCAACTCAAATTTGTGAGGGCTGGTAACAAAAATGGAACCTTTCCTAAATAAAAGTCTGACAGTTAAGTACAGGAAAGGTGAGGCTTAATTACTGTGTTCCAGTAAGGTGAATATGCTTGCTGTGTGAAAAGTTTGTAGTCATATTAGAGACTTTTAGTTAAAGGAGGCCTGCTTAAAACTGTTCTGAGTTGAAAGTGAAATGACATCATAAGTGAGTTAGATTGAGACCTTTCCCATTGCTAAATGTTGTCATGGCTAATATCATACTTTTATAGTTTTAGGATGATCGACAACAAACCATATTCTAGAGATCAGATTGCCAAAGCTTGGTTTTGTTTATTACTGGTAAAAGTAGTAAATAAAATTCATGTTTATATAGAACCTTTAGATTTTAAGTCTTTTCCCAACAACAGTCTTGTGCAATAGTAAGTTTTATTACCCCATCTTACAGATGGGAAAGTTTGAGTAACGGGAATTTTAGTGACTTGGCCACATCTACATCCATAGTGTCAGAGTCAGAGTTTAAAGCAAGCCTATACCTTTGTGAGATCAAGCAGCAATTGGCTGCTCTTTCACTTCAGCGTTTTTAGCAGTCACAGGTGTTTGTTTGCACTTTAGGGAAGATCACAGTAAATTGTATATTCTTGGTCAAGAGGTTGTCCTTGGTGTGTAGTAATTTTTTTTTCAGCCATGACCTCTCACTATCCGTGATAATTTCTTTAGCAAAGTACCCTAAGTATTTATTTTAAATAGGAGTTCTCAGTATCTCTTTTTCATTTCATAAGAAAGGAACCCCAGATATTTTCTCAAAGAACAATAATTTCTAGTCTCTAGGAGGTTGTTTATGGGAGCAAGTGAGCAGGTGTTTAGTTTTGAAAATTCATCTTTAATAACTCTGAGATACTACTACATACCTGTCAGATTGGCTGGGAAAGATAATGCAGAATGTTGGAGGGGATGTAGGAAAACAGGGACACTGATACATTGTTGGTGGAACTGTAAATACATCTAGCCATTTGGAACTATGCTCAAAAAGTTATCAAACTGTGCATACCTTTGATCCAGCAATGTTACTACTGGGCTTATATCCCAAAGAGATTTTAAAGAAGGGAAAGGCACTTTTTTGTGCAAGAATGTTTGTGGCAGCCCTCTTTGTAGTGGCCAGAAACCGGAAATTGAGTGGATGCCCATCAGTTGGAGAATGGCTGAATAAATTGTGGTACATGAATATTATTGTTCTATAAGAAATGACCAGCGGGTTGATTTCAGCAAGGCCTGGAGAGACTTACATGAACTGAAACTGTTCATGATATATGATATCAGATATCATGATACTCATGAACTGTGAAATGAGCAGGATCAGGAGATCATTATATTCTTCAACAACAATACTATATGATGATCAATTCTGATGGATGTGGCCATCTTCAACAGTGAGATGAAACAAATCAGTTTCAATAGAGCAGTAATGAACTGAACCAGGGAAAGAACTCTGGGAGATGACTATGAACCACTACATAAAATTCCCAATCCCTCTATTTTTGTCCACCTGCACTTTTGATTTCCTTCACAGGCTAATTGTATACTATTTCAGAGTCCGATTCTTTGTAAAGCAAAATAACTGTTTGGACATGTATACATATATTGTATTTAACTTATACTTCAACATATTTAACATGTATTGGTCAACCTGCCATCTTGGGGGAAGGAGTGGGAGGAAGGAGGGGAAAAGTTGGAACAAAAGGTCTTGCAATTGTCAATGCTAAAAAATTACCCATGCATATATCTTGTAAATAAAAAGCTATAATTAAAAAAAAAAAAAAAGAAAGAAGAAAATTCATCTTTAGATTTGAGAGTACACTTTCAAACTCCCACAAATTATTTAATGTTATGCTCAAATGGAAGAGCCTCCACCCTAGAGCATATAAGTCCATCCCTTTGTAAAACCTGCTATACATTTTAGTCTGCATTAATAAATGTTTGTTAAACTGGAATTTGAAGAACTTTTTAAATATGTTCCTTTGGTTGATTTCTTTCCAATAGAAACCTTCTCAGTTGTGTGCAGGAAATTCATTCCAGACTGCCCGGGTGTCATGGCTATCCTGTTGCTTTCCCACCTCAAGATGGTATTCAGCAGTGGACTGAAAAACTTCAGCATTTGTCCATGCAAAGCATGATAATGCTAGAGCAGCTTTCCTGGTTTCTTCAGTGCTGTCCAATGGAGCAGTCTCTAAGTGAGGTGGATGATAAGAGCATGGGAGATGAGCTTTCCACTTCCTACTCTGGGAAAAGCTGTACTTCAGAAGTAAACAAATCCACTGTGGGAGAGGCTTCTGAGGCAATGCCTAACATGATGCCAATTGAACTGAACTGCCCATCTCCCGTATCTGGAGAGTACCTGCCCCCTGGTTGTCGAATGCGGAAATTAGATGACTTATGGCAGCAGTCAGTGGCAAGAGTGACTGAGATGCTAACAGCCATTAAAGCTGTGAAAGCTGAAGTGGACAAAATTAGGCAGCAGGCTTGTGAAACACTCTTTCATTCTTGGTGAGTGGGTGGGGCTATGGTAACATAGCTCACTGTACAATTAAAAGTTATCATTCATAAAGAATTGGAATTTACAAATATGCAAAATCTTTGCTTTGAACTCATTTAGTTATGGTTTGCTAGATTAATTGTAGAAGATGAGATATAAAAACACATGCCTTATCTATCATATCTAGTTAGAAAACAATTAATGTGGGCTTTATCTGGTATATATATATATTTGGGAAAATTTGTGTTCTGTCACGTCCCTTTCAACTTTTACAATGTTTCTATATTGTTGCAGGAAACATTTTGAAGTGTGCTCTGCTGGGCTGAGTTGCATGTCCAAAGTCTCAGCTCAATTGCAGGACCTAGAGTCCTTGTTCGTTCTTCCAGGGACACAGGCTGAGCAAATTGCACAGCAAATCACATTAGTCAGGAGTCTGGAATATATTAGAGGAGAAATTGATAAAGCCACAACTGATTTCACTGACTGGAAAAGACATCTCCTTACTTCCTCCAAACAAGGTGAAAAGGATAATTTTTCTACTTGACTTTTGATTTTTGGGGAAAAGAGTGGGAAGCCTAAAGCAGTAGATGCATTAACTTTTGCTCTACAAATGTTTATTCAATTTCAGATTAATGTTAATTCAAATCTAGATTACATCAGAAGAAATACTGTAACTTGGAAGGAAAAAAGTTTAATATCTCCAAGACAAAATTTGTAAAGTCTTTGTTACCTCGCTTTTTAGCTTTCCTGCCTGTTAGAATATTGCCTGTTAATTGTCTTAGAGAATATAAATCATGGTAGAGTGAAATAACAGGACTGCAGGAGTTGGTTAGGAATATTGCCTTTTTCAGACTGAACGGCTTAGTGCAGAAATGTAGGCCAAGGTTTGTGTTGTTTACCAAGCATCTCATATTTCTACACACATTTTCATGACATTCCTGCCCCTCCAGTAGACTTTCTGTACAAACAATTCATTATCTTTTATTTCACAAGGCAACCATATATTGGATGAAGGATTTGTGGAGGATTTCTCAGCACAAATGGAGGTTGCCATCCAGGCTATCCTCTTTGCCACTCAGAGTTTAGCAGAAAGAAACAATCAAAAGATAAAAAATGACAAAGAACAAGCAACGCCCCAAGAGGAGAGTGGTAAGTTTTATATGAGGGAAAGATTAATTTCATGTGGGATAAAAATTATGTAAAAAAAAAATTCTTTGATGAAAAAATCTCAAACCACATTGATTCTTGTTGGTTTGATACCCACTGATTTCTTATCTCATTGGTTCCGTGATTTTCTACAGATTGGATTTTGGTATATGTATGGCTTTCTGCCACTAATGGTGTTTTTCTTTTGTACCACCAAAGAAACAACAGACTCAGTGGAGAGAGTACAATCTGGACATCTAACAAAGCTCCTAGAAGATGACTTCTGGGCTGATGTGAGTTCTCTCCATGTGCAAAAAATAATCTCAGCTATTTCTGAGCTCTTGGAGAGGCTGAAATCTTATGGTGAGGACTGTACAACAGAGAAGCATAATGTAAGTTAGCTCTTTAAGTATATACCTTATATGTTTACAGACTGTTCTAGTGGCACAAAGCTTCTGACTCCATCTGATCTCCAGTCGACCACCTTAACAGTCTTCAAGATGGCATAGTGGAGAAATTGCCCTGATTTTGTTCATAATAAATTATTGACTGGTTTTGATATGTGGATACTTTGATCTATTTGGAAGTAGATGCGTGAAAAAAGGAAAAAGCAATTTTGAATACCAGAAAGCTAGACCATCTTCAGTTAGGTTTTATTCATGTATTATTTGATTTCCATTGTGAGAATAGGAGTAATTGATGTGACCATGGAATAAGTTACTCAACTCCTTATTGCTCCACAGAACTCTGTTAAGACTACAACTTGCAGAATAGGGGCCTATCAACATTGGTAGAAGGGAGTTTCATATATTGTTACAGATCTAGACAAAAATAATCCCCATCAAATATTAACATTCAACAAGTATATATCAAGTTATTTTTACAACTAATAATTATTCCTATGCTAAACGAATAGTGTATAATATTAAGATATTTTAACAAATAAATTGAAATTTTCAGTCATTCCATAATAACCTAAACTATGAGAAGTTGAATATCTTAGAAACCTTGCATTTGTTTTGCAAAATTTTTTGTTTTATTGTACCACTGGAGAGGCAGTATTTAATATTTTATAGAGGGCCGACTTTAGCATTAAGGCTATTTGTATTCAAGCCCTGTCTTTGACACATACTGACAGTGCCCCAGGTTCCTGTCCAAGATTATAATTTGAATTGTGAATCATTGCTCTTGTTTTGTCAAAACAAGGCACTTGTCGCTGAAGAGTTTTGTTTTGTTTGTTTGAACACATAGTTCTTCAATCAAGCCTGTTCCTTGTTGGTACGCCTCATGCCCATGCTTTCCAGATATTCAGATCTTGTCCTGTTTCACCTGACAGTGTCCTTGGCAACTCATCGAAGCACTGGGAAATTGCTCTCTGTGCTCGCTCATGTCTTCTCTGAACTTGCTCAGAAGGTAAGCCACATTTGGAGAACACTTAGATCAGAAGAGGCCCAAATGTTCAAAAACCTTAAATTAGTTTTTATTTGGTAGACTTTAACAAAATAAATGGAAGAATTATATTATACTCAGGAGACCATTGTCCCCGTCAAGTTATTTTTTTCCAAAGAATCTTTTCTCTTTTAATTATATTTTGTTAAACCTATTAGAATTCATACATAGGCATTTATAGACTCTTGGACTGTCCATCTGTTTCTTGAATCTTCCTACTGACCTCCCTACTATCTTCTTGTCTAACAGATAGTCTTTATTATGCTTTTTGTGCACGGTTTTTATTTTGGTAATATTTTGTAGATTATTAACACCCACTACTAATTCCTCTTTAGGTGGCCTATAATTTTAATTCTTTGGAAATTGTGGCATTCATGTTTCACAGTCAGATAATATCAGGAGAAGAAAACTGATTTTACAAAGATGGGCTTTTGTTTCTCTAAGAAGAATAGAATTACTAAAAAGCTCTGTACACTTTTCAAAATGTGATCCAACTGGCACTCCTTTCTTTATTTAACTCCAGACTTAGCTGTTTGCAATGTCTTCATTATTCATTTGCCTTTTTTTCCAATCTCTTCAAAATCTTTAAGAGAATAATTTGCACTTATAAGGGCATCATTGAAGACATAAGAAGGGAACAAGTTACAGCAGACAGTTACTATCACACAGTTGTTGGAAAGTTTTAGAGAATACAAGATCTTACTGAGTGTATTGTTTAACTATATATTTCAGTGCTAAACAAAAATTTACAATTGAACAAAATGCTGCTCTAACTGGCTTTGCTTTAAGCAGGATTTTTTCCAATCATTGTCATAATTACAAAAAATTCCTTGAAAATATGCAACATCAGAGATAACTTTGTACAATCTTCTTATTAATAACAAATAAGACATAAAACAAAGAGATGAGGATAGCTAGTTGCATAGTGGGTAGAGCACTGGCCCTGGAGTCAGGAGGACCTGACTTCAAAGAGACACTTAACACTTACTAGCTCAATGACTCTGGGCAAGTCACTTAACCCCATTTGCCCCAAAAATTAAAAAGAAAAGAGACAAATAAATGCTTTCTCATCAAAGGTGTTTATTGTCATGAAAAATTTCCCTGTGCAGATTCTAAATTGAAAGATCCTTTGAAATGATGATTAGTTCTTTCTGGTGCTGTCACTTATGCTGATTATACCAAGCTCCCAACATTACAGAGCTTCCTTCAGGAGACTCAAAATCACCCCAGAGAGTTCAGCCTAACCACAGAGGAAAAAGCAAGTGGATAAAGAATCTGTTGTCAACATTATAGTTTGAAGTTGTATGGGCAGAACATAGAGCTAGTGACTTAGCAACACATAAAATGTAATAACATTTCAAAATGGAGAAGCCTATTCCATTGAACTATAGATTCCAGCTTTGGAGAAAAATATTCTGTATAATGATTATTTTCATTCAAAGCAATAAGTCTGATAGGCCATCTCAATATAAATATGACTAAATTAAATTGGAGGGACACCTTTTATTTATCAAAGAAGAGTAATTCATTAGAGTATGCTGCTTATTAAAACTTCGTTCATAGAGCAGCTAGGTAGTTCAGTGGATAGAGCACCAGCTCTGAAGTCAGGAGGACCTAAGTTCAAATCTGGCCTCAGACACTCAACTCTTCCTAGCTGTGGGACCCTGGGCAAGTCACTTAACCCTGTTGCCTCAGCAAAAAAAGAAAAAAAAAAGCAAACTCCATTCACATCATGAGATTTTTTTCACAACTGTAACTATGTGACAATATGAATTGCTTAATATCGGGGTAGATCTGCACTTTGTTTAGAAGAGCACTATTTTTTGATTCAGATAGGAATAGTTAAGTGTTTGGTCTATGACTATATCAGATATTCCTCCATCATCAATTAAGTATATTGTACTTAGAAGGGTGCATCGATGATATAGGTACCTTTTGCTCATCAGTCCATCAATTAACAAGCATTTATCAAGTGTCTGTTATATAGAACTATGCTAGATGTTGGAAATAAAAATGTAAAAATTAAATACTTCCTACTCACAAGGAACTGGAAACAACAGAAGAAAATTAGAAACAATTTAGTCATATTTATATTGAGATGACTTATGAGTCACAAGTCATAAGTAAATAGAGAATAAATACAAAGTAGATACAAGGTAGTTTGAAAGGGAAGGTGCTAATAGCTGAAGAAATCAGGAAAGGTTACCAAAAAAATGAAGAAAAGGATTCTCTGAGACAGGAAAGAAAGAACAGCCAATGCAAGCTATGGAGCTAAGAAATGAGAGATGGGTTGTTACTTGTGAAATATGGAGAGATCAGCTTGTATAGGAGGGGGAAACTGAAAGCTAGTGTATGACTAGATTGTGTAGAACTTTAAAAGCTGACATGGGGTTATATTTTTGCTACCATAGAAACTATTATGTGAATATTTGGTGACATACAGGACCTGCCTTTCTGTCTTTCTTCCTTTAGGCTATATACTTAGATATGGGCTCAGTAGGTCAGTGGGTATAAAAAGTTTTATGAATTTTCAGCATAATTAATTGTTCCTCAGAATGGCTTCAAATCACAATTGCACAAAGATTCTATTAGTATTTATTTTTCCACAGTTTTTGATTGTTGATTAATTTTTGCCGGTTTGAATGATGTGAAGTGAAACTGAGTTATGAATCAGCATAGTAGTGTTTGACAAAGTGTCATCCTTTGGATTCAGTAGTTGTGTTGACTTAATAAAGTTGTGTTGTTGTGTTGAACATTAATTTCATTAATCCACATAAAAAATCTTTGATGGACAGCAGAATTTTATTAAGTGAAGACTTAATACTACTCCTTTTTAGTTTTTCTAATTAAATCAATTAGTAGTTTTCACAGAATTTCTGAAATGGCTTATAAAACGATTAAATTGGAGGCAGGCAGTGAGTGACAGTGAGAAAATAAATGACCTTTCTTCTGGTTCTTTAATTAAGTTAATTAACTACTTTAATATTAATGTTTTTTGAAAGGGATTTTGTCTCCCAAAAGAATTGATGGAAGAGTGTGCAGGAGAAGGAGCATCAGAATTCCATGACTATGAAGGAGGTGGAATTGGAGAGGGTGAAGGCTTGAAGGATGTGAGTGACCAAATAGAAAATGAAGAGCAGGTATGTGTGATGAGTCTACTTTTTCTCTCTGTGTTTCTTTCTTAATAGGTAGCATTAGAAAAACAAATTATTTTTGCTAGTCACAGGGAATTTGGTATTGGAGCTTATCCTTTTTGGCAATCTCAGTGGATTTGGAGGTCCTTTACAGAGTATTTTAAATTGTGTGTGTGTGTTACTATTTTTTTTTAATTATGGAAAAACTCAACCAATCTAAAAGAAATTGTGTTATAACCTCTTATTAAAATTTATTTCCAACAGGAAACAAATGCTCTGTTGGCATGTAGCATGTAGCCTTTTGTTACTAAAAGCTCTTTACTAAAGACTTTTTTTTTTTTTTTTTTAAATATTCTGGAGTTTTCTTTATTGGAATCAAAACTTCAGGGTGAAAGACCCAGTTTTCATATGCTTTGAACTAAATTCTTTATCTCCACTTCAGTAAATATATGAATTGGTAGATATTTAGTAGTACATAAATCTCATATGTGTGTTAACCAAGAGTGACATAGAGGTATGACCTGAAATTACTTTTTGTATAATCTGCAACTAATTTGTAAGAGACAAGTGTGATAAAATGGATTATGTGTTAGGCTTGAAATTAGGAAGACCTGGGCTTGAATCTTATTACTTAATTAGCTATTTGATTAGGGATAAGCTACTTTTTAGCCTCTGAATACCTCAATTTCTAAGATTATAAGCTACATATGAGTTGCTAATATGTAATGATGGAATTTCCATACAAGGGATTTGTGCTGAAATCACAAGTCTGTTCCCACCATCTCTGCTTAGCGCCCCCACCCCCCACTCCCCCCAAAAAAAGGAAAAAATATTTTTATTCAGGATTTAGCAAATGGTGGTTTATAGGCCAAGATGTGGCCTTTTCCTGTTTCTCAGTTAAGAATTAATTTTTCATTTTTAAATAAAGTTTTATTGTACTGAAACATATAAAAATCATTAACTCATCATTCCCCATCTTAAACCACCTTCTCCCTCCTCCCCCCCCAAAAAAGGTAGCAGCCTGATTTGTCCTTCAGAAGGTAATTTGCAAAGTGTTGCTTTATTCTTACTTATAATTGTTACTTATAATTGTTGGTCCAGTTTTTTTCCCATTTTATATGATTGAATTTAGATTTAAATTCTAAATAATGGTGAAGCAAAATTAAATAATGTTAAATTATTCATTAATGTCTTTGACAATATTATTTGATATAGGTAGAAGATAGTTATCAAAAGGGTCAAGAAAAAGAAAAAGAGGACCCGAATTCAAAGCCTGATATTAAAGGAGAAGATAATGCCATTGAAATGTCAGAGGACTTTGATGGGAAAATGCATGATGGGGAACTGGAAAAGCAAGGTTTGGCATTTTTGACTAATATGGACCCTGTATCATCTTATTCTTATTTTAGGGGAAAAGATAAAATACAGTCTAAGAAACTTGATGTTTTCATTAACTTGTTAGAACAGATTGGTTTATAACAGTGTTTTATGAACAATGTGTTATTCAAACAGTTGTTTGAATTGTAGTTGGTTTGTAAGAATATTTAATATAAATATGTGTATCTTCCTTTTGACAAAGGCAGAAATTTCTAGTTATTTCAAAGATGCCACTTTTCCCCAGTGACTTCATACATTTGCTTACAAGATGACTTATTTAGTTTAAAATGGCCTCTGTTGTAGTTGTGCTTGCCTAAAGCCAAGCACAAATCAACATGGAGATTACCCATGTCAAAGCACAGTGGTACAAATTATAGAGAGATTAAGTATTGGGCAAGAAAAAAAAAAATGGTAGCTTGGGGCAGGGGGGTGAAAAGGGATCTAGATCTTGCAGAAATGAATATTGCTATTTAGATTATAGCTAAAAGGAGACTTAGGTTATCATCTAAAATGCTTCATCTTACAAATATGGAAATTGAGGACCAGAATAATGAAAGACCTTGCACAAAGTTATCCAACTAATAGCAAGCAGAGTTAGGCCTAGAACCTAATTCTTCTGATGCATTTCACTGAGCTTTTTACCATACCAGTGGACTAATTTAAGGCTTTTTATAAATGGAGGCTGTTGGCACCATATATAAACCTTTGTTCATTTACCATGAAGAGGTTTTAGTTTTTATGTGAACTAGGATTTGTTCTTCTTCTTCTCTACATTTCTCTCTGCCTTGGGGTATATCTTATTAAACTGAAAGCCTCTCCCCTTTTAGAAGATGATGAGAAATCTGATAATGAAAATGAAGAATTAGATAAACAGATGGGAGATCTCAATGGAGAGGAAGCTGAAAAACTAGATGAAAGACTCTGGGGTGATGATGATGATGATGATGATGATGAAGAAGATGAAGATGGCAGTAAGGTAGAAGAAACTGGACCAGGAATGGATGAGGTAATTTTGTTTAAAGGGGAAAAAAATAGTAAAGTCTCAGAATCATAGCTTAATCAATTATATTGGTCATATGAGAGATAATGTTTTGATATTTCTATTTTTCCCTATAAATCTCTCTCCCCTCCCCTTCTATTTTCCTTCCTGTTTTTTCCCTTTTTTGCTGCCTGCCTCCAAGATTTATTAGTTTTATTAGTTACATTCATTGTTTGTTAGTGAGATTGTTCTGGGGCTAAAGTTGTAAATGGTGAATTAAGATTAGAAGAAAGGGACAATAATAGAGCTTCTTTTGGCAAAAATGGTTTAAAGATGGACTTTTTATTAGCCACAGAATTCCTTCAATTGTTTTAGTTATTCCAGAAGCATAAAATGATGGAGGTAGAAGAGGTCAGAGTCATTTGGTCCTTGGAATCATATAAAGTAATAGTTTAAGATTTATTGCCTGAACATGGCTCTTTGCATATTTTTCATACAAATACCTCTCTGTATTGCAGTTTTGATCTACCTTGATTCTTATTTCTCCAGGTATGATCCCCTGTGACTAAATTGGTCACCAAATGTGAGCAAATTAATAGGATTTGGATTTAAGGGTTTTGTGTCTCCCATTACACACTTATCCTTATTACATACTTTCCCCACTTTTATCTGTTAAGGAGGACTCTGAACTTGTTGCAAAGGATGACAGTGTGGATGCAGGCAATCAGAACAAAGATCAAAAGCAGCCAAGCAAACAGGAAGAAGAGGGAGAACAAGAGGCAGATGATGATGGACAAGGCAAAGAGAAAATTCATGAACAAATTGATGAGGTAATAAGAATTTCAAAATAAATTCTAGATAAAGTGGTGATTAATTGCAGACATGAAATGAAAGCTTCCTGACTCTTAAGGCTTTTTGAGGTAGGAAAACTGTTCTATGTTCAAATTGTATCCACTATCATGAGTTTGTAGACATCACAATAAACAAAGCCTGGCTTTTAACAGACATCATCACTGAATAATATGGAGTGGAACTGGTGCTGGTAGAGGAGGGATGAAGTGGGTCTCCCATCTCTTATCTATTTGATTTTGGATAAATCTGTGTTCAGTTCAGTTAATGTTTATTAAGTGCCTAAATGCATGGCAAGACAAAGGAAACAGCCCCATCTTTCTAGGAATTTGTATTCTAATGCATTAAAATACATAGATATTTCTTACTACATTGTTCTCTTTCTTTCACTTTCTTCTGCTTACTAGAGGGAATATGATGAAAATGAAGTGGATCCTTATCATGGCAACCAAGAAAAGCAACCTGAACCAGAACCTCTGGATCTTCCTGATGACTTGAATCTTGATGGTGGAGAAAAGAGTGATGAGGAGGATAAAGCTGAAGAAGGAGGTACCAGTAGAAGAAACTGCTTCAGCAGTTGGAATTTGCTAAAAATGGTTGAGAAATATATTTTGACTTTCTCAAAGAAAAAAAAAATCCTTATAAATTGAAAAAAGAAAACTTCATAAAATATAAAAACTAAAATGAAGGTCAGGCCAGAAGTCATGTGATGGGATCAATTTGAATTGATCACCTCTGTTTGCTTGTTTTCGTTTTTTTATTTCCCACTTATAGTACACAGTACTATAAGTACTATAAGTACACAGTACACAGTAGGGGCAAAGTAGTCTGTGTAGCAGTAAAGTATAAATAGATAATATAGAGTAGTTTATATGTAAATAAAGTCTATTAACTGGCTGATGTTTCTTTAATCTTGGTCATCTTTTACATTCTTGATGTTTCTTTTAACCCCTTCATATTGTTTTTTCTCATCTTTTAACATGCTTGTGTTCTTTTTTTTTCTTTTTTTTTCTCAATTCATATTCATGCACATGCACCCATAGTATTATTATATTTGAGAGTGATTCAACATTTGTGCTCTGTCTATACAACAGCCATTTATGCTATAGATAAATAGTTATATGTAGGTACATAATTATATACTGTCATTGTGGGAAGGGATCTTTATAGATCATCTTGAAATTCCTCATTTTAAAGAAGAAAAAAACTGAATCTGAGGCATATGAAGTTCATATGGGGCAAAGAGCAAAGGACTTGAACCTAGGCCTTTTAAATTTTTATGCTTTTTCCACTTTTCCATACATCTTTGGCTTTGTTCTGAGGCTTTTTTATGAATAGGCATGACCCTACTCATCTACAAAGTGACATGAAGATTTTTAGTCAGACTATTTGATATATTGCAAATATTGATATATTCCAATTCCAAAATTGATATATTCCAGACAAATTCTATAAGTTCTGTAAACTACGTTCTTACATTCCCATGAAGCTAGTTTCATTTATTCTGTATTCCAGAACAATCTTTTCATTGTGGATTTCTGAAACTCACTCTTTTCTCTCCAGAAGTGAATCCTCTTGAAATAGATGAGAAGCCAGTGGACCCAGAAGAAGATGGCCTTGGAGCTGAGGAAAAAGATGAATCTGCTATTCCTGATGAAAGTGAGGAGGCTAAAGATCAAGGTGTGCCTGAAGAAGGAGTATCTGAAGATAGCAAAATGGAGGAGGAAAAACAGGCAGAGGCAGGAACAGATGACCAGGAGAAAGATCATGTTGAAAACTCAGAGGAGAATGCAGCTGAGGAAGAGCCACAGTACCCAGAGGATGAGAACAAAGAGGCCAATGAGGAAGCCAGTGAGGAGGGTGAAGTCCCCACTCACCAAGGCCTCCAGCCTCAGGTGGGTGTGATGATAGTTATCCTTCAAACAAAGAAAAACAGTTATCCTTCAAACAAAGAAAAACAGGGAAAAAAGAAGGAAGGAGAAAGGAAAAAAATCTTTTTGTTATGTGGGGAGGTGGGGTGAGAAAAACGTCCTCACTCATACACTTGTGATATATTTAATAGATTAGTTTCTGGTCATCACACAGCGTGGAGCAGTAAAAAGAACTGAATTGAGAGGCAAAGGATCTGGGTTTAAATCCTAACCCAGTTCAGTATGAAATTGAGCAAATCATTTGATCTCTTTAGGACTCTTCATTTGTAAAATAATGGGGTAGAACTACAAATGCTGTGGAAAATGGTGGGATTAGACTAAATGATCTCCTGATATGACTTTCAGTCTGTTTAAGTGCCCTTTGGCCAAGGACTTAAGAAAAGCAATCTTATAGTAAGTAGGCTACAGCCTACTTCCTAGTTTTGGTGGTTTCCTTTATATTGCCTCCTCTTATGATGCTAATTATTGTATTCACTTTGATCCTAGGAAGAGGAAGAAAAGGAACTTCCAGAAATGGATGAGGAGGTAACTGAAGCCATGGAGAGGAAGGAACATGAGTCCTGTGGGCAGATAGGAGAGGAGAACCTCCAGAGTGAGATTGCTATTGAGCTAGCTGGAGCTGCATCTGAGAAGGACCAAGCTAAAGAGGTAATTAGGGATTTTTAGTTAACAGTTCATGTTTACTCATATATGATGGTTAAACCCCACTTTCCCCCCCACTTATATTGAAAGAAGTCTTGGTAATTATAGGCATATATTATTTTATTTGCTTTTCTGAACACTCCACAGTTCACCTTTAATTATGCTTCATGTATACAGAAAAATTTATAGAACAGCATATATTTAAGAGATTTATAAGTAGCAAGCATTACTGGTATGATGGGTTCAAAGAAACAAGCTTAGTTATTTTTTTAAAATAACTCCCTAGAAGGGATTAAAGTGGGCATTTCTACAATAATATATTTCTAACAGTGTTAGCTTGTTTTTGGTTAGCCATTAATCCTACAAATACTTTTAAGTTTTATTTGTATATCCTAAGTCAGGAAGGGAATGTTCTTATACATTGATCTGTGTAGTGAGAATGTAAGGTCAACGAATGTTAAATTAGTTGTTGTCTACTAGAATAAATTGTTGATGACTTCTTCTTGCTTTATTCCTCTTTGGCCTTGGATTTTCAGGAACATGGAAGTGGTACTGCAGATGCAAGGCAAGCAGAGGGCCATGAGTCCAAGTTGATGTCCCGATTGGCTTCTCAAAAGCAAAGCAAGAGAAAAACACAGGTCTTTTTCTGTTTTTCTTCTCAACTGGTGTGTAGGTTATAGAAAAGAGCATTTATAAACAAGATCACCAATACCTGTTTGTCTCTCGTCCTCCGTCCTCTTTCTAATCTTGTGTCCCAGAAGTACTACGTTGAAATTGCTTTCCCTGATGGGGCCACCTTACTGGGATTTTCTCCCTTTGAGCATTATGGTTCAGTCAGGAACCATGCTACAAATTTTCTTTGTTTGTTCCATATAAGTATCTATCAGAGTTTTACACTTTGGCACATAGTGCTATAATTATAGACCTCTGATTTTGTTGGCATAAGTACGTCCACTGTTACAAATCACAGCATGCTGATAATTTTCATTTATGGTCTCTGATAGTAGTTAGTTTGGTATTGGGTGTTTCTGAATTCAGCTAGGCTTATCCTCTGATAAGTCAATCCCCAGACCTGTGTTATGTAGGTATCTAAGTGGTTATTGAATGAATGAGACATTCCATAAAATTTCCATTTGTTAGGTTGCCTGATTGACAATTAGAAGAACAAACCTTGTTTCCAAGGTGCTTATCAAAACCAGTCACCTATATTTTAATACGTCTACAGTTTTTTTCCCTTAGTATCTATTTTATTTTTTTATTTATGGAAGAAAATAAAGCATTTTCATAATGTAATAGAAAAGATGATTGTATATGAAACTGCAAATCGTGCTGTTTCTTTCACATATACAACAAAATGATCATGTAAATTTCTTTTTCCCTCTTTTTCCCCATCCCACCCCTTCCTCTCTCCCATTCTAGAGGTGGCTATTCCAGATTACTCTCCAAAATGGTTGGATCATTTCACAATTCCAACAACAATGAATCATTGTCCCAGTTTTTCCACATTTTCTCCTCTATTATTTTAGCTAATGAGGTAGATATAAAATGATATCTCAAGGTGGTTTGAATCAATATTTTCTTATTCATGATTTAGAGCATTTTTTCATATAACTGTAGATTCCTTCATGGGAAACTCCTTGTTCATATTCCTGACTATTTGTCCACAGAGTTATAAAAGAAAACCTGGCCAGGCTGACAATGAGCGTTCCATGGGAGACCACAATGAGCATGTGCATAAGCGTCTAAGAACAGTGGAATCCACCAGCCCAGCAGAGCAAGAATCAGCCCAGCCGCAAGCAAAAGTGGAAGAAGCTGATGCATTTGAATATGTTAAGCAAGGCAGTGAATCCTATGATGCACAGACCTATGGTGAGTATCTCTGGTTACCACAGAGCAGTCATTGTCCTGGTTGATGTTACACATCTTTTTGTGATCTGAATCTGTGCAATTTCCTTGTGGACATAAGGTTCTGCAGAAGAAATGCTCTTAGAGAAAATTCCAATGTGAAGTGTATATTACAGTAAAAGCTGAAAGATTTCTATTCCCAATGTGCTTTTTAAAATGTTTTTGTCATTCTAAAATAACCCCATCTAACATACTGTTTTTACAGTTAATGAATCTAAGTTTGTTGCTTAAAATTCATTAAAGAATGGCACCTCCAGTATGTAGAGCTATGAATTGAAAAGGAGACGCAAAATGGAGTAATGAATTGGGTCTAGCATCAGATTCAAATATGCATTCCCTTCTCCTAAAGATCACTCCCTGACCTCTCTATGTAGCCATCCACATACATGGGATAAAATTAATGATAGCTACCTGAGGAGGATAAAAACAGCTTATTTTTCTGTAGCACTTGAAAGCTAACAAGACATTTTCCTCACAATAACCTTATTAAGAAAAGTAGAGAAAATATTCTTCTCATCTTACAGATAAGAGAATTGAGCCTCAGAGCAGTTAAGTAACTTGGCCAAAGTTGGACAGCTAGTCAATATCCAAGAGTCTAGATTCAAACGTAGGTATTCAGATCCCAAATTCAGCATTCTTGGTGCTGAATCACACTTCTTTCCTATGAATTCATTTGTATTTATTTAGTGTACATTTTTCCATAGTGCTGATAAATTATTTCACATATTCATACATCTGTAGAAAATAGTGAGAGGTAGTTTTATCTCTGTGCAACACAGAAGACTCTGAGGCATGAGTTATGATGTATTTTGCATAAGTCAGACAGTAACAATAATAAATCTCTGCAATTATAAATTAGGGAAGTATTGGGGTACATCTTTACTTTCTGTGATCTAGACGGATTTTTATGCTTTGACTATAGATGTGGCCAGCCAGGAGCAGCAACAATCTGCTCATCCCCCCAGCAGTGAGCAGGAAGAAAACTCGGAAGGTGCTCCTATGGAAGTAGAAGAACAAGAAGAAGATCTCAAAACAATAGATACACAGGAACTGAAGCCAGATGAAGTCAAATCTGGTGCCTTAACAACCCAAGGTAAGCCTAATTCTCATGTCTTTCCCCATAACTAGTTTAAACTTATATCCCAGTGATCACAAGAGTAGATAGCCTGTGTAATTCTTCAGTGTATAACTGTTTCAAATTTGGGTTCTATGTCAAGTGTTAGGTTTCTAATTTGAGGGGGAGGTAAAAAAAGCCATCTTTGTAATAAAAACCTGATTTCTAATTTTGAAGGGGAAAACTTCCTGAAGTGCTGAGTTAAAAGCTATGTTTTCTGAATAGAAAGCCTTGGAAATGTTTATCTTGGACCCTTGACAGAGTCATGAATTTATGTAACTGAAGGAAGATACCTGCAAAAGTTTGATTCATTTGAACTCAAATATCCTTCCATAGGGAAGTTGATGATTAAGTGTCCCTCACTAAAGGGCCAGAGTTATGTGCAGAATGCAGAGCCAGCCCAGCAGAGGAAGACTTAGCTCTAACTCTTGCTTCTTGAATAGAAAATTTCATTACTACTTAAGTACATGACAATAGTAGAAGTGACATCTTGGATAGAGGAGAAGCATTGCACTTTAGAATGAATATAAAAGGAATTATTTGCCGTAAAGATAAGGGGAAAACCCTCTCTTAAGAGTAGAAGAAATTAGGAATGGTATTATGTGGAAGAGAAGTTGGGGATATATGAGTGAAGTTGTATCAGTTGGAGGTAAGGCCTTCTAATGAAGACTGATGGAAGAATGGAGTCAGTAAATGCTGTTTTAAGGAGAAATAAAAGAAGAATTAACCATAGTGCCAAAGGAATAAACCAGGTTTAGATAATAGCATAGGATTTAATTAATACATTTTCATCTAACAGTAGGTGATGATGAGACTGACATGGAAATCCAGCCAAGTAAGTCAGAAGAAGACCAAGATGTGAGACCAGACAAATCGCCACCTACTAAGATGGAAAATGAAAAGCAAGAGAGAAGCAGAGAGTCAACCATCCATACAGCATCTCAGTACCTCACGAACTTGACTTTCCAGGTATCAGAAGTTTGGTTAATTTGATTTGATTAATTTCCAATTTCAAAAATTGCCAAAATGCTTTTAAAAATGATTTCCAAATTGAATCCAATGAACACCAAGTGCCTATTATGTGTAAGACACTGGGAACACAAAGAAAATATATCCTCAAGGAGCTTGTTATCTACTATCTACAAAGATAAGTAGATAAAACTAAATTGGGAAGGAAGAAAGCATTAACCACTATGGAAAAGGGGAAATTCTTCTTTTGGGAAGTAGACACTGATTTGAGGGATTTTAAGGAGTCCAAGGTGAGGAGGGAGTTCATTCCAGGCAAAAGGGGACAGACTTTGCAAAGGTGTGGAGGTAGAAGTTGGATGTGAACTTCACAGAATAGCATGTAGTCCAGGTTGGCTACAACATCCAGTGCAAGAAGAGATGCATTATGAAGTAAGGTGGGAGTAGTAGATAGGAAAGGATTTGTGATTTATCCCTAGCCAATTGAAAGATGTTTAAGATTTTTTAAGAAGGGAAAATAGCTTGGTTAGACTCCTTTTTTACAAACAGCGACTTGTAAGCCATGTGAAAAGGTAAAAAGAAGGGAGAGATTGTAATTAGGAACACCAGATAAAGAGTAGAAGTAAGAAGTGACAAAATTTTGACTTAAGGAAAGGAGTGACACACAAGGGTGGAGAAGCATGGAGGATTGTGAGGAGCAGGAATGGCCTGAGTAGATGGCAGGGTGAGGGATGGGAGAGAAAATAAGAAGCACATAAATCCTTTTTCTGGACAGGGTGAGTTTTAAAAGCCATTGAAATATCCAAGTCTGCTCACCAGGCACTTGGAGATGTAGAGAGATTCAGAATGATATGCATGAAAATAATGGATGCATCAAGATCATCAAGAGAGATTAAAGATAAAAATCTTTGGGAAAGATTTTTGTAAAATTATCTACTGTTAATAGTTGTGTGATACATGATAGTTCAGCTAAGAAGACTGAGAAAGAGCAGTTATGTCAGTTGAGAAACCAGGTAGAGCAGTGTTATAGAAGCCCAGAAAGAAAGAGGAGTGTTGACGGGACGGTGGTAGACAGTGTAAAAAGTTGCAGAATATTCAGTGAGAGTGAGGATTGAGAAAAGATCTTTGAACAATAAAGTTAAAAGATTTGGAAAAATTAGAGCACTTTCATTTGAACAGTGGGACTGAGAGCAGTAGAGAAAAATCCGGGAGAGAGATGGGAAGATGAGAGGGAATGGATTTTTGAAGGTAGAGGTTTCAGAGGTACAGTGAGAGCGCTGGCTTTCACATAGAGAGGGCTGCTTTTCCCTCAGAGACTGCAGCAAGAGATACAGTGTATTAGGGAGAAGGGGAAATCCACAGCAAATAATCTTTTCTGAGTGTATTAGGAAGTGAAGACCTCTGTTGAAGAGGAAAAAAGAGATACTATAGGATAGGGTTTCTTAAACTTTTTCCATTTGAGACCCCTTTTTTACTCTAGAAATTTTTACACAGTCCCGGTATTTAAGTATATAAAAATAGGCATACAAATCAAACATTTACCAATGATCATAATTTTGCAACCCTCACATCCACTTGTGCTAGGGAATCCAGTGGGGAAGAATAAAAGGACTGCTTTACAGCGGGGATGGCTTAGTAAAGAAAAATTCACAGAGAACTCAATGACCTCGTGATTTCAACTATCGTAAGAAGATAGATGGTTAGGAAAAAGCAGAGTTAGGATTTGGCAGGGTATCAGGAGTAATAGAATAAAGGAGCAAAGGATTCAAGGCTTGAATGCTCTGGTAGAACTGGCTAACTCATAGCATTGAGACGGAGGAAAAAAAGAAAAAAACAGCGAAAATGTGGGAGAAGAGGGAGGAATAAAGAAACTATACTGGACACTGAAGATGAATAGATTTTGGAGGATTGGAGGGAAAAAAGTGCAATGAGAGAAGAAGAAAAAAATATTTGTGAGAAAATTATAATTTCAGGAATTAAAAATCACAGTGGACATAGTTCTATATAATAGAGAGATCCAGGAGATAGAGCATAGAAAAATTGAAGGCCAAAGTGAGGGGCTTTAATGTGTATATTGAATATTCTGAGCATTAGGGAGGGGATTGGTTTTGAGAGAGTAAGACTGAACAGGTATTAAATTCCACAAGACATATTTCTACCATGTTTAACATATATTGGACTACTTGCCATCTAGGGGAGGTGGGGGAAGGAGGGGAAATTGGAACACAAGGTTTTGCAAGGGTTAATGTCGAAGAATTATCCATGCATATGTTTCCAAAAATAAAAGGCTCTAGTAAAAATAAAATAAAATGAAAATTCCATGAGAAAGCATGGCAAGTATCAATAGAGTATGTTTCAGAGCAATTGTGATTAAAATATCAGGGACTATGCCCTTCCCTAGGGTATTAGGGATGTGGGGAACAAGGGAGTATTCAGTACTGTCTTCAGAATTTCCTAAAATCCATTTCTGGGATAATCCTCTGTTCTTTTTTTAAAATAAATTGAAAGGTGATGCCTTTTTCACGTAATTTCATGCATCAGTCTACAACAATTTTGAGTCACAGCAAAACAGGGCTATAACTATAATTCCTTATAGAACAGAAGAGGGAACCAGTCCTAACTTAACTATGTTTAGTGGCCATGATGGCTTTAAACTCTATTTTACTGTCCTTATCACCATTGTAGTAATTATCTTATTGCTGATGGATGTGTATACTTACATTTTTGACTTGTGGCCAACCTGAAGAAAATTACAGCTGCTCTTTTTTTTTTTTTTTTTTTTTTTTAAACTTATAAATTTATATGCCCTTGCTAAACTCTGGCACTGTCTATAAATTGAGACATGAAGCAAAAAAATAAAAAAGAAAGGTGAGGGGAGACAGTGTGCATCATGCTAAAATCTTGGATTTGGAAGGCACTTTGGTGATCATCTCAGTTTCACAGTATTTTCTAATTATGAAGTTAAATTAAGTCTGGTATACGAGGTGTGACTTAGCTTTCATTGGAAAAGATTGAGGAGGAGGTATCCCATGACAGAAATATGGGGCTTATCTGTCTTGTTTGAACTAAATTCTATCTTGCTTTCTTAGCACATTGTCAGAGATGTTGGGCAACTACGGCAAGAGCTGGAAAGACAACTAGAAGCATGGCAAAATCAAGAACCAGGACACCCAGATGAAGTAAGTGACCTTAGTTAGATGGATTTTAAACAAATACCAGGATGTTGACATGAAAAATCGTACAGTCATCAATTTATCTAGAAAGGTTTTGAGAGATCATTGTACAGGGGATACAGAGAATGTGAAAAATATTGATTAAGCTTTTACTGTGCAGAAGACACTGTGCCAAGTGCTGGCTGACACAAGTAGAAAAATAAGAAATCCTGCTTTCAAGGAGTTCATCTTTTACTGGGGGACAGAATATCAAAAAAGCATGCCAGTGCAAGGTAGAAAACAAAATCCAGGGATCCTCACACTTCACCGGCCAAAATAGGTAGATTCCCTAGAGATATAGAGGGGATGCTCTGAGTCAGGGCAGTCAGTAAGGACTAAGATTTCCCATCTCATTGGAAAGCTGTAGTCTAGCTTTGACTGCCCATTGAGGCTACATTATGTGTCAGAGGTCACACAGTTTGCATTGGCAGAACCTGGATTAGAAACCAGTTTTTCTGACTCTATGTCCAGAGATCTCTTCACTATGCTGTATCCCTTGGGTTCTTTTAAGAAATCTCAACCGTAAATCAGTTCTAAATACCTAGAAAACTTCATATCTCCTGTTAATAATAGAGAACAGCAATGGCATGGATAATTAAAACCTTAAAAGCTTCATTTTATCCAATTGTTTTAGTCTTTTCCCCCATTATACGTTTTATCGGAATTAAAAAAAAAAAATTGATTTGTTCAGATTTTCTTGTGTGGTGTTCTCTTCTTTTCTATAATATATGATGGTTCTCTAGGAGCAGGTTTCTTGGGGAGGTTTTCTGGAGGCAGCCTTAGTTTGAGTTCAGAGTAATAATCACCTCAGACGCAGCCAGGGATTTAAGTACAGTCTTTTATTGTCTCTTCCAAAATAGCCCAGTGAGCTTTCTTTGGTTCCGAGAGCTCTTGTTGCTAGCTTCAGCCTTCAGCTCTCTCTGAATCTTGGTTCTGCCCGACTGCAGATTAGCTTCTCAATCTTCCTAACTCACTAACTTCTGGCCTTTAATCTTTTTCAACTGACTCACTTCACTAATTCAGCTCCTTTTTTGCTCTTTTAGAGGTGTAAATTCAAAAGTTGACTCCTTCTCCAAAAGTGGGATTATGGGAGGTGTGAATTCACAAAGTTACAAAGTTAACTTTGTGTGTCTCCTGTACTTGTGAACTCCAGCGTGTGAGCTCTAATGTGTAAACTCTCTTAAAGGTGTGAGCTCTAATGTGTGACCTCTAATGTATAAACTCTTAAAGGTGTAAACATACATAAGCATTGTTTCTATCAATTCCATTGAGTTGATACCTTATTTCAAGTTCTGGCTCATAACAGTTTTGATTTCTCTTCCTTGGCCTTTGATGGAAACACCCAGGAAGCATATACTGGTCAAAGGCAGTGGTGCATTTGGGGAAAGGGGGGGAAGGAAGAGAGAAGAGGAAGTAAAAGCAGTCCACTTACATGTGACAGTCTTGATTAATCAGGGGAGGGTTTTCATTTTTGGTGACTTTGTTGAGAACTTTTTAAAGTATTCTTCATTAGAATCATACATACGCATGTGCCAATATACTGGGCCTATTATATTAGCAGAAAAAAACATGTTGATTGCATGAGCAGAAGACTAATTTATATGGCTAGTTCCTGTGAAGGTATTTTTATTTGCTTGGCAGCTTCACTTTTGGAAATGTATCCATGATGAAGTGGTTGGTTTTTCTGTTGTCATCATCCATCTACTAATAAAAGGAACCTTTCATTTAGAGCAGATATGGTTGCATTTGGACATGTGAATAATGTAGTACATCTTTATATAGATTTTTTTTCTTTCTTCAGTTAAAATTGAGTGGTCATATATTTTTCGTGGAATAGAATGTTTGGGATGAGGAAAGAAAGGCAAAATGTTTGAGAAAAAGTACCTTCATGATTTACTCTCAAGTAATGAGGGTATCTACATTTTTTGTCCCAGGAGAAGGCAGCAGCTGAGATGTGGCAGCAATACCTTGTCCTGACTGGCCCTCTCTCACAGCAACTCTGCGAACAACTTCGACTTATCCTGGAGCCCACCCAGGCAGCCAAGCTAAAGTAAGTGATATTTTCAGGTCATTGATTACAGCTCACTAAATACTTACAGTGTAAAGGAAACTTGGTGATTTTGGCAATTATAAAAATCTGACTATATGAATACTGAGAAATACAACTTAGTTATGGGGAAAGAATAATATTATAATATTAATAATATTGCTGGTGTTCTGAATTTATTTTTATGTGATTTGGAGTAAAGTTTATCATTTGGATTCCAAGTTATTTGTGCTAGGAATTTTTAGTATTCATGAAGTTCATCCATTAATCTCTTCTCTTTTTTTTTTTTTTTTTTGTTTGTTTGTTTTAATTATAGCTTTTTATTTACAAGATATATGCATGGATAATTTTTCATCATTGACCCTCGCAAAACCCTCTTTTTCAATCTTTCCCCTCCTTCCCTTCACTCCCTCCCCTGGATGGCAGGCAGACCCATACATGTTAACTGTATTAAAGTATATGTTAAATACAACATATGTATACATATGTATACATACATATGCTGCACAAGAAAAATCGGACTTAGATACAAGGTAAAAATAACCTGAGAAGGAAATAAAAAATGCAAGAGGACAAAAACAGAGGGAGTGGAAATGCTGCTTTGTTGTGGTTCATATTCATTTCCTGTAGTTCTTTCACTGTGTGTAGCTGATTCTCTTCATTATTGAACAAATGGAACTGATTTGGTTCATCTCATTGCATTAACCTTTTTTCAAAAACAGTAACTGATGTTTGCTATGCATCTGTTCACATAAGATAGTTATTAATAATAACTTTGTTTCCATAGTCAGAGCCATGAAGGTCTGGATCCAGGAATTGAGGGTCTTTAAATGATTTTTTCTTTTATGATTTTGGTTCTACTTCACAGCTCTTCTCACCTGTTCCCCTAAATCAAACTGAATCAAACAATTTATGATATATTTTTAAAACTACTATTTTTTATAAAAATTTTATTTTTAAAAACTTATTTTATGTTTACCTGGCTATTGCTTTACCCATTTAAATTTTTATGTGTTGGCCAGCATCATTTGAACTTTTCAATCTCATTTAATGGTGCCCTTGATTGCTTCAGGTGTTTTGATTGTTGGATTTGATTTGGAAGGTTACATTAAGGCAATTTTGTTATTTTAAAAAAGTACCAGCCTAGTAATGGACTAATGTAAGCTGTACGTTACAGATGTAATAGCATGTATAGCAAACAATACATATTTATATTATTTTCCCCATAAATTCACAGAGGAGACTATCGATCAGGGAAACGATTGAACATGCGAAAAGTCATTCCATATATTGCTAGTCAGTTTCGGAAGGACAAAATTTGGCTTCGAAGGACCAAGCCCAGCAAACGCCAATATCAGATTTGCTTGGCCATTGATGATTCCTCTAGCATGGAAGACAACCACACCAAACAGGTAAAGAGGAAAGACAGTAAGAGAATTTGCATGATGGGTGATAATGCAGTCACCAGATTTTTCTTAATGTCTTTAGAGGTGGATATGAATTGCTCATAGTATTGATCATTTCATCTTTATTTTTTTTTTTTAGATTAAAGCTTTTTATTTTTCAAAACACATACATGGTTAATTCTTCAACATTAACCCTTGAAAAATCTTATATTCCAATTTCCCCACTCTCTTCCCTGAATGGCAGATAGTTCAATATATGTTAAACATGGTAGAAATATATGTTAAATCCAATGTATGCATATATGCATACATATTAATACAATTATCTTGCTGCACAAGAAAAATAACCTATCATTTTATCAAAGGGCAATAGTTTGAGCCTCAGACATTTACTAGATTATGTAACCCTGGGCAAGTCATTTATTCTGTATTTGCCTCATTTCATTCAACTGTAAAAATGTGATAATAATAGCACCTTCTTAGGGTTATTGTGGGATCAAATGAATTGATATTTTTAAAGCATTCAACATAGTACCTAGCATGTAATATTTATTTTCTTCCTTCAACTTCTATATCTTTTTATAGCTTGCATATGAATCATTGGCAGTGATTGGAAATGCTCTGGCCCTTTTGGAAGTGGGTCAAATTGCTGTATACAGGTAAGGATGCTCTTTCATTTTAGAGAGGAAAAAAAACCCAAACAAATTGAAGTTTGATTGTTTAGATCATATAATAAAAATATATTCTTGCATTTTTTTCCTCCAAGCTTTGGGGAAACTATTCAGCTGCTGCATCCATTCCATGAACAGTTTAATGATCAGTCAGGAACCCGGATACTGCAGCACTGCAAATTCCAACAAAAGAAAACTAAGATTGCTCAGGTATGGAAAAAAAAAGTGCAAATGTTATTTGAATTAAATGGTCATTTGCAGTTATTTTCTTTAATTTTTAATTTGTCTCTTATTTTTATGTCACTCTAATTTCTGAATATCCTTCCTCTATCTTAACAAAGAATAAGAAAGAATAAAAGCTGTTCAGTAAAAGCAAATAGCATCAGTCAAGTCTTACAAATATAAGCATCATTCTTCACCCATAGTCTATCATCAATTTTTTTCAGATCAACTATTTTCAGAGTACTGTGAATTGCAGAAAGATTCTCATGCCTTATCTGATTCCCCCTTTATTTTAATTGACATTTAGAATAAAATGTGGGCATTTTCTTGGTGTAAAACAGGATTTGGCCTATATTTCTGAACTCTCCAAATATCCTTTGGATTAATTTACCAATAATTACAATTCTGTGCCTCCTTATCTCTTCCCCTAAAATGTTTTTACTCTTCTGAATAACTCACAGTACTTTGTGGAAAGAAGTAGAGGAAAAAAGAAAAAATGAAATGGGGAAGTAAGGCAGGCCTCAGGCGATTTTTTTTTTTTTAAATAGTGCATCCCCTGGAATGAATCAAGTGCCACCTGTAAACACTGAATTATAGAACTGGTTCTAGATAGGAGTCTAGAACTTTTTTTTTTTAATGTGTCATGGCTAGTTTTATCTTGAGAATTTTGGAGCCTTTTGTAAAGAGAATTATCTGTTCCTAATGATTCAGATGTTTGAGAGAGACAAAATCCAAGCATTTTTTGCCATTTTCTGAATCACTCCAGGAGTCATTGTGAAGCACAACTCAAGTCTTCTGGATCCTCTAGTTCAGGGGTCCTCAAACTTTTTAAATAGGGGGGCAGTTCACTGTCCCTCAGACTGTTGGAGGGCCGGACTATAGTAAAAACAAAAACTTTGTTTTGTGGGCCTTTTAAATAAACTTCATAGCCCTGGATGAGGGACGATTATTCATATAATCGTCCTCAGCTGCCGCATCTGGCTTGCAGGCTGTAGTTTGAGGACCCCTGCTCTAGTTCATGATTCTGCTTTTAGACTTTAAAGTTTCTTTGTTATTGTTGTTGGGTATGATTTTTAGTTTGCTCATCAAAATTCACTGTTTCTTTTGGAAACTCTGAGGGACATGTCCTTACACTTGGACTGTCCTTTACAGAACACTAGGCCTTATTTTCTTGCATTTTATCTTGGCCAAGCCTGCGAAGTTGAGTACCCCAGTGATGCCACAGTGCAGTTTTTCAAGTTTTCCAATCTTGATAGGGTGGAAGATTTTTATTTCCTTACCTGTAATCAAGAAATATAGGCCCCTTGGGGGATAATGTCTTCTATGTACCTTAGGGCAAGAAATGACAGAGTTTTCTTCTTTTCTTTTTTCTGTTTCTTGTTCATTCAGTTTTTAGAATCATCAGCCAGCATGTTCACTGCTGCACAGCAGCTCTCTCAAAATACCAGTCCAGGTGAGTTCTATTCTCTTCTCTTTGATGGTAAATTAGTAACCACTTGTTCTATATTTTCAGCCTATTTGCCCTACAGTATGCAAATCTATCACTGCCTCTGAGTGTCTGCACTTCTGGAAATCTTTCCTTAAAATGTACTCATGGTTGGTAATTTCAGACAAAGATGGAAATTCCTGGGTATAAATTTCTATAGTAATGGAGAAGTATCATGAGCCTAATCTATAATCAACTCTACCCTATCTCCTGGTTTTTGAATACAAAGATACATAAACATATGTTACATGTGCTTCCTTACTCTGTGCTTATCCCACTGTATGTAGCTTAGGAGCCTGGGATTCAACTAGTGGGTAGAAATTGTGGATAAACCTCCCTGCCAATAAAGCCCTCAGGTTTCTCATCTATTTCACAAGGTTTATACATAACTTCTATTATAGCTTTTCATTTTCTAAATTTTTCTGTTGTGGTATTGGTGCAGTTTTTCAAAGTTGCTCGATTTTTTCCTGATATGGGTAATTGAATTATGAAAAATGACTCATTTTATTTCTTCTCCTGTGTACTGCTTACTTAGAAACAGCACAGCTGCTTCTCATAGTGTCTGATGGCAGAGGCCTTTTCTTGGAGGGGAAAGATCGAGTCACAGCAGCAGTTCAGGCTGCCCGCAGTGCAAACATTTTTGTCATCTTTGTCATATTGGATAATCCCAATTCTCGGGTAAGTGGGTGCTAGCAGGAAAAGTATGTTTGACAGTTTTTCCTGTGACTTTTATATCAGAAACGTGGTTTTATGTTGATCTCTATAAAGTGGATTGTGGTTTTTACACCTACAAGTAAATCTGACAACTGTTTATACTATATGCTAGATTGGAAGACAAAAGTGAAACAATCCCTGCCTTAAAGGAACTTAAACTTTTAGTCCAGTTTACACCATTTTTGAGGATAGGTTTAAACACCCTTGAAAACATTCATTACTCCTTTCTTCATTTACTGGCATTACTATGTCATGATCTATCTAATAAAAATGAACATCAAATATTTTGTTAAAATATTTATCCAAAATTTTATTTGCTTCAAATACAGTTCATCCATACGGGATTATTCTAAGGAAATTTTTGTTGTTCAAGTACTACATTTTCAGAAAATTAAGAATTTAAGATGATTTTGTTATGAAATAGGGAGTTTCTCCTTCACCCTAGTGCCTGATCAGCTATCGTATGTTTTTACATTCACTCAGTCCTAATTCAACAAATAGTTAAAATACATATATTAAGTATTTAATGTGCTGGGAAGAGAAAACTGTTGCCAAGTACATGGTCAGAGAAGACTTCATGCAGGAGATGACAGTTGAAATATAGCATGAATTAATCAGGTAAAGAGTAGTAAGGAATTCCAAGCATAGTAAACTATATATGAGCAGAGATACGAAGTTATGTTTGACAGAGAGTAGTACTATTTAACTCAATCATAGAATATAAGGCTAGTAGGAGGAGGGAGAGAAGGAGAAGATGAAGATTGAAAGAGAGATTGCTCCTAAATTGTGGAGGCTTTTGAATGTCAAATAATCATGTCTGATTTTTCATGACCCCTTTTGGTTTTGGGGGTTTTTTTTGGGTAAAGATATTGGAGTAATTTGCCATTTTCTTCTCCAGTTCGTTTTACAGATAAGGAAACTGAGGCAGACAGCGTTAAGTATAAATATCTGAGGTTAGATTTGAACTGAGGTCTTTCCGACTCCAGGCCTGGAGCGCTATCCACTGTACCACCTAGCTACCTGAACTATTATTATAATAATTGATAATAATAATAGTTCAAATGTGACTAAAAAAACCCAACTGAACAACAATAACAATATTATTTGTCATAGTACTTTCAAGCTTACAAAATACTCTACATATATTAGCTTATTTTATCCTCAGTTTCCCTGGAAAGTTGGACTAATTATTGTTTCTAATTTACAGATGAGGACGAGGCAGAGATTTAGATTTACACAGAATCTCATAGCTAAGAGGAATGAGGAAAAGGAATAATTTCTTTTTACAGTTCTCATCAGTGTGTTGAACTAGTAATAATTTCCTGTAAAATCTCTGGTCAAAACACAGAAGATTTGGAGAGGAAGCCTCAAAATCTAGACTCAATACTTCATACTCACTTTTAATGGCATTCATGATTTGAATGGAATTTTCCTGCTATAAGAGCAAGTCCACTAATTATTATTATTATTACTAATTTTAAGATGCTTTGGGGGAGACAAGATTTAAATAGGGTTTTTAACAAATGTTTACCAAATGATGTTTTGCAATTTACAAATCAAAACACAGTCTCTGAGAAACTGATTTTCAATTAGTTATTAAATTGAATATTGAATTCAATTTAAATTAATTATTGAATTAAAATTGAATTATTTCAATTAATTAAAATTAATTAATTTAAAAATTGAATAAGATTACTTATCTTGGGAGTTGTCTGGGAAGACAGAGACCAGGCAGTTTGAGAGTCAGGAGCATCCTTCTCCCCAAAGGGGACACAATTTACATCAATAGAGGGAATAGTCCTGAAAAGTTCTTATCAAAGACCTTCATCATGGTTACATCATGGGTGCATGGGTACATATATTTTTATAGGGGGGGTTTTCAGAGGAGGAGAGAAAGTACCAGAAAAAAATTTAATGGCTCAAAGGGAGGGATCAAAGAGGAGCTGGATGGAATACAACTGCCTGACTAGGTCAGTATCTCACATATGCCCAGAGGTTTGAGGGGTAGATCATGATTGTTAATAAAGATCATGATCCTTACAAATCATTCTATACAAACAGGATAATCTGGTACTTGGTTCTAATAAGAGGCAGATGGGCTTCTTCCTGATAAGGGAAGAGAGTAAGCTCAAAGTGATAGAGGGATATTTCAAGGTGAGAAGGCCTTTAGGGAGGGAATGATAGAGAAAGAAGTCCAAAGTCAGGGGCAGAACCAGAGAGGAATGACAGAATAAATGATTCAAGAAGTCAAAGAGAACTATGAAAATGTAGTTAGTAACTCTAAATACCAAATGAATATGGAGTTAAATAGCATGTAGGATTTTTCATATATATATATATAGTTTTTTCTAGAAGTTTAGTAGGAATGGAAAGAAGAGATTTGGGAGAGCCATTGGGTGAAATCAAAGAGTAAATCTGAGTCTTTTTTTTTATGATTTCAGAGGCCTAAACATATAAGTAGGTAGAAAGGAGTTAGTGGAGGGAAAGATAGTGATGATGCAGGAAGTAGAGGGATTGATTGTATAAGATGAGACAGATTGGGATCTAGGTTACAGAACCAGAAAGAATGTCAGAATGAGCAATAATTTCAAGACATTTGGAACAGTAGACTAGTTCACATCACATACTCTGTCTTCTCAGTAAAAAGGGAAATAAGTCATCTGCTACTTGTTTTCAGAGAAAAGAAAATAACAGTTGATTAGGGAGAGTCAATAACAGTAGTATAAAAGTATCATTGAACCATTATGAGAAGCAGATGATGTTATTCATCATAGATTTTACATCTTAATTTTAGTGAATGGCTAGATTCCTACAGGAGTAGAAAAATTATATGATAGTAGAGAGCTAACCATCCATGTAATATAGATTAGTAGGATTAGAATGGCAGAGTATTAGGGAGTGAAAGATCCTAAAGTACTTAGAGATCAGCCTTCTTCTCAAAGCATTTAGTTTGGAAAATTCTAAAGTTCTCAAATCAAGAGTCAGTTCTGACTGACCAAACATGCATGATTCAGCCTTTAGTGTTGAGTGTTTTCTTCCTCGGCTGTATTAATCCTTGTCCACACAGTATTATTCTCCCTTGGATTTCAAGGGAGTTTTAAAAACTTGCTTTGTCAATATTCTCAGAAAAGCAGTGAAATACATCACATATGCCTCACATCATTGACCTTTTTTTTTCTTTCTATTAATATTGGCAGGATTCCATCTTGGACATTAAAGTTCCAGTATTTAAAGGACCAGGAGAACTGCCTGAAATTCACTCCTACATAGAGGAGTTCCCTTTCCCCTTCTATTTGATCCTTAGAGATGTGAATGCACTTCCTGAGACACTTGGCGATGCCCTTAGGCAGTGGTTTGAGCTGGTGACTGCTTCTGATGGGTCCTAAGGCTTGACAGTGGAGCCTGAAGCAAGTTCTTCATCTGTAACATGGTTAGAACAGTATTCCTCATCACCAGATGCTCCCAGTTGGACAGCTCTTTCTAAAGTTGAAGAGATTTTTGGATGCATGACATTCTTGGATCTTTGTTTTTAAGTGAACCCAGAACTCATTTACAAAATGTCACAATTTTGGCTATAATGTTTAAAATATTCAGTATTTACATTTTTATTTGATAACACTACATCAGACTCTAAAGACCTCCCTCCAGAACTGGTATTTGTGAACCTAGGGAGAAAATGTAGATAGGGCATTGGTAGAAATGTTTTTCCAGTCTTATTTCAACTGTGAATTCTTAGGGTTTCTGCCATGTTTCATATACCTGCCCTGGAATCATTTATTGCCCATGAAGAAATCATATCATTGACCTTATGTCCCAGAGCTTTTGCATCCTCCTCCTCTTCCTCTTCCTCCTCCATTCTCTTAAGCATCCCTACTCTTCTCAGCTAAGAATAAGCTTGGAGGGTTTTTTGGGAGGAGTCCTGGCAGCTGCCTTAGAAAGTAACTGTCAGTGCTATATAGGAGAGGTTGAGTGTAGACAGGAGCTGATTAGCTTCTCCCCAATAGCAGGAAGAAGAGTTGCTGCCTTTTCCACCTTTCCCTTATTGCAGCTTTGCCTTAATAAGCCTGCAAAATGCATTCACCAATCCTAAATGACTGACACTAACTGATTTAAGCTGATGGGTTTTGAGTGTAAGAGACCATTTCTTATCAGGATTAGTGTGAAGGGAATGAACTGTCCTAGAAGGGGAGATACCATGTGCTTTTTGTTGTGTTCTTGTATTCTATCTAAGCACTGTGGATTCTAGTTAACTTTTACAGCAGTTTTTAGGCCTTGTGGAAATGGGTTTTTGTGTCCCGTCTTTGCTGCTCCCTCTCATTTGCTACTGTAAGCTACTATGCAATGATGAAAAGGTTATTTTTGCTTTATTTTTTGCAGTATCTCAGTGCCACTGTTTACGCCACTGTTGTAGTAATTTATTCCTTTAGCCGATATTTTTCTTAACTGTTGGGAGAAGGATGGATGTGATAGGAAAAGCAGTTCCTCAAAGTAGTTTTAAGCTTTGTGAGGAACCAAGTTTGTTCCTAGGAAGGAAATGCTATTGGGAAATATTGAGCAGCTGAATTTATTTTTGCAGTCAAAATATGTTCATGGTTCTTGGGAGGGTTTCTATTCAGCCAAAAAACAGTACTTGAATACTTGAAATTGTGTTCTTTGTTCTATTTAATAACAATTTTTAAATGTTACTGGTGTCTTATGTCAGAAAGCTATTTTGTAGTAAACATGCCATGATATGAATATCTCTATGTATGTATTTGACACTGTGAAGTTTGCCACTTGTCCAAGGTGGTCATTAAAAACAGATTATTTGTTGGTTAACCAAGTGTCCTAAAGCATGTATATGATTTTTTTTTTCATTGCAAAAGCTATGCAGCTTCTATTCTTGGAAAAAATAAAAAGATGTATTACTGTTGTATGTAATTCATAGCCATTCTTAATGGAATTAGGTATAGTAGACTGAAATCTATTTCAGGTCACCCACTGAGAAGTATTCTGAGAATTAGTTAAAGAAAATGGATGATATTTGATCTCATTTGAGTACTCTTTATACACACACCTACATCTCATTTGAGCCTCACAATCTTTTGAAGTAGGTATTACAGGTATTTTACATTCACAGCTCATTTTACAGCTGAAGAAATTGAAGCTTATATAAGGGTTAAGTGACTTGACAATGGTCTCACAGCAAAAGAGGTAGGATTTGAAACTTGGCATTCTGCTGAATTATAATAGCAAAAAATGCTAGTTGGAATCTGAGAGATGCAATGTTAGGTACTGGTCTGTGAGGAAGTTCCTTGTCAGAAAGAGTTTGAGAGAATATAATAACTATAATATGAATCACCAGCAAAGGGGCTAGCAAGAATAGAATTTTCTAGGAGAATAAGTTGTTTACAGATAAATGCCTATTGGATAGATTCTTGGACTATGAACTATGAAGGCCTAAGCCTTCATCTGTTCTCTTTCACGTTCAATTTTTTTTCCTTTCCTTTATATCTGATACCATTGTTGGAGTGAGAAAGCCTATTACTGAAAACAAGAAATGACAAGCCCTAAGAATGGATCATCTAGTCAGACCCTTTCATGAAAACAAACATTATCATGACCATAAATGGTCAGTCAGGATCCCTTGAATCACCCTAATTCAGTTTTGGGAGAGGAGTTCTAATTCTGATATTTTTCTTTATTCATCCATAATCCATCTTTCTCCAATTCTACCTATTGGTCTTTATTTCTGCCCTTAGTGATCACTAAGTGGAATAATTAAGTTATCTCAATTTCTACACGATAGCCCCACAAAAATTTGATTATTGTAATTATGTGTTCTTTTCTTTCCCTGCCTTACTCTTTCTTCTTTAGGCTCAAAATCCCAAAGTCTTAAGGTGGTATTCATATGACAGTTTCCAGTTGCCTTCCAGGTATAACTTGTTAATTATCTTTTCCTAAAATATGGTTCCCTAGAACTAGACATGGGTACTCAGATGAGTTTTGAACAAGCAAGAGTTCAACAGGACTACTATTTCCTGGTTTGGGGTTCTATGTTTCTAATATGAGCTAAAGTCAAATTCATTTTCTGGTTGCCATTTTATATAATTGGTTCGTATTAATTAAACATACTAGCCACAAAAAAGAAAACAGGTTTTTGTCATCACATGGTACTCTTTAAACACATCTTTCTAAGCCTGTATCTATGCGATTTATCTTAGAAATTTAAAAAGTAAAACACATTCATGCTTATTAAATCTAAATCTCATCTCAGTAGATTTGGCCCTTGTTTTGGCTTATTAACCTTTATATCAGTTTTGTCATCCAATAAGTTAATTGACAGAGTGTCTCATGCTATCCTTGGGAAAAAGATAGAGAAATGTATTAGATGTAAATGGATGTGGGCTGATTAATTGACAACACAAAAAGTGGATACAAATGGATCCCTGATAACTTGGAAGAAGTTCTCTAGTGAAGTGTCATAGGGGTCTGTTCTTGGTTCTGTGCTATTTGACATTTTATCAGAGTCCTGGATGAAGGCATATGCGGCATGCTGATCAAATCTGCCAATACATAATATCCAGGAAGATTAAGTCAGGATGCAAAAGCATTTCAATTTTGTTGGAAATATTACTAGGAATGCAAATATATGCTCCATGGGACCTAAGTAAGTAAATATAAAAGGGATAGTGCTGATAACTGGGAAGTATCAGGGGATGGGATCTGAAATCTAAATTCAAACCTGGGCTTTAGCAAGTACCTCTATGACTAAGCAAATAACTAAATTTCTCAAAAGTTTAGTTTCCTCATCTCCAAAATGAAAATAATATTGACATTGCCTTTTCAGCATTGTTATGAAGAAAGAGTTTTATAAAACTTTATGATGCAAAATAATATGTAATTTATTGTATCCATTCTAAAACATTCAGATCAGATGCAAGCTCTGGAATCTTTCCTGATCCTATATCTTCCCCTTATCCCACTCCATCTGGAAATAATCTCTCTGGATTGCTTTTTAAAATAATAGTGATAATAATCAATAGTAATAGCTAACATTTACATAATGCGTCAGACACTGTGCTAATCAATAACTTTATAATTATCTCCTTTAATTCTCACAATAATCCTGGGAGGTACTATGATCTCTATTTTGCAGATGAGGAAACTGATGCAAACAGGTTAACTGACTTGTTCAGGATCAGATATCTAGAAAGTATTTGAAGTCACATATAAATATGAGACTTCCTACATCACGTAGGGGAGGCAGACAGATAGTAGTGTGATGACTCTCTTAAAATTATCAGCAGGAACCAAAAAACTTATTTCCACTCACATCCTCCAAACCAAGACCATTAAGAAGTATTAAATGGTGAGATCCAGATCTGGACTTGGGACACTGGCCAATTTTCTGAGGCCTTTGGTGATTTCCTTTACTACTTGGTCCATTATCATAATCTTCATACAGCAAGTGGATAGATTTAATTTCCCACAAACTCTACCTTTTTCAATTTGTGCTAGAGTACTGCTTCTTTAGTCTTGAGTGGCCTGGTCTACCAGTACCTTTGCTGTCTGGTTAGTAATTATTTCGACTATGGCCTGAAGTGTAATTAGTCTATTCAGCATTTAATTGGGTTCCTTACCCCAACTTCCATCTGGGGCCACCTATCACCCCAGTCATTTGTGTCTCTAGTCATTGGAGTAGGCAACCCTTCACAAATAAAGATGCCCGTCATGAAAGTCAGCAATAGAAATGCTAAAAGGAACACAGATATATGCATCTAGCAACAGATAGATAATTAGATCAAATACTCAACTACTTATTTAGAATATAATGACCACAAATTTTTAGATTGAAAATTTGAATTGTGTTCGAGGCTTCTACTGACTACTTGCTCTGATTTTAGAAATTTGCTATAAGAGGACATGATTATAATAGCATCAAAATTGGTCCTTCAGGTCCTCGGCCTGAGAGCAATTACATGACAGGATAAAATATCCTTAGCTCTGTTTCACAGCTGACAACTAATCATGCAGTAACAATTTCACCTTTTAGCCAGACTCAAGAATTATCAGGTAAGTTCTTACTAAAAGAAACACAATAGGAAACTCAGTCAGAAGGCTCCCACCTTAAGTGGAGGCTAAGGTATTCCTCCCAACTCTTGCTTGGATACTCATCTCTACCTGTAACAATTCAGGATCGCATTCCTAAGTCTGTAGCTTGTGGCATCTTTCAGATGGTGGGTTACTGACTTAATGATCCACCTAAATCCAAAACTCCAAATAATATCAGCTACAATCCCAAGACATTTTATCTCAAATAGCAAGACTCATTAATTAAAGCTTCAGGTGAATTTAGCTCTCAGGGATCACATATTCTAAATAAGGATTGACTATATAATTTTATATTGGTAACAGTCAAAGATTCATCTTAAAAAGTTCACAACTTATCTTCATATCTAAGTAGATGATTTTAAATTCAACATGACACAAATCATTTTAAGATGCTCAATAACTAATCTATAGGAAAACATGTTCAAAAGGGACAAAGACATAGACCACTGTTCTCAAAATCCCCCTAAACAATGGGATCAGCTTTAAGATGAACCTATGCAGCCAATTAAAACTCAAATAGAATATAAAATATGCTATCCTAATTTCATATTGAAGAACCCTAATCAGAATTAACATTAATAATTTCTTTATCCTAAAAAATGTTTCCTCCAATCAAGGAGTCCCTATACACTTTTCTGGAAATATAAATAACATGTATAACACCGATATTGTTAAAATTCCTTTAAGCACAATTAATCTCCCCACCAAAACATTCCTAATTGCCCTGGTGCAAAATAAATTTTAGGAGTTTTAAATTGTCCTTAACAATCCATTCCACAGATTCTTTAACCTTGATGAAATGAATCTATCCCTGTAGATAACAGTCTTGGTTCTGGAACTCCAAAGGTGTTGTCTGATCCAGCAATCCTTGCTTCCTAAGGGCTGAAAGGGATGAAGACACTGCCATTGTATAAGTTCGTAAAAACTTATCCTTGATTTCAAAAGAAGGTCTTTCTCTTTCCTCTCCCAAATAAATCAAATAGCATCTCATATTGGGAAAGTTCCAGATCACTTCTGGAGACAGTTCTAATTCTTTAATAAAGTAATAGGCAAATATTTGTTCCAAGACAATTTAGACTCTAAAATAGTAATTTTTTTTTTTTTTTTTTTTTACTTTGCTTAATGAGGGTAGATGCTCAGGTGTATGGAGTTGCTACTCAGTTTTCAGTCCCTCCCCATTATTTCTTATAAAATCTTAGAAGTAAAAGTATGTTCCATTATCGGAATCAATAGTCTCTACTAATTCATACTTAGATACAATCTGTTCCAATATTCTTCCATTAAATCCTTAAGGCAGCAGAGCTCAGGGGAAAGCTTCCACCCATCTTGTCAAATGGTTCACAATAATCAATAAATAGCTTTTTTTTTTTCCCCCATTGGTGTTATTTTAGTAAAATCTAACTTGAATATTCTGGAGCCAGGCTCCCCCCTTCTGGGGGACACTTAATACCTTCTTATTTATCTTTAGACATATTACACACACTTTTCAGATATTTGTTTTGCAATTACACATATCCCTATACACCAGATCTTTGCTGACACTGGGCAGGGGCTAGGACCTGGGCTGCTCTGGCAGGACTGCAGGCTGGACTCCCACCCTGGTGTCTGCTGACTTTTCAAGTTACCTTCAGCCAGAAAATGTTCTACTCAGTTTTTTTTTAAAGTTCTGATGCTCTAAAATCTGTTCAGAGCCATCACCCAAAGGAATTTGGAGTGGCCTGGGGAAGAAACTGGGGGAGCCCCTGTGTTTACTCCTTGGTTCCACCTTTCCAAATTTTCTTTGCTTGAGCATCAAAATAACTTCCTTAATAAAAAGACACCACATATCCTAGTCATGGCCTTATTTAACACTTTTTTCTCATCAGGTTATTACCAATATCAATACTTCAAGGTTGTTTTGTTTTGTTTTGCTCCAATATCTTCCAACCCTTTTGTCCTTCCTTTAATGAACCAGGAAAGGATGAAATACCAGTAAAAAGTAGGAAAATGAAATATATAATTTGATGGGTTATTTTTCCTTTGTTGGAGAGGCCATAAAGGTTGTTACTTGTTCAGAGTCACACAGCTAGGTGTCCTCTAAGTCCTCCTTATTCTAAGGTGCTTATCCACCACACAACCTAGCTGCCTCTCAAGTATTTATTAAACATTTATTGAATGCCTCACATTGTGGTAAATGCTGAGAATGCAAAGAGAAACAAAAAGAAGGCATTATCCTTGAGAAGCTGACTTTTTTTTTTTTTTTTTAAAGCTTTTTCTTTTTTGCTGAGGCAATTGGGGTTAAGTGACTTGGAGGGGAGGTCCCACAGCTAGGAAGTATTAAATGTCTGAGGTCAGATTTGAACTTGGATCCTCCTTATTTCAAGGCTGGTACTCTATCCACTGCACCACCTACCTGCCCCCTAAGCTTTTCATTTTCTAAACATGTACATATAGTTTTCAACATTCATACTTGCAAAACCTTGTGTTCCAAATTTTTCTTTCTCCCTTTCCCCTACTTCTCCCCTAGAGAGCAAGTAATCCAAAATATGGTAAATATGTACAGTTCTTCTATACATATTTTCACAATTATGCTGCACAAGAAAAATCAGATCAAAAGGGGAAAATAATGAAAAAGAAAAAAAAAAGCAACCAAACAACATCAAAAAAAGTGAAAATACTATGTTGTGTCCCACACTCAGTCTCTACAGTCCTCTTGATGGGATTAGGGTTAGAGTGGTCAGGGAGTTAAATGATGAGATTAGGTTTCTAGGTAATCAGGGAGTTAGATGATGAGGTTAGTGGCAGGTTTGGGGTTCAGGGAACCAAATGAAGAGGTTTGGCTCCCCTAAAACCTCTTAGAATTCGATGCAAGGTAGGGAGTTGTGGGAACCCCCTTCTGATGGCACAGAGGTCCTTTTTAAAGGAATTTACAAACCTGAAAAGCTAAGACTAGTGAAAGAAGTTTATTATTGGCACTGGGAAGTCAGCCTTTGCTATTCATGAATAGAAAGGCTGAATTCCTTAGTGGCAAAGTCCCAGCAGAGAAGTAGTCTCTAGAAGAGAAATCCCAACAGAGAGGTATAAAATTTCATTAGGAAAATAGGTGAGGATAAAGAGTATTAACATTGAAAGAGAGTATCATTTCAGCGGGCAGAGGGTTCCTTGGCATAGCATGGCATGGCATGGCATGTTAGGTCCTCTGCAAGGACTGAGCTTAAAATTGGCTCATTTTATAAGCCTTGGCTACAAGCTGGGGGTTGCTCTTGATGGGGGCTGGTGAGCACAGCTTGAGCTGTAATTGAATGTGTCTTTAATTCAATAGGGTTGGAATTCTTCAGCTCTGGACTCAATTAGCCCCCATCTAGATAAACCACTTTATCTTGGTTCCCTGGGGCAGGTCCCACAGAGGCAGGGTTTAAGGAGAATCTCTCCTTCAAGGAGCTTTAGACTTTCAGGGTCCCCTCGTCACTCTCTCTCTAGGTGTAGATGGCTCTCTCTATCACAAGAGTATTGGAACTGGCCTGAATCACCTCACTGTTGGAAAGAGCCATGTCCATCAGAATTGATCATTATATAAAGTTGCTATTGCCATGTACAATGTTCTCCTGGTTCTGTCATTTCATTCAGCATCAGTTAAATTAAGACTCTCCAGGCCTCTGTGAAATCATCCTACTGATTTTTCTTATATAACAATAATATTAAGTAACAGTCATATAAGGAACTGACTTTCTAATGTGAAGGAAACACAAAAAGCTGAAAAATAAGGATTAAGGAGACTGGAAGAGAAGATACTTGCATAAGGGATAAGGGGGAAAAAGATCACTGTGAGGAATGAAGGAGAGAGTATGATTCAAAATTTATGTTCTCATCAAAGAGGTAGAAGCCTCAGAATGATGGGAAGGTCTTGCAGTGTGAAAAGATGCTCTTAAGAAGATATAGATCCATATAAAGATCACCGAACCCATGGGAATTATTGAAGTTATCTAGAGAAAAAGTGTAAAGAGCCTAGAATAGAGATTACTCACAATTACACATTTGTTAGTGAATGGTGAGCCAGCAAAGGAAACTGAATAGAAGTTATACAAATAGAGGGCTAAAACAGAACAATGACGGGAAGATCTAGAAACCAAAATATTCAAGAGTGGTCAGCAGTGTCAAAAAGAAGTCAAGAAGGATGAAGACTGAGCAAAGGTAATAGTGTTGAGATGGAAGACAACCCAACAATGTTAGTTAGGGTCCCCATGTTGGGGTCCCCAGGTATGGTTAAAAAATTCTTAAACTCAGTTTGTCTCCAAATTAAGGGGCAAAATTTATTATGCTGTGGGCTAAGTTTCTTTCTTTTTTTTTTTTTTAATGGCTTTTTATTTACAAGTTATATATGGGTAATTTTACAGCATTGACAATTGCCAAACCTTTTGTTCCAATTTTTCCCCTCCTTCCCCCCATCCTCTCCCCTAGATGGCAGGATGACCAGTAGATGTTAAATAAAAGTATAAATTAGATACACAATAAGTATACTTGACCAAACTGTTATTTTGCTGTACAAAAAGAATCGGACTCTGAAATAGTGTACAATTAGCCTGTGAGGGAAATCAAAAATGCAGGCAGGCAAAAATATAGGGATTGGGAATTCAATGTAATGGTTCTTAGTCATTTCCCAGAGTTCTTTCGCTGGGTGTAGCTGGTTCAGTTCATTACTGCTCCATTGGAAATGATTTGGTTCATCTCATTGCTGAAGATGGCCTGGTCCATCAGAATTGGTCATCATATAGTATTGTTGTTGAAGTATATAATGATCTCTTAGCCCTGCTCGTTTCACTGAGCACCAGTTCGTGTAAGTCTCTCCAGGCCTTTCTGAAATCATCCTGTTGGTCATTTCTTACAGAACAATAATATTCCATAATATTCAGATACCACAATTTATTCAGCCATTCTCCAGTTGATGGACATCTACTCAGTTTCCAGTTTCTGGCCACTACAAAGAGGGCTGCCAGAAACATTCGTGCACATACAGGTCCCTTTCCCTTCTTTATGATTTCTTAAGCTTTTCCCTGAGCTCTGCGGCCTTAAGGAGTTAGTGGAAGATAAACACAGTAAAAACACTGCTGGATCAAAGGGTATGCACAGTTTAATAACTTTTTGAGCATAGTTCCAAATTGTTCTCCAGAATGGTTGGATGTATTCACAATTTGTGGGCTAAGTTTCAAGAGAATTTAGCAAAAAACCAGAAAGAAGATAGTTATAGGAAAAAGATCAGGTGCTTCAAGTCACTGATATGCTAGTTTTATGGCATAGAGGTAAATTGAAAAGTTGCACCCATTATTGAATTCTATGATTTAGTGGTAGAAATGAAGGGTGGTCTTAGAGGTGGAGTTAAGGAGTGTTGAATTCTAAGGCTTAGAGGTAGAATTGCACCCCATTATTGAATTCCTTTGTTATTACTGACCAACAGACTATTATTGGACAGCACTGTTTGTGGCACTCTCTAGGCTGGGTAGCCTTAGGATTATTGCTACACTTTCCTTAGAAGCTATACCACATCAATGTAGCCTGAACTTCAATTACAAGGAGTTGAGAAATGATAGAGGAGAGGAACTCTTTTTTGAAGAGTTTGACTATGAGAGGAAGAAAAGAAAGATGAGAGCTTGAAAGAATAGTAAGGTTATGAGGAAGATTTCTTTATCCTCCCCCTCCACTTAATAGTATTTTTTTCCCAATTACATATAAAGATAGTTTTCAACATTAACTTTTTTTTATTATAGCTTTTTATTTACAAAACATATGCATGGATAATTTTTCAACAATGACCCTTGCAAAACCTTATGTTCCAACTTTCCCCTTCCTTCCCCCCACCCTCTTCCCTAGATAGCAGGTAGTCCAATACATGCTAAATATTCAACATTAACTTTTATAAGATTTTGAGTTCCAAGTTTTTCCTCCCTTACCCCTTCCTAAGATGGCAAACAATCTGATATAGTTTATAGATCATATTAAACACATTTCCACATTAGTCATGTTGTGAAAGAATCAGAACAAAAAAGGGAAAACCATGAAAATGAAAAAAACAACAAAAGTAAAAACAGTATGCTTCTATCTGCATTCAGACTCCATAGTTATTTCTCTGATTGTGGATTGCATTTTCCATCACAAGTCTTTTGGAATTGTCTTGGATCACTGTATTGCTGAGAAAAGCTAAGTCTAATAATTGGTTCTCCCATGATGTTGTTGCTGTGTACAGTGTTCTCCTAGTTCTTCTCATTTCACTCAGCATCAATTCCTGTCTTTCCTGCCTGCTCATCATTCCTTATAATACAGTGGTGATAGGGGTGTGAAATTGTATTCCCTTTAATCTGTAAAATTAACACTCTAAAATTCTATACCCTTTGATCTGTAAAGAAGGGAGATTCCAGTCTCAGGCCCTCCTGGGAAACATATCCCCCCTAACAAGTTAAATGGGATCATCCAAATGGGCCATTTCTAATGCAAATCGCCTCCAATGATAGCCGATCTCCATTCAAATTCAGGTTGAAAAAGCCTTCAAAGCAATTTCATTTGAGAGATTCTGGTCTGATCAGCTCAAACTGCCCCTCATTTCTTTGCAGAATGTCCAAAGCAGGACTATGCCTTGTCCCTTGATATAGCTGCCAGGACCCTGCCCACTGAGAAGACATTCTCTTCTCAGTGCCAGATTCCATTTCCTTAATAGGACTTTGCCACTAAAGAAGTCAGTCTCTTAGCAAAGCTGACTTTTCACCCAACAATCAACTTCCATTGTTTCCACCTAAATAAAACTTCAGGTACATGAATTCTTTCACAAAGAACCTGTGCCTCCCGACTAAAAGGGGATTTCCACAACTCTCTGAGTGCCACTAGAACCCCATCAATAGTATTCCATTATATTCATATACCACAACTTGTTCAGCCATTCTCCAATTGATGGCTATCCCTTCAATTTCCAATTCTTTGCTACTACAAAAAAAAAGTTGCTATATTTTTTGTGAGTCGTATACATGCAGGAGGCTGGAGCAGCTAGCTGGCACAGTGCACCAGTCCTTAAGACTGGAGGACCAGAATTCAAATGCTGCCTTAGACACTTAAATTAATTCCACATAGGGATGATTGTGGGCTCACAATTTGCTGGAGGATACATGTGAGCATCAAAAGAGAAAGATAGTTTGTATACCCAAAGAATTACAAATCTATGAGCTTCCTCTTCGTTATTTTCCATCTGACTCCTTAACATCTTCCTCTATCCCCTCAATATGTGTTGGAAAGAGTGCTCTTTTTCCAAGACTATTTTCATAAAAGTTCCCAGTGAGGAAATCTCTCTACAAATGTAGACTAGCACCCTTTGCTTAGTTTTTAAAACTATACACAACCTGACTTTAAACTGTCTTTCTAAACTGGACATCACAACCCCTTCTGTATTCTATGATTAAGACAAACTGTATTTGTTGTTCCTCAAACAGGACTCTCTTTTGCCTTTTGCACTATCCATTCCACAAGCACTTTATTTTTTAAATCTTCAACCACCCTCTTTGTCATGAAAACTTTCCAGATTCCCATTCCCCAGCTATTTCATTCCCTTCAAAATCTTACACAATAGTATTTAACCACTTTATTTATATTCATTTGTTGCCTCTCCCATTAAAATATAAGCTTATTGCTAGAAGAGGTTGTTTCTGTAGTAGGACAGCACACAGTAGACTACTTTAATCTTTGAAATTTAAGGGCAGGAGACCCACACTTAACACCGTATACCAAGCTAAGATCAAAATGGGTCCATGATGTAGATATAAAGAACGAGATTATAAATAAATTGGAGGAACATAGGATAGTTTATCTCTCAGACTTGTGGAGGAGGAAGAAATTTGTGACCAAAGATAAACTAGAGACCATTATTGATCACAAAATAGAAAATTTTGATTACATCAAATTAAAAAGCTTCTGTACAAACAAAACTAATGCAAACAAGATTAGAAGGGAAGCAACAAACTGGGAAAACATCTTCACAGTTAAAGGTTCTGATAAAGGCCTCATTTCCAAAATATATAGAGAACTAACTCTAATTTATAAGAAACCAAGCCATTCTCCAATTGACAAATGATCAAAGGATGTGAACAGACAATTTTCAGATGATGAAATTGAAATCATTACCATTCATATGAAAGAGTGTTCCAAATCACTATTGATCAGAGAAATGCAAATTAAGACAACTCTGAGATACCACTACACACCTGTCAGATTGGCTAAGATGACAGGAAAAAATAATGATGATTGTTGGAGGGGATGCGGGAAAACTGGGACACTGATGCATTGTTGGTGGAGCTGTGAACGAATCCAACCATTCTGGAGAGCAATCTGGAACTATGCCTAAAAAGTTATCAAACTGTGCATACCCTTTGATCCAGCAGTGTTTCTACTGGACTTATACTCCAAAGAGATACTAAAGAAGGGAAAGGGACCTGTATGTGCCAAAATGTTTGTGGCAGCCCTGTTTGTAGTGGCCAGAAACTGGAAAATGAATGGATCTCCGTCAATTGGAGAATGGATGGGTAAATTGTGGTATATGAATGTTATGGAATATTATTGTTTTGTAAGAAATGACCAGCAGGATGAATACAGAGAAGCTTGGAGAGAATTACATGAACTGATGCTAAGTGAAATGAGCAGAACCAGGAGATCATTATATACATCAACAACCATACTGTATGAAGATGTATTCTGATGGAAGCGGATTTCTTTGACAAAGAGACCTAATTCAGCTTCAATTGATCAATGATGGACAGAAGTAGCTACACCCAAAGAAAAAACACCGGGAAATGAATGTAAACTGTTTGCATTTTTGTTTTTCTCCCCGGGTTATTTTTACCTTCTGAATCCAATTCTTCCTGTGCAACAAGAAAACTGTTTGGATCTGCACACATACATTGTATCTAGGATATACTACGACATATTCAACATATATAGGACTGCTTGCCATCTGGGGGGGGAGGGGGGAGGGAAAAATCAGAGCAGAAGTGAATGCAAGGGATAATGTTGTAAAAAAATTACCCTGGCATGGGTTCTGTCAATAAAAAGTTATAAAAATAAATAAATAAATAAATAAAAAGCTAAATATATAATCAAAAAAAAAAAAAGAAAGAAATTTAAGGGCAGGAGTTGTTAAACTTTTAAAAATTAATTAATTAATAAAATTAATTACATAAATTAAAAATTTTGTTTTAGTTCTACATTTTTAATGTATATACTAGATCCTTTATGCAGACTAGTGAAATATATGGATTACTTCTCAGAAAAAAAAATGTTGCTTTTAATTCATTTATACAAGAAAACACTACATTTAAATCAGAAGTTAGTGAAAATAAAGATGTAGATATGTTTATGTGTGATGTGCGTACGTGCACACATTATAGATACATACATACATATATATAAAAGTTCAAGACCCTTGAGAGTTGCGTGGGTCACTTATTTACAGGGTTCCAGTCATGATCAGAGATGGGACTTGAGGGGGCTTTTTGGTCCATATATTAATCCCCGTTCAATTAAACTATGGACAGTACCTTGACTAGCTATTCGGAGTTAGAACACCTGCTGGGTTCCAGAACGAGGCTTGCCCCGCCCACTGTCCATTGGCCCCCATCTCTCTCCGCAGCGGTCTAGGATCGTACACTAGTCCCTTCTTTCCCCTCCCCCTCCCCCCCTTCCCCCCCCTCCCTTTTCTCCCTCCTTCCCTCGTTTTCCCTCTCCCCACCCCCTCCTGGATTTCCCTTCCGGTTCTTCTTCTCCCCGCCCCACCTATTCTCGGGCCTTTTCTCCTCGCGCCTTGCTTTACCTCCACCTCCATAGGCCGTCAGCCTCCTCCTCCGCCTCCTCCTCCGCCTCCCACCCATGTCCTCCCCCCTCCAACTCTATCACCTCCCCCCTGCTGCTCCTGCGTCTCTCGCGAGAGCTCAACCGTCGGCAAAGCCGCGCTTCCGCTCTTGCGCATGATAGCCAAGTCTCGGAGGAGAGGCGGCCGGAGGAGAGGCGGTCCGAGGAGAGGCGGTCCGAGGACAGGCGATCCGAGGATAGGCGGTCGAGGCCGTGCAAGTCCGGCTCTCGGCATGCCACCATGTCCTCTACTCGCTTACCTCCTGTAGCGCTAACCCTCAAACAGGTACCCGCGGGACCCCTCCCCCGATCCCGCGGGATCGGGATCTCCGCTTGGGCCTGCCCTGCCCTCGCTTCCCCTCTTGTCTTCCGTTTGTTCCTCCGCGAGGACCACCTCCTTTGGGCCACGGCAGGGGGCGTGTGTGCCCGCGCTCGTGCCCGCGCCGGCTTTAGCGCCCTAGAGGGGAGAAGAGCGCGCTTTAGTGTAAATGACGCCACCTCCCGCCTATTTCGCTTCTAAGAAAACTCATTCTCTTAAAACTGAATATTGGAGGCGGTTCTAGGTCAAGAGCCCTGGCTGTGACTCAGAAAATTCCAGTTAGGCTCTACGTGATAAGGGGAAGAAACACAGTTTCTTCTTCTGTTCAAAAAAGAGGAGAGGGGAGAGGTTTCGGACTGGATGCTCTAAGGCTCCTTCCGGCTCTGGTTCGGTACCCAGCGGTTCTCAACGCCTTCCCGAGCGGCCCCTAGGAGTCTCCCTTCTTCTAGAGGATTCCTAGGGCATAACTCGATACTGAAACGTTATTTCCTCCGTCACCGCCGTTTTCTCACAAGGGCACAGGGACGTTCCCCAGCGATTACGTCAGCCACATTAGAGATTGAGCTGCAGACGTAAAGGCTGAGTAAAACGTGTCCTCCCAATGGAGAGGACGGACTCGCCGAAGTGTATTCAGCTTTTAAGGCGGGTCTTGAAACCAAAAAGATGGAGAAATAGTCTTCATTTACAAAGGAGGTGTAATGCTGGAGAAACTGAGGCAGGAGAGAGATTAGAGAGTTTTCAATAGTTTATTAATTGGAGAGTGTAATTGACTGGACAGGACTCTGGTCTCAAATTATCCAGTCAGATAGAGATATACTGGGACCAAGGACTGTCATCTCAAAGAATCTATCAAAGAATGGGTGTATCTCAGGACCTTAAATATTCTTTAGAGACAAAGAAAGTAAAAAGGGCACGAAAGTTCCTGTCAGAATAGACAGGATGTCTGAATACCCAGAGATAAAGATGTCAGTGAGGTATCTTGGAATATTTTATCCAATTCTTGAGGACAGGGGAGGGTCAGGAGTGCTGCTCTCTTGTTTATCTTGCTAACAATTTATAACCTTAGGGTAAACGGTTCCCAATCTTAATGGACCAGAAGGGGTTTTTACGACTAAGGGGATTTTACAGAACAGTTAAGGAAACTGAGACAAAAGAAACTAGTTCAGGGAAACCGAGTCAGAATAGTTAAAGAGAACTGAGGCATAACAGAGGTAGAGGCAAGTTTAAAGTTAGGATGTTGTCAAATTTGTAGAGGTTTCAAAGCTGGAATATTTTTCATTTTACAGAAGAGGCAGAGAGGAAGGGAACAAGCATGTATTAAGCACCTCCTATGTGTCAGGCAGGTCTACAAAGGGTGATTTTCCTGAGATAATACATGTTCTGAAGTATTAAAGACCAGTTAAAGAACCTTGGTTCTTTTATAATAATTACAAATAATAACAAAACAACACAACTTGTAGCGCTTCCTATATGGTAGGCATTGGGTTAAACACTTTACAATGATTACAATTTACAATGAAATAATAATGCTGGGATCAGATGCTGTTATTATTTGCATTTTGCGGATGAGGAAACTGAGGCAAATAGATGGAATGACTTGACTGAAGTCATACAGCTAGTAAGTGTCTAAAGCCAGATTTCAATTCAGACCTCTCTGACTATAGGTCCCCTCTCTCTCTGTGGTATACCTCACTGCCTCTACAAACAACTGGTCTTTAAAAGATTATCATTAATAAGGGACTTTTAAAAATCTAGATCATCTAGAAACAAGGTTTTTCAAGAAACAGACCTTTCAAACTTGTGTGACTTTTTGTAATGGGCTGAGGTTTGAGTTGATACACTGAGGTCCCAAGCACGTGAGGCTAAATAGTAATTGGACTATGTTCTATTAATATACATGCTTGGAGAAAGAATGGCCCCCGCCCACTCTCTGTGCAAGTCCTGATGTGTTGTATAGGAAATGATGATTTTGGTGGGTGGAGGTAGAGAGGCAGGAAGAGAGGCTGGGAGAGGTTGGCCTGGGTTCTATTCTTGTAGCTGCTGGTCGTGTGGCTGCTGGTCTAGCTAGCTTCTTGATTCAGCTGCACACATTGCTATCGCCCATTCTCTTCTACCTCTGATCTTTCTTCACTGAGAATAAAGATTGACGATTTTCCCCTAACCTGAATTCCTGACTCCGGCTGATTTTAAAATACGCGGTCTTCATAACTTATCCTGCTTCACACTATCAGAAGAGCTAAGATAAGAATAATTGGCTTTTATAGTCCTTTTAAAAGTACTTATTAGAGTTGGCTTTATACAAGCTTGACTTTTGAAGAATAGGTATGTAAAAAGAGAGGGGGAAGAGTTATTTGGGCCAAGAAAATAGGTTGTAAGGTATCAAAGGCTTGTTTTTGACTTTTACTAAGCCACCAAGGGAAGGCAGTAGTTTTGTGATGGAAAATATGTTGGACTAAATCAGATTTGGGCTCAGTTTTCCATAACAAGCTATATGATCTTAGTCAAGTCTCTTTACCTCTCTCATTCTTAGTTTCTTTATATGAAAAATGAAGGCGCTTGAGACACATTCTTTTTAGATGTGGCTAGTGTGAGAATTAGTCTTATTTGACAATAGATATGTTACAAAAGTTTATTTTTTATCATTAGGTGGTGGGAAGGTGAGAGGTAGGGAAAAAAATGCTTGATTTAAAAAAAATTGTTTTCAACTAGATGTTCTCTAAGGCCCTTTCAACTTTAAGTATAGCTTAGAAGTTCAGGTATAATTGAAATTTTTCCTTTTTAAAACAGTTCATGAGGAGGCAACAAGTCCTCCTTCTCTACAGAAAGATTTTACAAGCAATTCGCCAGGTACCAAATGAACGTGACCGCAAGTATCTACAGAACTGGGCAAGGGAAGAATTCAAAAGAAATAAGAGTGCCACAGAAGAGGTAAGGATGGTCAAGAGCTCAACTTGGTGGCGGCAGGCCCCCCTTTCACTACTGTCCAGCTTCTTTTCAATGATTGGTAAGCTTTAAATCAAAATTTTAAATTGATTTAGTATGAATACAATCTACATCAGTTAAAACTCTCTCTATACTGTATGAAGCACTACATTTTTAGGGACCTTTTTTTTCTTTGAAGGACTTAAAAAACTTGAAATTTTTGTTTTTTACTTCTTTGAAGTACGTTAGTGGTATCAAACTCATATAAGAATGGGGATCACTAATTTATATGTAAGGAACCTAGCAGGTTACATTTGACTTTTATTTCAAAATGTAGTATTTACTAAATTTTAATTGTATTTTTATTTAGTTTGTTAAATATTTCCCAACTAAATTTATATAGTTCAACCTGCACTTGGGAGGGTTGTGGGCTCTAATTGGTCTTCATCAAAGCTTTTTAAACTATGGATTACAGTCCTATATGGTGGTCCCATAACAAAACATTAGGGTTTCAAAATTATGATTTATCAGTAGATGTTTGATTTGTATACTTTGTTTTATATACTTTTATATCCAGAGTTTGGATTTCACAAGTGAAAAGGGGTCATGAGTGGAAAAAAGTGTTACGGAGCCCTGGCCTACATGATAGGAAATACATTTTTACTTAAAAGGAGCCCATTAACTTTTAAAATTAACTCTTCCCGGGAAATTTTTATTCAGTAGATAGCACTACTTTAACAATAATTTCTACATAATTATGAATTATTAAAGGGGAAGAGAGGAGAGGAAGATATGCCACACATTGTTTGATATATCCAGTTGCTTTCCTTTTTTAGATTATAGCCATCTGCAAATAATGAAACAATTACTCTGCCTTATTTTTTTCAATGTATCTCTTGATTAGATTTCTATTTCCTCTATAGGATATAATCCGAATGATGATCACTCAAGGAAATCTGCAACTAAAAGAGTTGGAGAAAACGTTAAATTTGGCAAAAGCATAACTTCATAATTTCCCCAAAGGTTTTTCAAAATCTATGTTGGAGTACTACAAGGTAAATGGAGTTTAAAACTCATTGCAAGGAGTAGAAAGCTAATGTGTTTGTAACAACCTTTGCCTGGTGATGATCCCCACTACAAATTCAAAGAACGTGCTACATTTGTGCAAAATAGCCTCATATGGACCCAGACTTGTGTTAAGAAGAAAATAAAGAGCATCTTGGGAGTTGCCTTAGCAGTGAACAGTACACACCAAGGATTTGTTTTATTATTTTGGATATGCTAGTCAGTTTTCATGAGAAATAACACTACCAAAACATAACATATTGATAAAAAAAAATTAAAAATGTGTTTTCTTGCATGTTACTATTATTCTAGACTTGTGTTTTTTCTATCTTCATTCTAACCTTAGTTGACAATGGTACAGAAATTTCTTTAAAAACAAAGGTAATTACTTTATGAAAGTTAAGATCATCTTGTAAGGCATATATCTTAATTGAGGCAGGTAGGTGGCACACTAGATAAAAGAGTGCTAGGCCCGGAGTTAGGAAGATGAGTCTTCCTGAGTCCAAATCTAGCCTCAAACAGTTATTAGCTTTGTGCTCCTGGGCAAGTCGTTTCATCAACCCTATTGCCTCAGTTTCCTTATCTGTAAAATGAGCTGAAGAAAGAAATGGCAAACCATCCCAGTGTCTTTGCCAAGAATACCCAAATGGGATCATGAAGAGTTGGACATGACTGGAACAATATTGTTACCTTTTGTTGTTTCATGTATTACTGTCATTTCAGCAGATAATTTTTGATTGTCATACAACACTTTTAATCATTATGTTCTTCAAAAAAAATCCTTCTGTCTTACAATTAAAGTGGAGACGTGTGTTCTTTATAAGACAAAGTGTGTTAAAGTGGATATGAGTTTCTTGTAAGTCACTAACCTAACTGATCCTTTATCTTCTATTCTAAAAATAAGTAGAACTAGATCAATGGTGTCAAACTCAAAATAGAAACTTCAGTCCACATAGTAACTTAGAAAACCATAAAAACAATGTTGCATTTTTATTTTATTAACTATTTCCCACTGACATTTTAATCTTTGGCCTTAGTTTTATGAAGTTTGACAATCTGAGCTAGATGACATCTAAGGATAGTCCTAAGTATCCTGTCCTTCAACTTAAATAAAAATATGTACTTGTCTCAGATAATCCTTGCACTCTTTCCAGAATGAATGGAATTGTTTTAGTTTGAAGGTAAGGAAAACATGCTGAAGACAATCAGGGATGGAAGATTCTTAGCTTTTGGTGAGAAAGCAAAAGAATTCAAGCAAAGGCATAGGGTGTTGTTGTAAAGACTCATCCGCAAGCAGTGGCTATGACAACCTGTGGATTCGAGTAGTTGCCATATGCCATACAAGGCATGCTAGTCAAGTACCTATGTTACTGTTAATGGCAGATAGAAAAGTATCAAAGTTAATGATTATTAACCTGTTTGATAGCAAATAGGCTAGTTTTATTAACTAAGATTCTTAAGAAATTTTGTTGTTTTTTTTTCTTTAAAATAATATAATGGTTCTCTTTAGGAGAAAGCAGGTTTCTCGGGGAGGTTTTCTGGAGACAGCGTTAGTTTCAGTTACAAGTAAATAATCACCCCAAATTGCAGCCAGCTGATAAAAGTTCAGATCTTTTATTGTGTCCCTCAAAATAGCCTGGTTAGCTCAGGCCTATATCTCTGCTTGGTTCCAAGAGCTCTGAGCTTTGTCCTTGGCTTCTGCCTCTGCTTTCTTCAGCCTCCAGCCAACACCAAGGTGAAAGATGCAATGAATCTCTCTTGTATCAGAGAGAGGGCTTGTGGGCTTCCTCCCAGAGTGCTCCTCTCCGACCCCAGTCAATGTTCCCAAGTAACTTCTTCAAGCTCTAAGAGCTTCCTCTATATATATGATCTCCCAAAGGTTAACTTCTCCTCTGAGAGAATGGGATTGTGGGATATCTCCCAGCATGCTCTCTGGCCCTAAGAGCTTCAAGGGAGGTGTGAATTCGGATATCTCATGCTAACCCCTGAAATTTCCCAAACGTGTGAACTCCAATGAGTACTTAAATACTTCTTGCTTATATGAGCTCTCTAAAGGTGTGAACATAAGCATTTTTTCTATCAGTTGTACTTAGTACCTTGTTTCAAGTTCTGGCCCAAAATATCTCCTTCTAAGATCCAATCAATCATATTGAACCATGTTAAATTAGATAATTATTGTCTCCATCAACTCTAATGGATTAACAGTTTGTAAAGATTCTAACAAAATTTGTTATTGACCTATGAATGCCTGCCAGTGTAAAAGACTTGAGGCTGCTTAAGTATTCTCAGTCCATTATAGCATTTTTTTCTAAAAAGGAAGACTTGTGGAAATTTAAGCATATAGTTATTCCTCCAAATTATCTTTAAAAAAAAAAAGAACAACTTATCTTCATTTCCTAATAGTTCTATACTCCCCAACTTACCCAGTTATCCTTTGTAATAACAGGGAGGAAAAGTTCACATCTGAATTTGACAGCAGTGTTCCATACTCATCTCTGCAAAGAAGGGGAAGGAGAATACCCTCTTTGAGCCCAAACTTAATTATGATAATTATGTAGCATTCACTAATTTTTTTTTCTTTTTCTTTTCCACATACGTTATAGCCATTGTGTAATTTTTTGGTTATTCCTTCAACATTTTGCATCACTCATATCTTCCATTAATTAACCTGCAATCATAAGAGTCAACAATGTAAAGCACTTAGTTAAAATTTATGTGCTTCAAAAAATTGAAAAATGCTTCATTATCAGAGGACCAATGATGAGCTATGCTATTTACCTTCTAAGAGATTATAGATGCGATATGGAATGAAATATGAAATATATATTTATGGATATGGCCAATATGGGGATTTATTGTCCTCAACTATGCTTATTTGTAACAAGGATTGTATTTATTTTCTTTCTTTTTTTTTTAATTGAAGGGGGTGAATTGGTTGGAGTGGAGAACTATTGATAGTATTACCAAAAAAAGCCATAAAAATGGAAATTTTAAAGAAATGCATAGAAGAAAGACTAAACAGATTTAAAAATAATGTTGAATTTATTATAACTTTAAAAGCAAGCTCTACATAATACAAAATAGTTCATACATAGTCTTCTTAATACCACCTTGTATAGGAAAGGGGATTTTTGATCTTTAGTTCAAAATAAAAAGTCTAATACTTAATGTAAATTGGAAATTAGATTTTTGGATACTGTTTTATCATGTCTTGAATTTTAGTTAATTACTTTGATTGCTGCTTCCAGAAGATTAGGATTGATTCTACTGAAAGCATTAAGGAAAATTCTAAAAATGTTTATAGAAGCAACTGATTACATTTGATAAAATATTAGGGTTGAGCATTTGGGATATTTAGTGAAGTGCTATATGATTAAACATAACATAGCTATAGCAAGAATACTCCTATACACTAATGGATTTGTGATCTTATTGACAAGAGTATTGTTCCAACAAGGCAGTTCACAACCCATCCATGGCTTGCCATGTCATGAGACTCATTCATGTCCTGATGTGATTCCTTCTATAAATTTGTTATGGAGAGTACAGACAATGTGCTAGGGGCTTTCCTCATATTGCTGACTTCACAAGGAAACCAGTGAAGCATGAGAGCTGTTCTATAGTTCCTCCTAAATCTCATCATATAAATAACCCATCTTTTTTAATCATCTTTCCTTAATGATGTCCTTTACATTGTTTCTCCTTCACAACTCCTTATTTAGAATGCTTTGTAATAATGTATGTGTGGATACACACACACACACACAAACACACACAGTCCTTAAGTTCTTTAGAAAATAGTATTCCATAACTGGAAATAAAATATCACTTGGATGGATATCATTTAAGATAGGTCTTAAGTTTCAGGGAGTAACTTGGGAGAGCTTTTGCAGTTTTGCAGTGAACCAAAGGCAATTCCAGCGTGCTTATTTACTACCTCTTACACATATCTGTGCTCATCTCATTGTCCCCCAGAGAGGAAGATCTAACCCAACTAATTCCTTTAAGTGCATCTCCAAAACACAAACCTTTAGAGTCCATCCTTCTATTTACATGCAACTTCATCTTCTAGTTTTGATTATAGCCACAATTTCTAGAGTCCCATCTTTCCATTTACATGCAACTTCATCTTCTAGTTTTGGTTATAGCCATAATTTCTAGATTGATACTGCAAATACAGGAATTAAGATTTGGGAAAGACTTCAGCAACCATTGAATTCTTTTTTTTTTTTCTTTCATTAGTTGGTTGCTATCCTCCTCCCATACTCAGTCCTCAAAACAGTTGTATTAGCAAAATAAGTTCCCATGTCGACCATGTGTGAATATATTTTCCTGTGTTTTAAGTTAATCACTTCTCTATCAGGAATCAAGTGGAATGTTTCAGCTTTATTCTTGACTCATAATTTACTATGGAGTTGATGAGAATTCCAAACTTTTTCAGAATTATTTTTTCTACAAAGTATGAATTGTTTTAGTTCTGATTACTTTGTGTCGATTTATAGAAGTCTTCTGGAAAATGAAGTTATTTCATCATTTTCTATGGAATAATAATGTTCTGTTCAATTTGTTTAATTCTCCATTAGTAGAAAACCTCCTTAGTTTCCAATTCTTGACTACCTTTAAAAATAGCTGCTAAAATGTATTTTGAACAAATAGATCCTTTGCTCTTTTCTCAGATTTCTTTGGGGGATAGGCCTAGATTGGTCAAAGAGTATGTGCAGTTTGATAACTTTTTGGACATTTCATTATGGTTAGACCAATTCACAGCTACACCAATAATGTTCCATTGTACCTATTTTCCTGTAGCCACTCCAACATTTATCATTTCTTCTTTTGTTGCTTTTTCCAGTTTGATGGATGTGAGGTAGAAAATTTCTGGTCTAATTCATAATGAAAAGGAATTCTCATAGTATATCTGATAAGTGATCATTCAGGTTTAAAAATTTGCAAGGAGGAAAAGGATGTTAAGAATCACAATTTCTAGACAATTTATAAACAATAACTTGGCTTTGGGACCTTAAATGTATAATCCTTCTTAAATGACTAATGAATGCACATTTTGCTGGAAAAATAATGATCTCCCTACTTTTTGGAGACAGACAAATCTAATTCCTATTGCATATTGTTTTTCAAATCCTTTAACAGCTATCATATATCCCACTATCTCCTGCATGTGTCTTGTGCAAGATAAACATCCCAAGTTCCTTCAGCAGACTCTCAAATGACATTAAATTTCAGTTTCTTCACCGTGTTGATTGCACTCCTTTGGACTTTCTTCAACTTACCAATGTCATCTTTAAACTGAATCTAGTATCCAGATATGATCTAAGTAGGACCAAGCACTATTGGAAGCCCATTTTTAAGTACTGTGGTCTGCACATACTTCTGAGTATGCACATCATACTTCTCATTAATGTTCAGAAAGTCCACTAAAAAACTCAAAATTCTTTTCAGATGAACTACTATCTAACCATGGCTCCTTCATCCTATATTTCTAAAATGGAACCACAAATGGAAGACCAAGATCAGATATTTAGAATACAGTTAACTTTATGAACTATCTAAACACTCCATAATTTTTAGCACCTTTTACCCTTTTTCTTCCACTGCCATGTCACTGTTGAAGCAGAATGGAAGGGGCATAAAGGACAAGTATCATTGAATATTTTTCTTTGTTTCATGGGTTGCCATCTGCCAAAGAAATAACCAAGGAGGCAGCATAGCAAAGTGACTGTAAGATCATTAGATTTGGACTTGAAGACTTCTGTTTACATTCTGGTTGTACTATGCAAAACTGGGGCAAATCATAACTTTTTTAGGTTCTAGGTGTGTTAAAATAAGAAGCTGGAATACATGACTTTTGAAGTATTTTCCATGTCTGAATCTTCATGTGAACAATTAGTCAAAGTATAAAAAAGATAGGAAATTAAAGCCTATCAACTAGAAAGAGCGTCACTCATTTAGGAATGGTTACTCAAGGAATGATAGGTTGATGCTATCCAAAATTTAGTAGGTACTCCTGACCATGACTTTAAAATACACATGGTGATTATTACAGTAAAAGGTAGTTTTTCTTTTTAAGTGTTGCTGTGTAATGACATGCTTTTGGAAGGCTAAATTTCACTATAATTAATTTTAGTATGATTTCCTCTTATTTTTGTCAAATTCTGTGCTTTTTCCTGCTGATATGTGTTGTCAGGTTAGATAAAAATACCTTATTTCTTTTAACTTATCTGAAAAAAATAATTGTTATTTTTTCCATTAATAAAATTTAATTGGAAAAAATTATGTAAATTTCTTTATTATTTCAAGACAATCTTTTTGGAGTAAATTTTTCTTATTTGTATGCAGCTTTAAAGAAGTCAATATTTCCTGTCAGGAGAAATTGAAGTTATACAAGAACTGGGTTTTCTGGCTCCCCTCAAAAATTTAAAACAAAAGCTGTTCTCTATCTTGCTGTTCATGTTTGTTTCTCTCACATGAACAGCCATCTTCTTTCATTGACAAAGAAGCAAAAAAAAGGCAAATCTTAAAAATCCAGTTACCCATATGTTATCACTGAATAATTTTGCCTTCCACAGTAATTGTATTCACTTCATCCATTCAAAGCAAACCTGCTTTCTACTCAAGAAATCTATTCACTCTATGGCAAAATTTTTTTTTTTTTTTTTGGTGGTGGTGGTGGTGATGAGCTGTACTATTTAGGGACATGCCCACAAACAAGTATAAGCTAATTTTAGAATCATGTTTTTAAAATACAATAAAATAGAAATTAATAACCAAAATTTTAATATTAAAAATGAATTCAAATTGATTGATTAAAAAAATTAAATGGAAAACAATATGCCTTTTTAGTGTAATCCTATAGTAGTTTAACATTTGATTGAAAAAAACATAAATGTTACCACCTAATTCTTTTATTTTAAACTACCTAAGTCAAAAGATTAGAACTAGTATGCATCACAGCTTTTTAATGTACTCAGCAGTGCGCTAAAGAATTTTCACAAATACTGCAAGATTTTATTTTATAGCTACCATCTTAACATACAAAATATAGGCATTCCTTAAAAAAAAAAAAAAAACTAGCTATAATTCTGCATAATAGCAAATTTCCCTATCAACCTACAAAGATTTCATCCCCAACTTTGACACATTGATTTGTATGGCAGGGTACTATTTCCTTTTTTTTTTGCTCACTATTCTATTCCTTAAAAGTATAGTTGTGATATATAAATAGGGACAAAATGTTTACTGTCCAAAATAAATTCTTTTGCATCAGTAAGAAAAATTACAGCTTTGCAACTTATTTTGATAATACCAAATAAAACAACTAACATTCTAACCAAAGCTAGCCATTAAGATGCAGAGTAATGGTAGTAGAAAAATCCAGGTTTTTTTTTTTTTTAATCAGGAAGCTATTGCATTTCTACTTTGTATAGCCTTAGTCTACTTACTGAACATGGGTTTAAAAAGGTTGAAAGACTGGAGACAGTAGCTTTGGGTCACTAGAATTTTTTCTTTACTCCACAGTTTATCAAGATGGCAATATAGCAATTGAATTATTTGCCTACGAATTGCTGGTTGGTTTGGTTTTAAGCAAACTAGTATTTTCCACTCTACTGCTATTTTTAAAAAGTTACATGATATTTTAAAAATTAAAATGAGTGTGAAATTTAATGACCCCCCTTTGAGTTAAAATTGTGACCTGTTATTAAACAAGGGCAGAGAATTAAACATTTAAGTATTTTGTGGATTTCACTTCTTTTTAATGCTAGGTGCTGTTTCTTTTGGATTGAACTAAGGAATGTTTTAAGTTACCATGATCTTTGAAGTACCTTCCAGATGTAAAGTTCCATGAGCAATGATTTTTTGGTTTAGGAACAAGGTAGAAAAAACTCAATCTAGCAAAAGCTCAATGAGACAGGCAGCCTGTAGAGCTACTAGTGAACACTTAAGGGAATGGAATGAATGAAATACTGCACAGTTCAGGAGTCATATAATTTAAGGGCAAGAGGACAAAAAATACTGATAAATTTGAGAATATTAAATTAGTTTTACAAATTACAAAATAATGAAATTCATACATTAGATTACTCTATTGGGGGATTTTACCACACCTTAATTTAACACTATCCCAAAATACAAATTTAATACATCAGTAGTCAATAGATTATATTACTGTGGGTTAAAGGTTTTTTGTTTTGTTTTGTTTTGTTTTTTAGCAGTGGTGGTGAGTGAGCTTCTGGGTATGTTGACTGTTCAAAATAAATTCTTTTGCATTTGGTTTAGCAAACATGTTGTTTTGTATAAAGAAAGGATAATAAATAATGTACCTCTGAAGTCTTGTCTACAGAAAAAGAATATATGCTACTCAAATTCTTAAGACTAGAAATTTTAAGCAGATGTGTATATCAATTATTCTCCAAAAGGACAGAAATTTAAAGGGCAAGGCTAATTAGTGAATTAATCTCAGAGCTGGAAGAACCTCATGGATAATGTAGTTCAACCAATATCTAGACAGGAAGATATCTCCTATCAAATTTCTGATGAGTCTTCATCTAATTTCTGCTTTATCTGGTACTTCCTAAAAATTTTAATGCAAAAACTATACTCCTGAAGTCTTGATTATCTTTTCATGACATCAGTGAAAAAGGCCTTGATGCCATGCTAAGTTGAAGATAGGTGAGATAGTGTCTGATGATTCAATTATCCAATTTGCTATCAAATTAATAAGAATACTTGGAGGTTCTTTGAAGGGAAGAGAATATCAGAACATTTTCTATTTTGGGATAAGAGAATATCCAAATCTCCATAAAATCCTGATATTGATATCATAAACTCAAATTCAGAAAGGATTTCAGATGATCTGAGTTTGATTTTCAGTTGCTCACAAAAAAGTCTGGGAAATAATAAGGTGAAAATAATATTTTTCACTTGTTCGTTTTAAAATTATTCTAAGATTAGCCAGAGAAAACTGTTCCACAATCGCAGTAACTGCAACAAGTAACTGTGAAGAAGCATTCATCAGAAGCTCTAATTTTAGCAAGCATTTCCAGCTCTGCCAATATAACCACTTCCATTAACTATATCACAAAATAATTTATTTAAATATACTATCATCCACATTATTACAATGGGTTTTAGAATCCTCTTTTTAGTTATTTTTGGATTACAATTTTGTGAGAGGGACTTAAAATTTCAGAAAATTTCATTCCCCTCAAAATCTGTTTTTCCTGGGTATTTGTGTGTGTGTGTGTGTGTGTGTGTGTGTGTGTGTGTGTGTGTCAGATTTACAAAAACAACAAGCTTGAGAGGTTTAGTTCAATTCATCTTAAAGTCACAGATCATTCAGAGATCTGTTTTTGAGGCACAGCAGGTGAGTTTGAACATAAATGTGGAACTAGTTGGTTTGAATTCACAAAGGGCTTTTGTTTTTTGGGGCACATATTTTACACTTCCTGAATATTAGACTAAAGTTTGAAACTGTTATATATTCCACAGTTTCACAATCTTCATAACTTGGCCCACTCAATCTAAAACTAAAAACTTCCCATGAACCTGAACTGAGTTTTGAGTGATGAAACTTGATGCTACTACTCTTGATTTCAGGTATGAGAGAACTTCAACAATAAAAATTCAGGGCATAGAAGTCACAAAGATCACATTTCAGCGATTAAGTATTGTGTGTGTGTGTATGTGTATATATATATATATATATATATATATATATATATATATATATATATATATGTTTGTATTTAAAGGCAAGTCTTTGTGCACCAGGATGAACACTTTGATCCCAGCTATTGTTGTTCATAGCAAAATCAGATATGCTCCAAAGTACTTAAATACCTCCATGCCCAGATGCTAACTTTCTTTTTGTATTTTAGTCCTTAGTTTACTGAGTTCCTCTTCTAAACTCTTAATATGTTCTTTTAGTGTAGCTTTATCTTGCTGTGCTTTCTGATTAGCTTGGCACCGGGCCTCTTCAATCTTCCTCTCATACCATTTTTCCATCTGTGTAGATACAGCCTCAAAAAAATATTGTGTAATTTCTAGAGCTTGGGAAGTGTCTCGAATGGGAGGGCCAGCCTGGTGGTCTACTGGTTGCTGCTGGGTGCATGTACTGCCAGGTACATGTGTTGATGTATGTTGCTGGGGCCTGTGCCGTGTCTGCCCACTTTTCCCAGACTTCTTCGTTTGAGTGCCTTTGTCCATGCAGTGACCAGCCTGGTGTTCGCATTTAGTTGCTTCAGTTGAGGGCAGCAAAGCTGTCTGTACCTTAACATGTCTCAATTTAGAGTTCCCACAGTCTAATGATGATGGTTCCTGCTGCAATCTATTGGAAGCAGTAGAACTAATAAGTGCCTTTTCCTTGGGCCTAACAACCAGAGGGGGGATAGCAGAAGCAGTGGCTGGACTGGTAGTAGTAACCACTGATTGGTCTGCACCTGTTGGGAAAAGGAAAAAAAGCCAGCAAATCCAGCCTATTCATTTGATTGTATACAATTACATTACTCTGTATCAACATTCTATTTAGAAAACTGTAGGGGGAATACTTGTCTTGAGTTACCTTAAGGCCCAAGGGAGACAACCTATAGTCTTCAATCAATCCTATTACCTCCATATTTATCCACTTAAAAAAAAATCATTTCTCTCCTTTGCCATTTTTCTTTGTGCTCTTTATATTTAGACTCTCAAGGTATAAACTACTAACGAACTACTTCAGTCCAAACCTGAAGTTTCATAATAATTCTACTTCATGATTTCTCAGGATACTAAATGTCCACAGGAAATTAGATAATTAAATTAAGTACTATTGAAATTGCAAAAATGCTTTTCATCCATTTCTAGTTCATTTCCACAATTCAGCCCTGTCACATGTCTTTTGGTAAGTAACCTTTAGTTCTAACTTACTTAGAAAGGGTGGTCCTATTCTTTATTTGCAAAGTCCCTTGGAAAACTGGAAATAGCTCTGACATTTAAGACTGTATTTCCAAAATGATGGTGAAAGCAGAGCCTGCATATTTGAGGTATCCTTTATCTGGAAAAGAGACAGCCTGGTAGGGCTTTGGTAAGACAAAAGTCTTGACAAGGGAAAAAGTAGAGAGGAAATAACTATTTTCTGAATGTTCCTAAAATTAATATCAAATGCAACATAAAATAAGGATAATCAGTGTCAATTAAAAAAGATGTGCTAATCAAAGCATTTCTGTCAATTGCTGAGACATTTCTGTCTAGCACAATGTCGCAGATCGATAAATTAACTGCTATTAATAAAGAACTGGTATTTTGGTAGAACTTAAACTTAAGTCAGGGAGAATGTGTGTGTGTGTGTGTATATATATATATATGTACATATGTATATATGATATATATGTATATATATATCATATATATAGATATAAGCTATATCTATAGTTGAATTCAGACACACTAGATAGAACATCAAAAACGCTTTTCAGAATACTGTCACAACTGTCCTATTGTGCTAAACATTATCTTTTAAGAAATCATTAAGATCTACAGGACTGTGAGTCCTTTAAAAACTACTGGGCTGCAATTTTAAGGAGTCTCTGGGTTCAGTTTACCTGTGAGAGATTCAGAAGTAGATGGGGTTGATTTATGCCTTGAGACTCTAGAATCTCCAGAAAGTTTCAGCTCCAGATTCTGAATTTTTAACATACACCATGTTTTCAATTCATCCACTAGGGATACCTAATAAAGAAGATGCAAAATGAAATCAAATGATAATTGGGCTTTATCAAAGATGCTTGTTGCTCATTTTATTCAATTAATATGTGATACAATACAAAATATTTCTTTTCTTATTGATAGAACATATGCATGGGTAATTTTTCAACATTGTCCCTTGCAATCACTTCTGTTCCAACTTTTCCCTTTTTTCCTTCTACCCCTTCCCTAGATGGCAGGCAGTCTCACACGTGTTAAACATGTTAAAGTATATCTTAAATACAATATATGTATATATTTATACAGTTCTCTTGTTGCACAAGAAAAATCGGTTTTAAAAAGAAGGTAAAAATAACCTGGGAAGAAAAACAAAAATGCAAGCAGTCCACATTCATTTTCCAGTATTCTTCTCTGGGTGTAACTGGTTCTGTTAATCATTGAACAATTGGAACTGAATTGGATCTTCTCATTGCCAAAGATAACCACTTCCATCAGAATTGATCCTCATATAGCAATACAAAATATTTCAAAAGTCACAATCCAATACATTTAAGCTCATGGGCAGCTATCTTATATAATGAATAGAGAGAACCAGACTTGAAGTCAAAGAAACTCATCTTACAAGATAATGATAAATGTTGAAAGGGGTGTGGGGAAACTGGGACACTAATGCATTGTTGGAGTTGTGAAATGATTCAACCATTCTGGAGAGCAATTTGGAACTACGCCCAATGAACTATAAAAATTTTGCGTACCTTTTGATCCAGCAATCTCACTATTGGGTCTATATCCCAAAGAGATCATAAAAGAAGGAAAAGAACCCACATATGCAAAAATGTTTGTAGCAGCCCCTTTTGTAGTGGCAAGGAACTGGAAATTGAGTGGATGTCCCTCAGTTAGGGAACGGCTGAATGAGTTATGGTATATTAATGTAATGGAATATTACTGTTCTATAAAAAATGATGAGCAGACTGATTTAAGAAAAACATGGAAAGACATAAAATGATGCTTAGTGAAGTGAGCAGAATCAAGAGAACATGATACATAATAACAGGATTATGTGATGATCAACTGTGATGGAGTTGGCTTTTCTCAGCAATGAGGTGATTCAAGCAATTCCAATAGACTTTTTTTTTTTTTTTTTTTAAATTTAATAGCCTTTTATTTACAGGATATATACATGGGTAACTTTACAGCATTAACAATTGCCAAACCTCTTGTTCCAATTTTCACCTCTTACACCACCCCTCCCTAAATGGCAGGATGACCAGTAGATGTTAAATATATTAAAATATAACTTAGATACATAATAAGTATACATGACCAAAACATTATTTTGCTGTACAAAAAGAATCAGACTCTGAATTATTGTACAATTAGCTTGTGAAGGAAATCAAAAATGCAGGTGTGCATAAATATAGGGATTGGGAATTCAATGTAATGGTTTTAGTCATCTCCCAGAGTTCTTTTTCTGGCTATAGCTGGTTCAGTTCATTACTGCTCCATTAGAAATGATTTGGTTGATCTTGTTGCTGAGGATGGCCTGATCCATCAGAACTGGTCATCATCTAGTATTGTTGTTGAAGTATATAATGATCTCCTGGTCCTGCTCATTTCACTCAGCATCAGTTCGTTAAGTCTCTCAGGCCTTTCTGAAATCATCCTGTTGGTCATTTCTTACAGAACAGTAATATTCCATAATTTTCATATACCACAATTTATTCAGCCATTCTCCAACTGATGGACATCCATTCAGTTTCAGTTTCTAGCCACTACAAAAGGGCTGCCACAAACATTCGTGCACATACAGGTCCCTTTCCCTTCTTTATAATCTCTTTGGGATATAAGCCCAGTAGTAACACTGCTGGATCAAAGGGTATGCACAGTTTGATAACTTTTTGAGCATAGTTCCAAACTACTCTCCAAAATGGTTGGATTCGTTCACAACTCCACCAACAATGAATCAATGTCCCAGTTTTCCCACATCCCCTCCAACAATCATCATTATTTTTTCCTGTCATCTTAGCCAATCTGACAGGTGTGTAGTGTATCTTAGAGTTGTCTTAATTTGCATTTCTCTGATTAATAATGACTTGGAGCATCTTTTCATATGACTAGAAATAGTTTCAATTTCTTCATCTGAGAATTGTCTGTTCATATCCTTTGACCATTTTCAATTGGAGAATGGCTTGATTTTTTATAAATTAGAGTTAATTCTCTATATATTTTGGAAATGAGGCCTTTATCAGAACCTTTGACTGTAAAAATATTTTCCCAGTTTATTGCTTCCCTTCTAATCTTGTCTGCATTAGTTTTGTTTGTACAAAAACTTTTCAGTTTGGTATAATCAAAATTTTCTATTTTGTGATCAGTAATGATCTCTAGTTCTGCTTTGGTCATAAATACCTTTCCAATAGACTTTTGATAGAAAATGATGTCTGCATCCAGAGAGAGAACTACAGAGACTGAATGTAGATTGAAGCAGAATATTTTCACTTGTTTTTTTCTTATTTTTTTTCCCCTTTGGTCTATTTTTCTTGCATAACATGACAAACATGAAAATATATTTAAAAGCACTGCATATATTTAACCTATATCAAATTGCTTGCTGTCTTGGGGAGGAGTAAAGATAATAGAGGGAGGGAGAAAAATCGAACATAAAAGTCTTACAAAAGTGAATGTTGAAAATTATATGTGTATTTGGAAAATAAAATACTACTGAAAACTTTTTTTAAAAGATTAAAAAAAAAAGACTCATCTTCATGAATTCCAATCCAGATTCACACACTTACTAGCTATGCGACCCTGAGCAAGTCACTTTGTTTGCCTTGGTTTCCTCATTTATAAAATGATCTAGAGAATGGTGCTGAAATGGAAAAAGAAATGGCAAACCACTCCATTGTCTTTGCCAAGAAAACCCAAAATAAGGCCACAAAGAGTTGGATATAACTGAACAAACCTGCACAAAACATATTTCAATCATGTATAGAAAGAGCTATAATACAGTACAGAATGTGCTGTTAGTAGGGCACAAACCAAACACAATAGTAATTCAGAGAAGACAGAGATAACACCTCTTTAAAACAAATATCCCCTTCAGGTTCCCAGACCAATTTTTATTCTCAACAACTTTTTTTTTTCTTTACTAACACCACTATCCACAGATGGCCCATGCTTGAAAATTCCATTTTCTTATATTGATCTCTTTATATTCAATCATCACATCTGTTGGAGTCTTGCTAGAAAGGTCACAGGGAAAAGGGCCGAAAAGGTTGATTGGTCTAATCTGCCTATATCAGCATCTGCTTAAGAACAGATTAAGAAATTGATAACTATTGGGAGCAGTGAAGTTATACAAGAGGGACAAGCCAGGTGGTGTAGTGGATAGACCATTGGACTTGAAGTTGGGAAGATCTGAGTTCAAATTTGGACTCAGTCACTTACTGTGCAACTCTGGGTCAAGTTACTTAATGCTTTTGGGGGGCTTTAGTTCCTTATCTGTAAAATGGGGATACGACAGAGAAGGAAATGGTAAACCACTCCACTATTTTTGCCAAGAAAATCACATGGGTCATGACTAACAATAAGCTAAAACTACCAACAAAAACAAATAGCCAGCCCTTCTTGTCAGATTGTCTCATAAACTGAAGACACCTAGAATGTTTCCTCTCTAACTCTTCTCTCTAAACTAAACTTGCTGGTTCTTTAACCAATCTTTATAAGGCATGATTTCCATGCCTTTCACTAGCTTTCCTTCTTTACCTATGGGCACACTCTAGTTTTTTAATATCCTTCATGAAATGTACCCAGAACTGAAAACAATACTATAGTTGTGGGCTGGCCAGAGCAGAGAATACTGCAAGCTCAAAGACTCAGCAAAAAAGTTAACACAATCTTGGGCTACATAAAAAGTAGCATAGCTTCCCAGAGTTCAACTTAATAACCCTTGCCTACGCTGACCAGACTTCATTGGAGCAATGTGTCCAGTTCTGGTTGTTATGATTTAAGAAGGGCACTAATAAGCTAGAGAATTTTTAGAAGAGTACAGACAGGTTAGTGAAGTTCCTTTCAGAAGTTTGTTAGAGTGGAAATTCTTGTGTGTGGCTTGGACTAAGTACCTTCTAAGATACCTTCCAATCTCAAATTCTGTGGTTTTAAGATTTTCTAGTAATGGTCTACTCTGCTCATTAATTAGTCCAAGACTGCATTGGCTTCCATATTAGGACTGACATATTGAACTAAAGTATAAGATTCTACATTCTTCTTTATTTCAGTTTATTAGATTACTCCCATGAACTTAGTAGATTTGGCCATTATTACCTTGAAAAGCAGTGCCTCATAGCAGAAAGAGGACTGGATTTGGGTTTAGAAGATCTACCATTTTACAGCTCTGATTTTGGGGAAGTCACTTTCCCTCATGGTGATTCCTCATCTGCAAAATGGGAATGTGATTCAAACCAAATTATTTCAAGGGCCCATTTGTAGATATTTTTGATGCTATTTAAAAGTTAATTTTTTCTTGAGAAGGGAAAGGTGCTTAGGGATGAAATCAGAGATGGATCCATGGACAAAAGTGGAATACATATTAAATTATTTAAAAATAGATAATGGATTAGATATGTATCCCAATGAGGTAAAAAACAAAAAAGGAAAAAATCTCAGATGTACAAAAATATTTATAGCAGCTTTTTTTAAAATGGTGGCAACGAACTGGAAATTGAGGCAATGTCCCTCAATTGGGGTAATTGGAGAAATTTTATGATTGTGAATGAATACAATTGTGCTATAAGAAATGATGAGCAGGATGTTTTCAGAAAATCTTGGTAAGACTTACATGAACCTAATACAAAGTGAAATGAGCAGAATGAGGACATTATAATCCAGTAATAGCAATACCATATGATTTATCAACTATGAATAACTTAGCTACTCTCAGCAATATAACAGTCCAAGACAATTCCAAAATTCATGTTGAAAAATGAGATCCATCTGAAGAAAATAACTGTTAAGAGTCTAAATGCAAATTGAAACATACTTTTTAAAAAACTTTATTTTTTTGGTTTGTGTTTTCTTTCACAACAAGATTAGTAGAGAAATACGTTTTATATGATTACATGTATATAATCTTTATCAAATTGCTTGCCTTCTCAAAGAGTGGGAAGGGGAAGGAGGGTGAGAATTTCAAACTCAATTTTTTTTAAATGTTAAAAATTGTTTTTACATATAATTGAGAAAAATTAAAATATTAAATATCTCAAAAAATCTAAAGGTGATTTTGCAGATAAGCAGAGATAGCAGGGGGTGTTGGAGATCTTTAATGAAGGCACAGACAAAGGAAAATATAGAATATCTTTATAGACTATCAAAATCATGGCCCTGCCTTGCTGAAACACTGGAATTTTAAAAAGGAGAAAAGTCAGGGGCAAAAAGCTAGCTACAAAATCTTAATAAGAAATGACTTATTTAAAGATACGTAGTACAAAACAATACAAATCTTTCAAAGTCTTTCTCAAGTCTCATGTTGCCTCTACCCCAGATATTTTTAGCTGACTTCTTTGCCTCATACCTCACTGAAAAAAATTGAAGCTATTCACTAAGAGTTCTCTTTAGTTTAATATCCCTCAGATGTCTTCCTCCACTATCTCCTTCACCCCTTTTTACATATAAGGATAGCTCTTCTCCTTGCCAACCCCTTCATATTATTTCATCCCATCTTCTACAGGAAACTGACTCCCTCTATCTTAAACTCTCACTTATCTTCAGTATCTCTCTATTAGCTGTTTCTCTGCTACTGACAAACATGCCCTTTTCCTATCATGAAAAACTCTCACTTATTCCCACCAGTTATCAATGTTTATCCTTCCACCCTTTTTGGAGGGCTAAATACTTTGAGAAAACTAGAGTTAATTCCAATTTCCCATTCTCTTCTAAAGTCATTGCAGTGTGGATTTTAAACCTCATTCCACTGAAAATACTCTCTCCAAAGTCAAACCAGTGATTTCTTAATGCACATCTACTGGACTTTTTTCTAAATTTTCATTATACTTGACCTCTGTGAAGATCTTTATATTTCCTATCATCCTTTTCTCCTAGGTTTTCTGCCTGTTCATTCTTGGTTTTTCTCTCTTCCTATCTGACCACTTCTTCTCAATCTCTTTGCTGGGTCTTTCTCCAGTTCTGTCCTGGGTCATCTTCTAGTCTCCCTCTTTAATGATTTCCTTAGTTCTCATGGATTCAAAGATCATCTCTATGCAGACAATTCTCAGATCTGTTTATGTAGCCCTAACTTTTCTTCTGAGCTCTAGTCTCCTATCTCCAAATGTCTTTTGGGCATCTTGAATGACATGCCCTATAGACACCTTAATCTCAATGAGTTTTAAACATTTTTCTTCACAAATCCTCTCCTTCTATACTTTTCTACTACTGTCAAAGACACTATCAATCATTCCAGCATCCTGGCCATATAACCTTGATTTCTTATCCCATCCAATCCATTATTAAAACTTATTGTTTTACCTTCATCCCATATCTTCATATATGACTGCTGTCTTGGTCTAGATCCTCCTCACTTCAACAGCCTTCTTGTTGCTCTCAAGTCTCTCCCCACTCCACCTTATGTTCACCTGCCAAAGTAATCTTTCTATAGAGCAGGTCACCCCATTACTTCATATAAAGTCATGTTTGACTCTTAAAGCCCTTCACAAACTAGTCCCTTTTTACTTTTCTAATCTTCTTAAACTTTACCCCCTTCCACATACTCGTGATTTAGAAAGTTTGGTTATTTTGCTGTTCCTTATATGTGACATTCTATCTTCTGACACTACCTTTTCACTATAGAATATCTCTATATTCTTTCTCCTTAACTCTGTGCCTCTTGGCTTCCTTCGTTTCAGTTCAATTCCCATGTTCAGCAAGTGGCCATTCCTGGTCCACCTCCTCTCTCCTACTAGTACCTTCTTCTCAGAGATTACTTTCCCTTTATATTCTTATATGTACATAGTTGTTTGTATAGTGCCTACCCCACTAGAAGGGGAGTAGTGGGGTAGATATTTTTGTCTTTTTTTTTGTATACTCAATATTTAGCCAATGTCTGGAACATAATAAATACTTCAAAAAATCCATGCTGAATGATCAAAGCAAAACTTATAGCTGCTTTCAATTCTGAGCTCTACTTTAGGGAAGAAATAATAGCTCTAATGTCTGAGGAAAGCTCAGTGCCCTAATTCAGCAAAAAGCAGACTTGGTATTATATTCATTTCAGGACTGCAGAGATCAAATGCTATGTCATGCAATAATCTTTAGGAGTTTCAGGGCCCTTGTCTGCTGTATGGCAGACCCACAAAAGTGCAAGCAGGTATGTCACTGAGTCACAAAAAGATTGACCCTCTTGCTGCTTACCTGTCGTTTTTCTCCTTCATGCTTCTCCAGCTCGGTATGTTGCTGTAGACGGTTAAGACACTCTGATCTCTCTGCTGATAGCCGCTCACCCATCAACTTATCCAGAACGCGAAGCTAGAATTCAGCAAGGTCACATGATGTCAAGTACATGTAAAGATAGATACCAGCCTACCTACCCCCAAAGACTAAAACCAATCAGGGCAAACCTAATAACAATTAGATGGGGCATTAAAAAAAATTCAGCATACCCTGCCCATTTTGTTTTAGTCTATTTTTGTTTTGTTTCATGGTATTCACAAGGTAAAGGAACTATTGGGTGTGTCCACTATTGGCAGATGCTTACATATATGTATATGTGTGTATATATGCATATATATGTATATAATATTTTAATATATTATAACTCTGTGTGTGTATGCTTAACATAGGAATGCTTAACAATGAACTTCAATCCTCCAGAAGGGATCTTACACTCCAAAAGTTGAGAGGTTCAGGGATTTAATAAATGCTCATTGGTTGATTAAGAATAAAGTAGATTCTCTTGGATGGAAAATAGACATTACAAATCCTAGAAAAAGATCTTCACCATTTTCTATAATTCCAATTCATACAACATATCATTTGCCTTATAAGTGATGTTCACAAAGATGAAGTTTCTCCTTGGGTGGGTGGGAGGGTTGCAGATTAAAAAAAAAAAAAAGGCAAAAAACTGAATGCTCAGGTCCCATTCAGATTTTACTTTTTTTTTTTTTTTTTTTTTTTTAAAGCAGGTACTTGTCAATCTTATTGACCGGATTCATTTCCTTACTTGATGTTGGGTCTTATTCTCCATTTGCCCCAGTTTTGTGTTCATCTTGTCCTGCACAGTTCCAAACTCTGCCTTTATTTCCTCAACTGTTGCCTCCAGCTGATTCTCCAGTTTATTAATCAATGGTTCACAGCGGCATCCATTTATTGGTGCCTGGAAAAAAAATAAAGTCTTGATTAATGAGAAGTAATAACAGAAAAATCATTAACATAGATCCAATTAGCAAAACTATTTCTTCTTTGGCAACAACTCAAAATGCCCTGGGCTAATGGGTTCCATCTCAATGGTCCAAAATAGTTTGAATTTTACAGCTAAGGCTAAAAGGAAGGTGCATTATATAGTTTTATTTTGAAAGCTAAGAGTTGAAATACATCTTCAAGTTCCTCTTTAGGGATGAATGTACATGGAATCACTTTGTATTTTATTTGCATGCCATTTGGGTAATTTAATTTATCAAAAGTATAAGTAGCATTTCTTCCTTTTTTCAATGTCAACTTTTACATTAACTAACAACAACAACAAAAAAAGACTTTGCTATCAATGTAATTTACAAGGCATGTTAAGTATTATAATAAAAATGAACAGTTCTTTAAAGTTTGCAGAATACCTACAGTTATTATCTCACTGGATCTTTACAACCATCCTGGGAAGTAGGGCCCATAGCTATCATTAGCCTCATTTTATGGACAAGGAAACTCTGACTCAGAAAATTTTAAGGATTTTCCCATTGCCATTGAGATAGTAAGTCTTGGAAGTAGGATTCAAAACCAGGTCTCTCTTGATTCTAAGCCTGGGATTCTTCCCACTACATCACATTGGTTCCTTCTGCCATTTCTGCCTCTCTAGTGGCAAAGACTCCCTGACTCTAGCAATTCAACAGTGTGTTCCATCCTATGCTGGCCCCAAATATGCACTTGAGCCCTATCTACTACCTTTATAGCCATGATGATGCCATTTCTATAGCACTTTAAGGTTTGCCAAGTGCATTACACACATTGAACTCATTTGATTTTCATAATAATTACCCTACGTTTACCTTGGTATAAAACATTATGAATCAGTGACCGTTCTGTACCACTGGGGTACTTTGGCATGACAAACAGCAGATTGACCAATCCTGCCTCCCTCAGAGATAACTTTCAATTTCATTATACGCGTAAATTAATTCCTCCTCACCACCCCTCCATTTCTCATACCTAGTTTCATTTTTACATAGACAACCCTGTTGTAATTGGTCTCAATTAGTGACTTGTCACCTGCATAACTTTTCCATCCTTTCCACGGTACAAGGTATACAGCTGGTAAGCTCTGAATTCATGGGGAGGGGGTGGGGATGAGCAACGATGCTTATTCTTCTTCTTGGGATGATTATGAGAATTCTTCTGGTGCCCAGGAACAGCCTGCTGGTCAGCTGGTGAGGTGGGGTCAGAGAACGCAGATACCTAAAAGAAGAGTAAATTACCATTATCATCATTATCAGTAATAGTGATGATATCAATATTAATCTGACGAGGGCAATAGATAGCAGGTCCATTATTTAAAAATATTTTGATAATTGCTTTTTTCAATATAATTGGTTTCTTTTATTATTCTATGTATTTATGCACTTAAAAATTATTCTGAGAAGGGGCCCCAAAGTTTCACTAGACCAGGGGTCCTCAAACTTTTTAAATAGGGGGCCAGTTCACTGTCCTTCAGACTGTTGGAGGGCCGGACTATAGTAAAAACAAAAACTTTTGTTTTGTGGGCCTTTAAATAAAGAAACTTCATAGCCCTGGGTGAGGGACATAATCGTCCTCAGCTGCTGCATCTGGCCCACGGCCATAGTTTGAGGACCCCTGCACTAGACTATCAAAAAAGGGTTCATAACACACAAAAAAAGGTAAATTCCTGGAATGGAGTAGCCAAAGGCATGCTTTGTAGACTCTTTGGATAAAGGAACTATACCACTCTGCCTCAGAATTTGGTCTTCAAATAAACTAACCCTCACAAATTAAGTGTGTAGCATTCTCCACCAAGCATCTTGTCTCCAAAGAACTACATGGACTACAGGTGTAGCCTGGATGTACACAGGGCCAGATTTGATTTCTGTACTCTCATTGCAAACCATTATGGCAAGGGCCTTCTCTTCAACATAGACATATGTCTAAAGTACTTGACTTTCAACTCCTTTCCTCAAAAAGAGCTGCTTTCACATCCACCATTACCTTTTGTTTCAGCTTTTTCTTTCGATTATTCTTTACTGGGGGTTCTGGAGATGCTGAGTAGAATTCTTCTTTGGCCTCTCCTTTTTTCTGAATGGCTTGCTCACTGCTGGGAGTGTCTGCTGCTGAGATACTTCCCTACAAAAAAGAGAGAGAGAAATAAACTTATAAAAAATCCTTTTAGGGTCCCTGATTTTAGAGATGAGAAATGAGGGGAGCCAAAGGAGATGGAGTGATTGACCCAGCTCATACAATTAGTAAGTGAAAGTGGGATTCAAATCCAAGGCCTCTGACTTGATAATGTAACACACTGAATCCCTATAGGATCCAATTTTGGTTTGTGTTTTTTATAAAAATTGGCCTGTTGTCTAATTCTGAACCTAGTGGAATCCTGGACTGTGGTGATATCTTTAGCACCAGTTGGGGTTCTTAACACGTTTGTGAACGTGGTTTTTTAAAAAAATACTTTGATAACTACACTTGTAATTTTATAAATTTTATTTTGTGTATATTTTAATATCATTCTGAGAAGAGATCCAAAGACCCCTTGTATAGAATGACAAAGGGGATCCATGGTTGAAAATTCCTATTCTATAGATAACTAGAGGGGAGAGTCATGTAAACTGAATATTTGTCCTCTTCTGTTTGGTCTAATTTTAATTAGAACAAACCAGTACTTTTTTCTTTTTTTTATTTTTAGGTATTAAGAAAAGTGACATTCTTAGTTCTGTTTCCCTTTTTTATTTAAAAAAAGGTTTACTATTGTGTTTTGTTTTTATATTACATATATTTACAGATAACTCATACTTCATGAAAGGTCTCTTGCAACAAATAAAGTGATTAAGTAACACTAATAATGAATGCAGCAGTGATTTCATTTGACAGTATACATCATTCCTCATCTGTATAATGTTCTCTATTAAAAATAAATAGAAATCTATTTTTTTTCTTCACTTTTATCTCCCAAACTATTGGGGGAGAAAATTAAATAAAATTTCTTGGTTTGTTTGTTTTTGTTTGTTTTGGCAAGGCAATTGGGGTTAAGTAACTTGCCAGGGTCACACAGCTAGGAAGTGTAAAGTATCTGGTGCTAGATTTGTACTCGGGTCCTCTTGACTTCAGGGCCAGTGCTCTACAAACTGAACCATCTACCGGCCCCCGCCCCCCATAAAATTTCTTATAAGAAATATAGTCAAGCAAGACAATTAACTCTCGATGCTTTTCTAGAATTGTGGAGATCTGAGACATTTCAAACAATGTTCTAACATCTTAGCACTGTAGCAGGATATGGACTGACTTTTCCATTTCAACTATCACCTAACCAATTACACTCAGGCTTTTATTCTGATTATCCACAGCTGAATGATGGAAGCCAAGAGCTTCAAAAGCAAATATAGACAAGGTTCCTACTCTATGTGGGATTATCTAGAAATTATTTAGAGACATCCTGAATTGCGTATCTTTTCTTTTTCTCCATAAACAGCATAAACGTCTCTCTAACAAGTGGTGGTGTCTCAAGTGAACACAATAGATTCAGGACTTTTAAGTAGTCTCTTTGAATATAAGTATTTTACTGAAAATAACCAAAGTGACATCCTCTATCTAATTCTGGGCTTAGCAAATTTATAGGGCATCTCTAAATCCCTAGGACCAAAGCCACAGGGCTTAAAATTTGTAAATAAAACATGAATCATTTACAAATAAAATATGAATCACTTATAAATAAAAATTTAAAACCTTGCTTATAAATTAAATGAAACATCTATAACTTTAATACTGGGAATCAAGGGAGGTTTTGAAAAGCACAGGAGCAAGTAGTTATTGATATAATTAAAAATGACAAAAGGCATATTTTTGGTTCTTGTATCCCTGTCTCCCTTGCATAATTGAGAAGCTCTCGGTATCCATCTTGCCTATGCCAAGAGAAGGGGAAAAACAATTTATTTTCACATTAACAATTGTGATTGTGAAAGGAACATTGCAAGGCTGCAATGTTCAAAGGCTGGAAAATATGATTTGAAATTTTGGTGTAGAAAGTATATGAAACCAAAGGAAAGGAGGAAGACTCCAGCTATCATCTGAACAAGAGGTAAGAAGGGAAAGGCCCATGACAGTGGCCGACCAGGACCTATGTGCATCCTCCATCTGTGAGGTGGGCACTTATCACACATCACACACCTTGCTCTGGGCCACCTCATCTCGTGGCACAGACTGAGCTCTCCTCTCCTCCTTGAGCCTCTCCCTCTTTTTTCGTAGGCTTCTCCCACGACTGAAGCGCAAGACCTGAGGTGAGGCAAACATATCACTATCAGAACTAGTGGCTCTGGGGGGGGCATGACAGAGGAATAGGGGAGGGCAGCAGGAGCTCTGAGCTTGAAAAATGTAGGTTAAAACCACGTTGTTTCTTCCCCTAAGGCGTTTGTAATTTAATGAAATAGTTATAATATTTAACATTAAAAGGAGCTAACATGTAATGCTTTAAAGCTCATACAGAGTTTTACATAACTCATTTGATCCCCACCACAGCCTTGTGAGGTAGGGGCTATTATTACCCCCATTTTATGGATAAGGAAACTGAGGCTCAGGGATGCTAACACAGATACATGATAGTGCTGGAAGTGACAGATGGTTCCTGTCCATGTGATAATTAATAATAAAAATATTACATAATTATATGACTAAAATATAATAATTAAAGAAAGCTGATTAAAAAAATGAAAAAAAAAAAAGTTACATGCAATTCGTATCTACTACCAAAATCCTATTGACTTCTAGGTCATTTCCTTTCTTTTTAATGCTGATTTTAGTACCTGGCTCACTTTTTTTTTTTTCACCTCCTCAATTCTTGACTTTTGCTAAGGAACTTCAACACAGATATTGATATCCCTCATGTTCCCTGATCACTCAACAATTCCTCAGCTGTACTTACTTCCCATGACCTAGCTACTCCACTCACGCTCAACTATATATAAAAATGGTCACACCCTTGATCACAAATCACCCACAAATGTACACCTCCATACTCAAGAATTCCTCATTCCCTTTGTCTTGACCATAATCTACTGGCTTCTCCCTTTTCCCTCTACCTTCTCCTCTTCATCCTCAGTGTGACCTCTATTTCTCTCCTAATCCATCTTCCTTACATTCACCACTTTTTCTTCTTTTCTCCATCTTGATTTCTTGGCTAACCAATTCAACTCTACATTGTCTTCCTCTCTTATGCCCCCTTATCACATTGCCAATTGTGTCTTACCATCCTCTGCCTTCCATCCAACATGCATGCTGCTGAACATAGATGGAGAAAATCATGGAGCCTTTCTGACTGTAAACTACAAAATTTTGTCACACAACCTTAACTTGGCTCCCACTGCTGCCAAGTAAACCTTCTGCACTTCCCTTATAACAATTTACTAGCCCATTCTCCATAAACAGTTCTTCCAAACCTTTTCATCTCTCCTCAACCCTCCCATGGTCTCTATCCTCTAAACTGAGAATCCTGCCTCTTTATTTTACAGGAAAAAAATTAAAGCCATTTGCCATAAACTCTCTCTTTTCTGGTTTTCCTTATCTCATCTGCTACCATCTCCTTAATCTGTCTCATGTGAAAAAATGGTTTTACATGTTTAATATAGATTGAATTACTTGCTGGGGGTGGGGGGGCAGAAGGGAGGGAGAAAAATTTGGAACATAAGGTTTTGCAAGGGTGAACGTTATCTTTGCATATGTTTTGAAAATAAAAAGCTGCTATTAAAAAAAACAAAACAGGTGGCTTTACTTCTTACCAAGATAAAACCTTCTACCTGCACAAGTGATCCTTTTTTTAGTCCATCTCCTCCAAGAGATTGCCCCTTCTGTCATCCCCATTTTTTCACTTTTCTTTACTCTCCTTATCTCCCAGTTCCTTCCCTATGAACATATCTGTATTCTTCCATCACTGCTATCATCCTTTATCTAATCTGCCCTTTCTACCTAACTCCTGAAGAAGGCCATCTGAAATAGGTGTTTTCATTTTCTCTTCTCTCACTCTCTTTTTTTAAAAAAATAATTCTTTTTTTAAAAATTTTAATAGCTTTTTATTTACAAGTTATATGCATGGGCAATTTTACATCATTGACAATTGCCAAACATTTTGTTCCAATTTTTCCCTTCTTTCCCCCCACTCCCTCCCCTAGATGGCAGGATGAACAGTAGACGTTAAATATATTAAAGTATAAATTAAATACAAAATAAGTATACATGACCAAACCGTTATTTTGCTGTATAAAAAGAATTGGACTCTGAAATATTGTACAATTAGCCTGACTCACTCTCTTCTAAAGTTCTTGTAACCCAGTTTCTGACCTCAATATTCCACCAAAACTTCTCTCTCCAGTTATCAATTTTTTTTAATTGACAAACCCAATGGCCTTTTTTCCAATCCTCATTTTTCTTAATCTCTCTTCAGCTTTAAACACTATTGATCAGTTTCTTCACCCCTTTTTTCTCCTATCTATATGACAACCACTTTTCTCCTCCTACCCATCTACTAGCTTCTTTTTAGTTTCCTTTGCAGGATTTTCATCTAGGTCATACCCTCTAACTACAGATGTCCTAGAGGGCTCTATCTTAGGTCCTCTTCTATTCGCCTATCCCACTTCACTAGGTGATCATACAAGATTCTATGAATCTATTATCACTATGCTAGTGACACTTAAATCTACCTAACCCCTCCAAAATGACTTCCAGTCTCACATTTCCAGCTGCTTTCCAGGCACATCAAATTGGATGTCTTAATAAACATCTTAAACTCAACATGTCCCAAACTAAACTACCTTTTTTCATTAAAGCTTCTTATTTTCAAAACATATAAATGGATAATTTTTCAACATTGACCTTTACAAAACCTTGTGTTCCAAATTTTCTCCCACCTTCCCTTCATCTCTTCCCCAGATGGCTAGTAATCCAATATGTTAAACATGTTAAAACGTATATATTAAATTCAATATATATATATTTATATAATTATTGTGCTGCATAATAAAAATCAGATCAAAAAGAAAAAAATGAGAAAAAATAAAATGCAAACAAACAACAAAAAGGGTGAAAATGCTATGTTGTGATCCACATTCAGTTCCCACAGTCCTGTCTCTGGGTGTAGATGGCTCTCTTCATCACAAGACCATTGGAATTGGCCTTTATCATCTCAATTTTGAAAAGATCCATGTTTATTAGAACTGATCATCATATAATCTATTTTTTGCTATGTATAATGATCTCCTATAAACTCAATATCTTGCTAAAACTCCCTATTACTGTTGAGGGCAGTCGACAAGGTTCTGCTGGTACTATCTACCCATGGTTTACACAGTAACTCCACTTCCTCTTTCACTTGGCAGAAAGAAATATGGTTTTCCTTATTTTTATTATTTCTATGCCAGGGAAGTAAGGAAGATTTCTTACAAACTAAAGAACATTTTGAGAGTAATGTTCTCAGACCCTTAATCTCACAATCCAAAATACCTTATTCTCAACTTCTCCCTATCTCTTAACTCCAAATCCAATCTGTTGTCAATGCAATTTTACTTTTAGAATATCTTTCAAACATGTCCCTTTATGTCTTCTGATACTTCCTGGTCCCTTGGACCCATTGTTACTTTGCTAGTGGGTCTGCCTGTCTCAAGTCCTCTTCACTTTGATCCATCCTTCATTCAGCTGCCAAAGTCATTTTTCTAAAGTTAAAGTCCAACCATGTTACTCCCCTTCTCAAACTCAAGGATCACCTCCAGGATCAGATACAAAATCCTTTGTTTGGTGTTCAAAGCCCCTTCATCTATCCAACTTTCTAACACAATACCACACTGACAGATACTCTACCATCCATTGCAAATGACTTCTAAGCTGTTCCATGAACAAGATACTCCCTTTTTTGGTATCAGGTGTTTTGTGCTCCTCCCCTCCCTTGCCTAGAAAGCTCTCCTGCTTTATCTCTGCCTCCTGCTTTCACTGATTTCCTTCAAACCCCAATTAAAAGGGCAGCGAGATAGTGCAGTGGGTAGAGCACTGGTCCTAGAGTCAGGAGGACCTGAGTTCAAATCCAGCCTCATACACATTACTGTGTGACCCTGGGTAAGTCACTTAAGCCCAACTGCCTCTCCAAAAACAAATAAAAAAGACAAACCCAACCAAAATTTCATCCTCTATGAGAAATCTTTCCCAACCCCTCTTCACTTTTTTTTAAACAGAAGCTCCTATTGTAGAGGTTTTTGTTTTTTTGTTTTTTTGTTTTTGAGGCATTTAGCTACAAAGGGCAGAAAAGATATAGGCTGATGGCTAGCAGAGATGGAAGGATCAACTATGTTTTTTTGTTTTGTGTTTTTTTCCCCTAGGAAAAGACATGAGCATATTTGTTGTTATTCAGTTGTCTGATTCTTCCTGACCCCATCTGCAGTTTTGGGTTTTTTTGTTTTTTTGTTTTTGGCAAAAGTGACTTGCCATTTTCTCCTCAAGCTTATTTTACACATGAGGAAACTGAGGCAAGTAGGGTTGAGTAACTTAACCAGGGTCACACAACTAATAAGTGTCTGAGGATGGATTTGTACTCAGTATTCTTGACTCTAGTCCTCCATCTAGCTGCTGTTTTATAAATATTATTTTTGAAGGAATAAGACAGCAGTGATAACTAAGGCACAGAATAATATTTTAAACTTCCTTACCATCAAAATATCCTTTTCTATTATTTATAAAAAGAAAAATGATAAATCCAAGGTAATATAAAGGACTTCTATATAAAACCAAATACCAAAATACCCCCCCAAAATTTGCCTTTATATGATCTGTTATTCAAATGTACCATTTGCTTTATTTGCTGTGATAATCATTCACCTACTGTGTGCATACTACTCAACCCACAAGGTATTTCTAAATTTTAGTTTGGCTGGGAGGGTTTTTAGCTCATATGTTATGAAGCAACTTCAATTAGATCATAAATCAAGAGTTCTCTTGAAGTCCATCTTCTGTATCACATCAGTCAAAATTCATAAATGACTTTTAGGCAAGTAATAAAGATCATTAAATCATCAGAAAGATTTAATTCTTTGTAACATATCGAGACAGTGGAAACAACTGCATGGGCTTGGAGATTCTCTCAGTGAATGGTAAAGTCCGCTAAATAAAATGTCATCAATCTTTTCTTGTTCCCTAAAAATCAGAAAATGGTAAGTATGGGAGTTAAGAAAGAAATGTCCATATACTGATAGTTTACAGGTTCAACAAATGCTGGAGACCTGAGAGATCAGAAAGTCTATTTATATCAATTTACAGGTGAAGCTGAGAGACTTTAAGTTAATATATTCCCAAGGTTAGAAAACCTGGACTAACCTTGATCTCCTGACTCCTAGAATTCAATATCTTATTATAGCTAGATTCATTATACCTTCATTATGTCTAGAATTTATTTTCAACATGTAACAATGGAAGAATACCTTGTTGGATAATGCAAACAATAAAATTATTGTTTCCAAACTTAAATCACTAGGGGAGCATGCTAAAAATTCTTTTATATTTACTCAAAAACTCCTTCATTTGGAAATGAAAGCAACATTTAGAAGTTATAATGATGTGAAAGATGAATTGTCCTTTACTATTATTATCTTATGTACTGTTAACTAAGGGTATAGAAACTCTTGGCGTGGGCTATTTTTCATGAAGTAGCAGAGGAAGAATTTGTGGAGAAAGAGTTTGTGTTAAATGTTATTCAGTTTCTCCCTAAGGCATCTCTAAGGTCCTAACGACTGATTGCAATAATAGGATCACTCTTGGATTATTGTAGAAAAATGAAACAATATGGGCCTGAGAATGAGATGAGTATACGACAAGCCACTGTCAGTGAGTGAATATGAAGTTATTCACTAAAATATCAGGTTACAATTATGATCTCATAGCATTTTATATTCCTCTTGTATCCTTTTCATGTTCTTATTTGTATTACATGTGGGTAGTTGTTTAATTACTTCAACTATATGGCAAATAGGGTTACAAAGTAAGGCAGCTAAGTAGAATAATGGATAGAATGCAAGCTTTGGAGTTAGTAAGACTTCAGTTCATACTCTCTCTCACAGACACTTTCTAGCTATGTGACCTGGGTAAACTACTTAACATTTCTCTTCACCTAAATAGTTTCTTCATCTAGTAAATGGGGATAATAATATCTCCTACCTCACAGAATTGTTCTGAGGCTCAAATTAGTTTAACATGTAGAAATGTATTGCAAATGCTACATAAATACTAGTTATTAATTATTATTATTATTATTGAGTGCAGACTTCATAAGTATACTATACAAACTAGATTCTTAATCTATGTTTGTTGGAAGTACAAATGAAAAAATAAATGCATAAATATCTCACATCAGATTTTTTTACTTTTCAAAGTTTTTTCACATCTGCTAGATGAGAAACATCTACAAGGCTTCAAAAGGTATGTTTCTATTAATAATTCCCTTCCAAGGTGGTAGTCTGGTAGCTCATGTAAATATGGAGACCCTCATCTGTTTCTTAACCCTAGGGGTGCTATAAGTAAGAACCATTTCATTTCTGTAGTTAAAATTTCTGAACTCAAAACATACAAATCTTTGTGACTTACTAAAGTCACTAGTTACTAATGAGCATCTAGGCATATTTCTGCGAAATTAGAATTAATAACAGATCACAGGTAACATTTCTATGTATATCATGCTACAGGATTCTGATTTAAATGAATTTGATCTTTTTTCAAAAAACTTTCTTCAGTTTCATTATATATATCTCTCTCTTGCGTGAAATTAGGGTAGCAAATGAGCTACAACATTACATAGAAATGCTTTTGATTTTCATAGCTTCTTTTTCTATCTTGATATTTTACTGAAGTGTTTGTTTCAATTAGAAAATATCAGAATCAGCAAAGGAATTAAGTATACCATTAAATCAACAGCAAATTTCTTTCTCTTATTCTTTTGCTATTGCTATCAATTATGCATTTATGTCTAACAAAGCTGCAGAAAGGGGCCATACTAATTTTATTTCTGTATTTATTGATAAAGTTTTGAGTATTTCTTATTTCCTATAATGCTACAATGTAGTTTTTAGATATGTCATTTGCATTATGCTGAGAAAAGGCCCTTTAATGTCTGAGTTTTGCAGGATTTTCTGGTATAGAATAAGTGATATACTTTGTCAAAGGCTTTTTCTGCATTCAGTCATTAACCAGAATAAAATAGGCAACTTGAGAACTGACAGACAGAATTTGTATAATGGGATACTAATGCCAAACAAACAAACAAACAAACAAACAAAAACCCCAACAACCTACTTGTGGTGCTTTGGTGAGGAGAAGAGCAACTTCGGGATTATTGTGATGCCGGGCTGTCTCTAGTGGAGTCTGACCAGCCTAAGGGAAGGAATCATATATAGAAATAAGGGTGTAAGGTAACAATTATACAAAAATACAATAGTTTATCCAAAAGTTGGACATGGTAGATCCTCATGGGGTAGATATCTACTTACCAATTTTTTTTTTTTAAACAACTCTACCTTCAGGGTGATGATGGAAATATACAAAAAGCTTATAGGTTCAATAAAATTTATTGGGTTTTTTGATATCTATGAAAAGTCTGACCATGATAAATTCTTTTTTAAAGCAATCTAAATTATTTTGCTATAGAAGACCATCTAATTCATTTTCCCTCTTTCTATTCTCACTGCCAATACCCCACTTCAAGTTTTTATTACCTTTTGCCTGGACTATTGCAACACTTCCTACTTAGTCTTCCTGTTTCTAGTCTCTCCAACATCTAAAATTCCAGATGTACTTTCCGATTGTGACCTTTACTAAAAAACTTACAATGGCTCCCCACTATCTATTAAATAAAGTTCAAACTCTTTAGAGTGACAATCAAGGTTTTTTATAATCCAGCTCCCATTCTACATTTTCAGTTGTAATTTACATTATTCAAATTTGTATATTCTATACCATAGCCATAGAGAAAGACTCTTGGATCCCTAAAAACACTTTTAACATTATTATTATCTTTAAATTATTTAGTAAGTTGTTATTTATTAGTTTTATTGCTTGTTTAGCTTTTCTTAAGCTATTTCCTAGTTCCCTCTACTAGAATATGATCTGAGAGAAGGGACTGTAGTTTTTCTATTTTTTCTACTTTTATCTCTGGTGCTTAGTATAATACTAGGCACACAGTAAATACTTGATAAAAAATTTTTTTTTCATTTATTCCATTTCCCCAGGATGTGTCCTCTTTTAACAACATAAGGCAGTATGCAGTTAAGTACCAGATTGCTGGTACAAACAGTAAGTATAACAAAAAAAAAAAAAAAAAAAAAAAAAAACACCAAAAAACATCATGGTAGATTGAAATGGTCCAAAAAGACATTATTAAGGAGGTATGGTTTGACTGGATATTTAAAGAAGGGTTGTATCTGCATAGGAGGAGATTCTTTAGTTTACAATAAACAAAGATGGACTGAAAAGATCAAGAGTGTTTTTGAGGATTGCTTGGGTTCTATTTGGAAAGGAAGGGAAAGAGGACAGTGAGGGGCCCAGTTGGAACTGAAGGTTTCTATTAGACAGTAACAAAAGATTAAAGCTCAAAAGTATAGACTTGAAAGTAACAGGAAACTAGTGTTGGAAAAATTAATATGCCAGGGATTTATCAAATAAGTTGGAGCAGAGAAAGACTAAAAGCAGAAAGACCAATCAAGAGACTAGTGTAATATTCCATGCATAAGGGAGTGGGGGGGGTCTAAATTGGGGTGGGCTTAGAAAAGAAAAGAATGATGGGAGAAACAAAGGAAAAATTATCCTGACTGCACAAGACTAAACTAGAGATAGCAAAATCTACTTCCATTTTTCTCTAGTTAACCAGGGTACATCTCTAAAAGGTATTATTAGCACCATGTGATTTTTAGTACAGGCTTAGCTCCTGAGTGCTACAGGGATAGCTAGAAGCCAGAACAAACTATCCAATCCAATTTCCTAGCCCTCCACAACCTCCAGCCTTTCTGTTATTCCTTCTTCCTTTCAACCTAACTGAACTCAACCCTCAGACACTGAGGAACTGAGTGAGGAAGAACAGACGTTGCAGCTCATAGTTTGAAAAAAGGGGATAGCCCTTTTAGACAGAATAGAAATATAAACTCTGGGGAAGGAAGGCAAAGGAAAAGTTTAGGTTCATCCTTTGTTCTGAGAATTCATTCTCAAGCTATTTACCCCAGTAACAAACAAACACAAGAGAACTAGATTCATTCCTTCCTTCCCACGTTCAGTGGAGCCCTGCTAAGGGTTCCAGCTCTGTTCATTTAGCAGAATAGATTCCTATTTACTGAATCTATAGGAATTAGGGCTTTTCTATCCATTTTTCTGTGCTACTAAGCGAGGAATCTTTCCTTTCCTCTATGCCCTCTCTTCAAGGACAATGGAACGGCAGCTCTGTGAAGCAATGCTCACTGACGATGCTAAGAGAAGGACTTGGACCAATTTCCTTGAAGCATGTGTATTTTTCAAAAAAGATTCCTGTTCTTTTCAGAAAGTGGATGGAGAGAATTTCAGAAATGACCATGGACTCACTTACATTATTGACAATTGTCCCATCAGCGCCTGCTTCCAGTAAAATTTTAGCCACTTTTTTATGATTTAGGGCAGCGGCAATATGAAGAGCCGTGTCTCCGGCCTGAAATTAAACAGAAAAACAAAAACATGCCAAAGACCATCACAGGAACTTCTAGTATCTTTCTTACATACACATCCTTCTCATCCTGAATTGAACTGTGTGTCTTCAGGTTCAAACAGGGACTAATCTTGAATTGAGGTCTGCTAATCAGAGACTTTTCTGAAAAAAAGGATCACATTTGTTTGACAGAAGACAACTCTTCTTAATGTTGAATTGAGTGAGATCAACATATCCCAAACTTACTTATTGATTGAAAACTTCTTGATAGAGCTTATCAAGTTTGCCCAGGGATAATCAATTCCCCCACAATAAAATAGGATTAGGGAAATTTTGAAGAAAAAATAAATAGAAAATTTTAATATTTTCATACTATCTAAAAAAAATTCTGCATATAACTATTTTTGATATAAACCTAATTTCATAACAGAAATTTTTAATGGAATATAAGCTCCTTGATGGCTTTTTTCAGTACCTAACCCAATGATCAATGTATAATAGGTACTTAATAAAGATTTGATTGGCTACCAATTCATAATTTCGAGGGGAAAATAATAGGCATTTCCCCCCCCCACACACACAGTACCCTTATTCATGTCATGGAAAACACCATTTGGGAAATGCTAAACTAAGAGAGAGATTGCAAATATTTTTTGAGCTGAATTCCAATGATATATTTTCCCTGAAGAAATACTGGGAATTGAGGACATAATCAACTTCAGGAAGGATGAGTAAAGTTGAGCTGGGTTTGCTTAGTAAAAGGAGATCTCCAAAGCTTATTTGCTGGGCTAACAAAAAGTCAGTGTGGGAATAGATCAATGGGGAAGTAAATAAGGTAAAGCTGTTGGGAATACAAAGAAATTGCTTCTCTGATCTTATGATAGGAAGACAAAGAGAGTTCCTTTGAGTCTCTAGGTTTGGGAGTAAGTAATGCTGACAATTAAGCCACCTAAGGTGGTGGTGGGAGGGTCTCAGTTGTATTGCACAAACCATTCACCTTAGCACAAGTTGTTTTTGGATGCTTATTTTACTCTTAGGGCCTTCCTTCACTGGACAGAGAACAATTATAGCCAGTGTGGTCTTTTAAAAAACTACTTACTGGTTCTCTATTTCCTACTTAACCATAAAACTAATGCTACCTATATAGCTAGAATTGTATTTGGTGCAAATAATGAATCCCTTGAAATGATCACATGTGTTAAGTTACACTATTCAGATTTATAATTATATGAAATATGGTCATTGGTTCCAACCCAAAGGAAAAATATAGAATGAATTATAAGGCAACTACTTCAGGGAAATTCATTGCTTGAACTAATCAGATCTAAATATCTCTTTCCCTTAATAAATATTAAAAAAGAATGTGTTTCATTTTCATTCCTTCGTGTACTATCCCAGGAAATAATAAATAAGTAAAATTTGGATTTCTTTTATTTGAGGATTGGAGAACTGAAGGAGTATTGAAGATTATTCACAAGGATAATCTACTGTTCCAGAATTACCTGTTTTACCTTTGGAATAGGGACAACACAAAGCTATTTTCTTTGAACTGCAGTGAATCCCAAACATTTCCAGACACTTTTTATTAACTTCAGATTTCTGTGTCCCAACTCAAAAATGCACTGTCCCTTACAGGTTTTAATCAATCAATAAATTTATAGATAGGTTAACAAGAATCAATAACACAGGGATCTCACAAGGACAAATAATTAAGCGTTATCTTTATAGGGCCTAAACAGTAATAGGACCTATAAAGCCAGTGATAGAGCTCAGCAAATTACAAGAATCCTATAACTTTGCTCCATGAAGCCACAATTCTTTGTCAGTGGGATTTTTCCTTGAGTATTTTAAAAAAAAAAAAATATATAGATATCAAAACCAACAGAAACCACTGCAGTATATGCAGAAAGTGTTCATTATGCAAATGTGGTGATATGCACTGAAATGACAAGAAACCACAGGCACACCCTCTCTATAAGGCTATTTAGAGAATCCCGGACTATGGTACTAGGCTGGAACCTGTGTTCCCAGGGGCTATTTACAGTAAACTCCCAGAAGCTTTAGGGGAGGCAAGGCAATAGCAGCCTCTAGCTTAGCATAAGTCTATATCTTATCCAGCCTTATAAAAAGGGTGCACTGCTGTAGTATAAGATACATGCACTGACCTGGTTCTTTTCATGGACAGAACAGAAAGCACTGAGGAGAACCCTAATGATGGACAAGTGATTATAGCGAGCGGCAACGTGCAAACAGGTATCTCCTGCCTGCAAACAGAAATAAAACTCTGAGCATGTTTTGGTCAGTAAAAGAAACAAAATAAAACAAAAACAAATAAGGAGAAAGCTTGCAGCCATCATTTACCCTTCAAAAGCTTTCCACCTGAGTTATTAAGCTGACTTCTAGCTGGAGATGCAAAAAGCAAAGAAAGGCTAGGGCAGAATGACCTTGTTTGACTAACAAAACAAAAGGAAAAACCAATAATAAAAAAAACAAACTGAGCAACATCTCTTTTAATTGATCCCCTACTTCCAGTCTCACCATTCTTTGCTACTTTTTGCGCTCACTGTACAGAAGAGCCCATGAGGGCAACTAGAATAAATGCTTCCATTTTTCATACAGTGCACATCTCTTCCCCATGGAGACTTTAGGAAACTAAGGCAGACTCTCTGCTTAACATTTCATTTTGAGGCAAGGTTCCTACTGCATCCAGCCTTTCCCATCTCTCCAGTACTTTGGGATGAGCCAAAGAAATGACAAAGATTGCCTTTCAGATTCCACATGGTCAGTCCACATCTGTCAGGGGAAGACCAGTGCAAGAGTCAATCTGGATTTTAAAAGCATGGGTTTTTATCTAATGAAATCCAAGAGTATGACACTGCTATGACATAGCAAAAATTCAAAGTAAGGATGGTGATGACCCATAGAGAATAAACCACTCCCCACCAGAACCCAAGGTCTCTGAGTTATTCATAAAATAATAGTACATTTAAGTTAATAGTTAAGAGAACTGCTAATTCCAAGTAAGATGATACTAAATTTGATGTAAAAGATAGAGGATAAAAATGGTGGCAGATTAAATTACAACATTTCTAGGTGTTTTTGTGACAGTTTCTCCTTGAGTTAATATTACTGCTCTCTTAGAAGATGAGGAACATTCAGGAATAATACTGCTGCTCCAGAATCCAGAAAGGATTAAGCAGAATGCTCTAAATCAGAGGGGAATTCTATAGATTCAACCTGGAGAGCTCTGGTCCTTTGGAGTGAATGGTAATAGACTCTCCAATCAAAGCAGTCCTCTTTCCAAAGGGGAAGGATACACAAAGAGGACAAGAAATTATAGAAATTGTCCAAGCTATGTTTCAGCTGCTTTAAACATGATAAACTACCTTGCCCACAACAGTGATATATTAAGACTTGAATACAGTTGGGAATCTGCCTCTACATTTAGACTCTCTTTAGAGACTAAGTTTTTAATCTTCTTGATATTCCTTTGGCAGTCTGGTGAAGCCCATGGACCCCTTCTCAGAATAACTTCTTTTGAATACATATTATAAAACACATAACATTGCAAAAGAAACCAGTTATATTGAAAGATAACTTTTAACACAAGGTTAAGAGTCTCTGGTGTAGAGGTGTAGAGCATGTTATGTTTAATAAAGGAGCACTTTTTAAAAATAGTTCCTTATTTCTGGACTTGAATTCCTAAATAAATAGAATAGGGTGGGAGAAAGGAAGATGGAAGCTACACCTGAAATATCTTTCAACTCCCACATCTCACTTTCCCCTTTCCTTTCTTTCTTTTTTTCCCTTTTTTTTTTTTCTTTTTATGAGGCAACTGGGGCTAAGTATTCCCATATCTCTAAATAATTATGTTAGAAATAAGGTTAACAAATCATGTTATTTAGCTCTTCTTTTCTAGAATTCTACCCCCAAGGTTTATTTTCATCTTGCCTCCCAAAATAAGAGAGAAACAGAATCACAAATTTGATTTTTTTTATTTTACCCACATTATTTTTGAGGTCAGGTCGAGATCCTCCCAGCAAAAGAACTCGGGTGCTCTGGGAATGACTGTTCTGACAAGCCAAGTGCAGAGCTGTGTTCCCTGCCTTGGGGAGAGACCAAGAAAATTTAAGGTCAATGTTAGGAAATTCTAGATTCTAAAGAATTAGCAACGGCTAGGAATTGCCGTTTGCAGGACCTTAAGTTTACTCTGACAAGAAACTAAACAAAAAAGTTACAGCTGAAGACCGGCTTCATTCTAGATGCTTGGGGATAACTGGTCATAACACAAATGGTTTCCTTTTCACAGCTACCATCAAGACAAATAATAGTAAGAAACATAAAGCACATTCCCTATAAAATACAGAATTATACATAAATCAAGTTGTTTTCTTTTTTTTTTAATTACAATAACTCAAGATGGTGCCCCAAAAGAATGATAAATGATTCTAAATAAGGATGGAGATTGCCTTTTCAAGCTCTTTTTAAATTTCCATTAATTTCCTATCATTTGAAAATTCTAAGCTTCATTTTAAGTGCAATACTGAAAATATTCCATGGGGGAATCAGCTCTAAGTTAAATGTACTTTCTCATACTCATATGTGTGTGTATGCATATATATGTATGTAAATAGGTGTGTGTTTATGTATGATTTGTAGTCACTAAATAATGAAAGCCTCTCATTTTACATTTTTAAAAGTTTTCTTTCTGTTTCAATAACAAATTAAAGGATAAAACCATTTCCATTCTATTTCAATAAACCCTTCCTCCTTAAAGGATCACAGATTTATGGCTAGAAGGGATCTTAGAGGTCACTGAGACTGACCACCTCAGAGGAAACTGAGGTACAAAGACATTAAGTGATTTCTCTAGGGTCTGACCACCCGTAAATATCTGAGGCAAGTTTTATACCCAGATCTTTCTGATTCTAAATACAATGCTCTAATTGCAGTTCACAATTACAAAGCAATTTCAAGTTATCTTTGATCCTCAAAACCACTTTGGAAGGAAAGTAGCAAATACATTTCATTATAATTCCCATATAAATAACTAGAAACCAGAGGCCCAATAAGTTAAGTGACTGGCCCAGCTAATAAGCTAGCTTTATTTAATAAATTAGCCTTCTGACTCCAGGTTTTGGATTTTTTTTTTTTTTGAAATTGTTATTGAGGGCTCTGAGACCATTTTGATAACCTCTGCAAGAAAAACAGGTAGCAGGTGAAGAGGTCTAATTTTTGGCATGATTTTTTTTACTTTATTTGGATGACTTTACAAACTCATTGTCTTTCTTGTTGAGAATAGAAGTTGGGCCAAGTGAGATTCTCAGAGCTGCTAAGGAACCTATAGATTGTTTCTCCCTCACCAACGTGCACTCCCCTCTGAATGCAAGTACCTATGGATGGTCTTTAGCTTCAGAGTCCTTGTGTTCTGATAAAGAGGGAATAGTTCATATGAGCTACCAATTCAGAAGTTACTTCCTCCTTTCTCTCCACCCCCCATCTCAGCTCAACTTCAGAATGTATTATAAAAGTCCTTTTTAAAGACTATCCATCCTAGTGGCTCTGCAAAAATAAGGGTACTTCTATGAATTTTGTCTCTTAATCCTTGGATTTCTTTTTTCATTATTAACTACCAGCAAAGTACCTCAAAAGGTGCTCCAAGACAAAGAAAGGTGTTAGCTTGCCAAGGCACTGAACACTAATCGGGGGGCAAACTTTTATGCATGACACTCATTATTTTTGTACATACTTTTACACAACACTCATTGGTAGTGAGGGAAGAAGTGCCTCTTGGCTTTGTCAATTCAGTGACTGACCAATTAAAAGTGGAAAAGGGCAGAGTGGTTGACCGATTAAGCAGTTCTTGTAATTAAAATACTCAGCTCTGCAGTAGCAAGTAGGCTACTTCAAACAACATTATGCTAACAGATGTTGTTAATATAGCCAGGTGAGGTATACAGCGGTCAAGAACTAAAAAACAGCCTTGATTCTAATTTAGCATTTTTTCCTTCCATATGCCAGACATCACTAGATGTTCATGTCTCAAAATAAAAAATGAAATAGTCTTTGTTTTAAACAATACGCCCATTGATCCTAATTGGGAGTAAATTCTAGGATGGTAAACACAAAGAAAGGGTTACTTGAAACTGTCACAGGCTAGAAAAGCCACACTTTTGATCAGGATTGTTGTTTTACTTGATTAGCTGTGTTGGATTTTTCATGATCCCATTTGTGATTTTCTTGGTAAAGATACAGGAATGATTTACTTTTCCTTTTCCAGCTCATTTTACAGAAGAGGAAATGCAGATTAAGTGACTTGTCTAGGGTCTCATGGTTAGTGTCTGAGATCAGATTTGAACCCAGGAAAGCTCCAGGTCCAGCACTCTCTTCACTGTACCACCTAAGTGCTTCAGATTTGAAAACTACTGCATAATGCATGATATTATGAGTATTATTACTATCATTGGGATGATAATAGCTAGGAAAGAAATTATATGTTAACATATAACTAATAGTAGATAGATAAGGAATGAACTTCATTTTTTCCCTTCATTCTGTTTAGCAAATGCTAGGAAGTCTTAATATTTCCTCAAGAATGAAAGGAAGTTAAGGGTTCTTAGTATTAGAACTACCAAGAAGGGTTTTCTGCTCACTCTTTCATAAAGAGAAAACCATTATATGATGTTATAAATTGTCAAACTCCTTTCTTCAAAGAACTTATAGTTGAGGAGATAAGGGAATGATGTGAACAGTAAGTATAACAGGAATACAGAATAAGAATCAGTAGTGACTGACTAAAGTTTCCAATGACATCTTCAAAGAAGAGGTGAGAAATGAGCTGGACCTTGAAAGATTGTGATGAGTACAAAAGAAGGAAGAGAGAACCCAGAAAGAGGGGGGATTTTCTGTGATACTTCTATAACTGACCAAGACAAAGAAGGCAAGAAAGAGTAAATTGGGGGACAGTAACTAAATTAAACTACGTTCATTCTTTCTATCAAGTTCCAGCTCAGATGACACTTCCTTTATGGAGCCTTTCCTAGTGCCCCAGGTGAATGCAATCTCCCCCTTTTCAAATTTCTCACAGCACTCAGCCTAAATCAATTCTTTGAATTTGCTTTTGGTTCCTTACTGAATAAATTCTCTTTGAGAGCACCTATGAATTCTTTGAATTCCCATAAAATAAGCAGCTGAAAATATTTTTTGAGTGAGTGAATGAATGCAGGGAATTGTGAAAGTTAAAACTGGAAAGAAAAGTTGGGATCACTGTAATGGAAAGCTTTCATTTCCAGTCTCTCCCTCTAGAAATGCCAAATGGGGTCCATCAAAGAAGATGATCACCTACAGTATAAGTTCCTTGACCTATCTTATGCTTGTTTTATGGTCTCCTGAGTGTTTTGCACTTTTTTTGGCTCATTAACTAACCTTTGACAATTACTACTGATTGAGTGTATCTAATTATCAGCAAGATCTTTTTCTGATCTTCAAGATCTTTTGTGTCCCCAGTGAAGATATACATTCAGGGTTCAATAAAGTGGCTTATTATCAGTTTAATACTGATCACAGTGGTTGTCATGGACACATGAGTATGTGTTATAAGTGGTACTACTGCCGAGTTTTCATTGCCACATAAAAATTGAAGCTTGAATTTTTTTTATTCCACTGTTAGTATTATATTCTAATAGAGTCTGCTGGCTATAACTGGCAGCAAGAATGCCAACTTTTTCAGTGCATTCAAAGTAGCATAGCATTGTGGACAAAATGATGAACAGGCCGTCAAGACTTAGCTCAAATCTCACCTCTGACAGTAGCTCTTTGATTCTGGGCAAGCAACTAAAAATCACTGAGGCTTGATATCTTCATCTGTAAAATGGGGATAATAATGCCTGTGGTATTGTTACTTTGAATACTTATACTGTATGTAGTTATCAAAAGGATCTAATGAAACAATGTTATATCAAGCACATTATAAATTTTAAAGTGCTACATAAATGTTATTTATTATTATTCTATAAAATTGCTGGGGCTCCATAAAATATTAAACAGAACCTGCAAGAGGGAAAAAGGAGGCAAGACCACGTCTTCTTATTGGCTTCTTCTTTCCGTGGCTTAGTTGTTCATGAGCACCACTAATATTTTATTCATGCCAAGTGTGAAGTGTGACATTCCCATCCTGAGGAATGCACATAAGAACAGTGGGTTTTGGAGGGCTTCATTGGAACAGAAAGGCATGCAACATCATGCCAAACATAAACATGAGCATCTGTCATCACCTTCTGGTTAAGCTGATTTTGAACTGCAACAGAAAGATGCTGACATTAACTAGATATAAACTTCCAGAGGAATTAGGGAGGAGAGGGGAAAGACTTCAGCAATAATTAATGCAGTTCTCACTGGAGCTGCTTCTCTGAGCCAGGTGTCAATCTGTCCCAGTCTCACCTCTACAACTGGAATTTCCTGGCAGGATTCACTTCTGTCCAAGATGCTGAGAGTTAGGGCATGATTTAGTCATTAACTGTGGAAAAGTGACACTAGCAGGTCTCTGCTTGAAAGGAAATACACGGCCCTCTCTGTCTCACAAATGGGAAGTTCCTGTCACCTGCTGGCATCTCACCTTGTTCTTGGCAAGCACATTGGCTCCTGCTTTAACGAGAAGCTTGGCAGACTGGCTGAAGCCATGCCAGGATGCTTCATGAAGAGCGGTATTCCCATCCTACAGAAAACACATACACACACACACACACACACACACACGCAGATTTAGATTTCTGAATTTGGAATGAGGAAGGATGCAATAAAAGCACATTAGGCACCTGCAAAATCTGGGGAAGCATTCACTCTCAAATTTCTGAACAGTTTATTTTTCAGTGAAACCTCTGAGTTACATGAAGGATGCTCTAGAAGTCCAGATTGGGATTCTATGAATATCTATTCATCCAACTTTTTTTTGAGAATTGTTTTTTTTTTTTTGTCTTTTAGTATATCCCCCATACTTATTAGAACAGTGCTTGGAATACAGTAAGCACTTAATAAATGCTTGTTTACCTCACTATCCCAAGCAAAGGTCTATTTTATTTTTCAAATCTGCTGTAGAGAGAACTATTAAAAAATTTCAGTTACAAAGACCAAGTCCCATTATACTCTCTAGATTGAGAACAACTCACAAGTCTAGTGTATAATTGGGTGAGTAGCTTGTATTCTCTTCTTTTAAAACGTGAATTAGTGAAGGGGTATTCAAACAAATCCAAGCATATCAACAGGCATTGAGGGAAAGATGATAATGTCAGTAAATAGATAAAGCAACTATCTATAAGATTTTGAGTTGAAAATTTGTTCCCCTTTCTCCTTTACTTCCCTCCTCCTCCTTAAGAGAGCAAACAATCTGATACAAGTTATACATATACAATCATTTCAAATATGTTTCCATATTATAAGGCAACCATATGTAAATATTAACTCTTTGTCTTCGAATCTCCAGTATGCACCACAAAGTATGTAGTTTTGTCTTTGAATCCTCAGTGAGAGGTACCCATATTTGCTGTAATTATGTAATTTTAAAGTGACAAACAATCAAACAAACTACCATTTTCTTTTTTTCTTGTTGGAAGTAATGATAGCAATAATAATAGCTTATATTTATATAGGTCTTAAAGATTTCTATATTATATCATTTGAGCCACAAGAATTGTGCCCAAGACCTTACAGGGAAGAGAGTGCCAGGGGACAAAGAATGGTAGTTCTGGAGAGGAAACAGTTACATTCTCCTCCAAATTTTCAAAAAGGTGCTGTGCTCTAGGTATAGTCAGAGAGGAGATGGGACAGGTACTCTTTTGAGTGAGCATGGGCTCTGCCTACGACTATATACACAAATGTTTGCATGTTATCTCCCCCGTTGGATAGCAAACTCCTTGAGAATAAGGATATTTTTTTCCCTTTTGCTTTTCTTTGTAGCCCCAGCTCTTATTACAATACCCAATGCATAGTAGGAATTGTTGATTTTACTTGACTATGACTACTATTCAGATTCTAGCCAGCCTTCCTAATGGTGGGAGACAAGTAAAAAAATTGTAAAAACTGAGCTCTGACACATCTTGTACTTGGCCAGATTGAACTTGGTAAACTTGGGTATGGTGGTCTCTGTTTCAGCTTAGCTTTGCCATAAAGTCTATTTTCAGGTGTTTTAAAGATGGAGAGTGCTGCAATGGGAGGGTAGCTAAGTTGGTAGTCAATGAGAATAATGTATGTATAAAGGGATGAGTATATTGGGACATATGGAATGAGAGACTAGGAAAGTAAAAAGAAAGGAGAAATGGGTACATATTCTCTGGATAAAACCTATTACCTAACGTGCTAGGTCCCTCACCTCTCCATTTTTTTTGGTGACTGTACCTGTTATTTCATTGATTTAGAATACTATAACATACTCCCCTCCACCGATGCAGATTGGGATGTGTTCTGCATCTTATAAATCAAGGCCCTGAAAATTAAATGATTTGCCTAGAATGACAAAGCCAATATGTACCATAAACAGGCTTTGAATACAGGAGTCCTAGACCAGCTTTCTAATCAGTGTACTGCTGGGCCAACATACAATATTAAAAAAATAAAAAAAGATTTATCTATGTGCAGCTTAAGGCCACCAAGTAGGCAGAGAAGTATGAAGACCTAATTTCCTGAAAGACTAGATCCCTTTGTGATGTAAACTCAAGTAAGGTACATCAATCAACAAGTTTTAGGTATTAGCCTATTCATTTCACTTGGAATTATCCAGCTCCATCCTGAAAAATATTTAGGATCTCTGCCTTGCAGACTATTTACAAACCTTGTGTGGCCTCCCACAGCACCTGGGAGATAAGATGAGGGCCTGAGATTTCTTTTTACCTTGTCTTGTCGGTCCAAAGCACACCCCTCTTGAATGAGAGCAGCTATGATCTCGGTATTCCCTACAACGGTAGCTCGATGCAGTGCAGTCTGATCCCCCTGAAAAGTGAAACATTACCAGTCAGTTAATTCTCTCCACCTGTATCTTTGTGCCCACTGCTTCAACCTGACAGGCAGACCCATACACAACATCAACAGGAACCCTGTGATTGTGATGAGAGAGGCTCTGTGGTTCTCAGGAAGAATAGGTTCTGAGTAAAGAAAATGGGCTTCCACTTGCCACCTGACCACTGACCCAGCAGAATCTCAAGCCCGTCACCCAAACAACACTATGCCACATTGTTCCGGCTGCAAAATAGGGGTCATGCATCTCAACAAATGCCCTAGGAAGCAGAAAGGGTTAGTGAATTAAGACATTTTTAAAGATTCAGTTAGAAAACGTTGCTTAGATAGTGTACCTATTACCTGGCATGATAATGGGTCTGGTACCTGTGCTGGAAGTCTTACAACAGTTTTATCTTTAGAGGCAGAAACTGGAATGCAATGGGGTAGATAAACTACCTCTCCACTACAGCAGGTATATCACTGTTTCACTCTGGTAACTTGATGACACAATTCAGGTTGGCTAGCAATTTGTCAACTATCCCGTAACGGTCATGGTCACTGGCAATTCAAAGAGGTTGATTCTTCATTGATTTCTTGTGAGGAACTCTTGGGGGGGAATATGAGAATCAAAGCACTTTATATTTATAAAGTCTTTGTGCTGAGCTTATTTCTAAATCTCATCTGGGATTTCATGGTGACATTCTTAATAATTTATACTGTCTTTGACCCCTCTCTAGCTTTAAGTTTTTGGAATTATAAAATGTTTCTCCCTTTATCTTTCAAGGGGATGGATGGAATCTGACTTTCTCACTATATTTGAAGTAAAAAATAATTGGGCATAATGGAAAAGGCCTGTAACCTCTTTCTCTGGAGGAGGCTAAGGTTGATGGATCACTTGAGCACTATAGTTCTTTATATGTTTTCATTAAATGCAGCACCACTATAAATAGCCTGAGACTCATGGGTTATGGTAGGAAATCAGGCTGCCTAGCCTAAGGCTGGGTGATCCAACCCAGATCAGAAACAGAGTAGATCAAAGTTTCTGGCCAATCAGCATGGGACCAGATTCATGAGTAGCCACTAGATTTCTAGTCTGGATGAAAGAAGGAAAGAGAAAATGGACAGAAGAGGAGAGGAAAAGAAAAGGGGAAAGACAAAAAGAAAAATGTAAAAGCAAAAAAAAGGAAAGATATGCCTAAATGTGGGAAAAAATGATTACTACAGCAGAGAAAGCTTCTTTTATGGAATCTAGAAGCACAAATTTTCTCTATGAAACATTTAATTGGGAAAATCAAGCAAAGGAAAAGGTACTACTTAATACTGTGTCACACATAGGCTTTTAAATCTGAAAGGGAACTTGTAGATCAAATCCACCCCCACTCTCATTTTGCAGAAAAGAAAAGGTCCACTGAGGTTTGGTCTCTTTGCCCAAGTCTGTCTTTTCAATGTTACCCATATGAATACACAGGGTAAGATCAATGAAAAATATGAATGATCTTTTTAGGGTAGTAGGAAGACCAATAAAATGAATTCAGGAGCTTTGAATTCTAGTCTTGGTTTGAAGTGTGTACTTTGGGCAAACTCATTCTTTTGACCTCATCTTTAAAAAGTGGTATTGGACTCCACTATATTTAGGGCTTCTTCCTGCTCTAAGATTCTCTTGTTTTTACTACCAGGAGTTCTATATAGATGAAATTAACTCACAGAAGAAGAGATTTATAAATTTATAAAACATAAGTGCTAAAAGAGGCCTTTATTTATCTTTTGATCTAACCTGATTGAATTATGATCTTTTTATATAATGATTTTATTAGTTTGTGATTATCTGTGATGCAAATTAGAAGTTTAATTTCATATAACTAATTTATTTTTCTTTCTCTACATTAAGGAGGTTCTCCTTTTAAAAGGGTAAGAACTTTTGGAACTTTGTCTAGAGAGGCAAGTGTTATACAGAGGAAAGATTGAATTTTGAGTCAGAAGACCTCTGAAGACGGGCCCTGCCATTTATTAGCTGTGTGACATTGGCCAACTCATGTACCCTCTCTGAGACAATTTCCTCCAGAAGGAAAATGATGCTGACAATGATACTTGACTTCCACAGGATTCAAAGATCAGAGAAAATACTTCCGAAGTTTTGTGCTCACCATTTATTAGTAGTTGCAATGTCTGGTTTTCTTTCATATTCAAGTATGTCTTAATAGACAGTGTCCTGGACTTGAAAGCAATGTTTAAATCCTGCCTTTCTTTCTTAGTGCCTATGTAAGATTGACTAAATTAACATAATTTCTCTGGGTATCAGTTTTCTCATTTGTAAAATGAAGAGAATGGAAGGAAGAAAGAAAGGAAATAAACATTTATTAAGTGTCTATTATGTGCCAGGCACTGTGCTAAACATTTTATGAATTTTATCTCTCAGTGATCCCTTCTAGCTCTATAGTTATGATCCTATGAATTCAAGGTCTTAAAACATTTAATGGTACTATCTTTTCCCCATCCCTTGGAAAATCCCAAGTGTTTTCTTCATAATGGCTCACAAGTTAAAAATGAAGACTGTACATATGGCATGAAAGTGCCATATTTTGCCATATGAATCTATAATGGACTTTTTCCAGGACAAAATGCCTTAATCCACTACTTACCCTATAAGATTTTCTATTCTAAATGACCTATTAGATACAACCTTAACTTTCATCAAGAGTTTTGCACATGACTGGTGAAAAATGCCTTGGCTATAGTAAATGTGACATATCTGCAACATCAGTCATATTGTTATATGACCTGTTTTATTCTTTTCAAATGACATGAACATCTGTTGTTATGGTGTTCTCTCTCTCCATCATCTCTTGGTCACTCTTTTACTACAAATTTAAATGTTTATCATAATCTAATTTCCAGGAACAAGAAGGCGAGAGTTCTTCTGTACTCTGTCCTACTCAGGTCTTACATGGAATACTGTGCTCAGTTTTGAATGTCATAGTTTAAGAATACTGTTAATATGGAAAATCTTCACAGGAGGGCAATAAGGATGGGAAAGGGGATAAAGTAAATATCATATAATGATCACTTGACAGAAGTGGACATATTTAGATTGGTGGTAAGAAGACTCCAAGGCGATATGTTAGCTGTGGTCAATGTATTCCTCAGGCTGTCAAATAGAGTAGGAATTGCACTTATTCTGTCAAAGAGCAGAACTAGAAGAGAGAAAAAAAATCAAAGAAGACAGTTTTGATTTGACATCAGGAAAAATATCCCAACAAGTCAAACTGTCCCCAAGTAGACTGGCTTGCCCCAAGAAGTAATGAGCTCTTCTTCCCTGGAAGCCAGACCTTCAAGTAGAAGCTTGATGACTACTTTTATGGGAATAACCTTCTGTATAGAATATACAAAATGACCACTCATGTCCCTTCTAATTCTCAGACTCTATGAATCTCTAAGTCCTCTTATAATTCATTAAGCTTACAAATCCTTTTTTCCTTGAAAACTACTCTTTACTTCAGTGTAAGAAGCTAAATTCAGTTCCATTAGAGTCAGTATTTTCTGTAAGTTTTCAATGCTATTATCAGAGTCACACAAAGATCAAACGACTTCCATCAGGAGACAGCAGTTGGAGTCCATCTGTGTCACACAAAGAGGAATCTATGGCCTTTTAATCTTATGGCTTATCCAATAGAGAACACACATGACTGTCTATGAGAAAGAAAATAAAAGCTTTATATCTCATTGATTTCATCATATCATAAAGCTTTAGGTCAACATTTTAAAAAAATAGTTATATATGGTGGTATAACCTAACTTATTGTACTACTAAAGAGAAAATGAGTTCCAGGGAGGTTAAGTGATTTTTTTTTCAAGGTCACCCAGGCTATAAGCCTCAAAGGTGAGATCTGAACCTGGTCACTCTGCAATTGAGCTCTGTTTAGAATAGATTGGAGGGTCTTTTGGGGGCATAGCCTATAAAAGAATGATTCTAGACACATATGACACCAATTTAAAACTTGGCAATTCCTTACTTATAAAGTCTGAATTCCTCTAAGAAAAGGGAAGAAAGGGAAGAGTGAAAGACTACCAACTCACTGCTATATGCTACTTCCAAAGAGGCAAATGATTTCTTAATTTAAAGCCTATTGTCTCCTTCAGATATAACAGACAAAGCCAGTTTAGCCTTCAATCTTTTCTTCCCATAAAGGCAAAAGCTTTGATGCTGAAACATTTCCATTTTGAAATCTACAGCTGAGAACAACCAAATATCTCCTTAATGTTTCTACACTTCATTCAGTCATCATTAAAAAAGCCCCAAAAGGCACTTAGGAGCTGCACTGGGAATCACACAATGTAGTTTAAAACTGTTCCCTGACTTCTTTATGACTTAGAAAAAAAAAGCTTTCAAGATGCTTGGAATCTTTAAAAGGAATGACAGGATGAGTACAGTAGTGTTAATAGCATTCAATCAGCAAGTACTTCTTGACTGAATACTGTGTGCAAGGCATGGTGGAGGGATATCTTATGTAGAGGCATTTATTAAGCACCTGCTATGAGCCAGGCACTATGCTAAGCAGATACACACAATAAAAATTCAAGGATATAGCCTTTCTCTGATAGGGACTTGCTATTTTATTCCTTTACCCCATCTTAGAAATTAAAGAAAGGCAAAGTCTATAACTTTCTATCAGTGAACCCCCTCCTCACACTTTTAGGTCCATTTTAATTCCTTGGAGGATAAGATTTGCAATATTTTTTTTGAATCTGCCATATGCCACATGCCTGCTTTTTATGCAAGACACCTGGATCAACTGCTGAAGAAAACATGGCAAAGTGATTTTGAGTATGTTTGTTGTTTAAAATGGAAAAGAGAAAATATTCGGGATCTAGTCCTGAGGATCTGAAGTCAGAGGGATATTCCTCCATATTAAGGTACTATACAGGAATTTTGCAAAAAGACCATAACTACTCAAAAGACCAGAAGTGATTTGGGAAGCCAATCTCCTACTTATTAACAATCAACTAAGCAGCAAAATATCAGCACAGATAGAGCACTAGACTTAAGTTTAATCCAGCCTCAGATATTTTACTAGTTGTATGACCTTGAGTAACTCAAAGGGGATAATAATAGCATCTACCCCAGGGTTATAGTGAGGATCACATGAAATAATAATTGTAAAGCACTTAGTACAGAATGGTCACTATATAAATGTTAGCTATCACCATTAATCATTCTGAGTCAAACTTTAAGTTGTCTTTACCTTATTGACCATATCACAAAATTACAGAATATTAGAAGACAAGACTATCTAGTCTGAACCTTCCATTTACAGATGGGGAAACTAAGGAATGAAGTGTTTTGCCCAAGCTGTGACAGATTTAGCAGCAGAGTCTGAACTAGCACTCAGTTCTCAGATCCCTTTTTCTGATTATCTCCTTATTTATGAGAGAATTCAAATCTGGGCTATTTTTGGAAAGAGACAAAGTGGTGATATTAAGGCTGTTTCTCCTAGGAATTATCAAACTCAAACTCCATTGGCTTGCCTCTAGGATGAAATGCAAATTTTTCTGATATTAAAAGGGATTGGGGGAAAGAGAGTGGACCTGTGGTTTTATTGATAAAAGAAATTCCCAGAGGAGGCAACTCCTTCTAAGTAGAACACCATCTTCTCTGCAAGTTATAGTTTAGAGAATAACCTGAAACACTGAGAGTTAGCTATCTAGCTAGTATTCATATAATGTTTTAGGGTTTCCAAAGTATTTTTACAAATATGATTTCTTGTCATCCTGATTACAACCCTGAAAGGTAGGTGGTATTATTATCCCCATTTTACGAATGAAGAAACTGATATAGATAAAAGTTAATTGATTTGTCTAGGGGTTACACATCCAGTATATGTCAGAGATAGGACCTGAACCCATGTCTCCCTGGCTCCAAAGATACCCCTCTGGACATTATGCCATACTACCTCTCATAAACCTCTAAAATCCTTCACATTTTGGCTCCAGCCCTATCTTTCTAGTTTCATTTCACAGGATTCCCCCTTAATGTCCTCAGCATTCCAAACTGGCTCCCTTGCTGTTTCTTGTACCCAATATTCCATCTCCTGATTTTGCCTTTGCCCATTAGAATGGCAGCTCTTTAGCAGTGGCCTTGAAACATCAGGAGTGCTTAATAAATCCTTGTTGATTTTAAGACTGATGTTGTCCAAACTGTTTATCTCATCCCTGGAATGTGTCCCCTCCTCACTTTTACCTCTTTGAATCCCTAGCTATCTTCATTATTAAGCTTGAATGCCACTTTCTACACACAAAGCTTTTTTTCTGATCCTATTTGCTAGACTATCCCTGATGTTATTTCCTATAATGTTTATTTATTTATATGTATGCATGTTGAGTCCCTAATAGAATGTAAGCTCCCAAAGGGCAGGAATTAATTTTGCTTGGTCTCTATATCCCTAGTATATAATTGTCATATTACCTGCCCATATAGTGTGTGCTTAATAAATTCTTGCTGGATAGAGGACTGATTTGGACAAGGAAAAAACCAAATATCATAGAAAAATTCTGATTGATCAACAAAATGGAGGAGGGGAAATTCTATTAACTGGTAATCTGAAGAACCCAGCAATTCTGACTGGACAGACACAATGTGCAAGATGACATCCCTAAAGTCAAATCCCTTCTTTTTTCTCTCCCTCTCTCTCATTTGAGGTTTTTAGGGATTTGAGACCTTTGGAATCAATATCTTTAGATTTGGAACCAATATTTTTAGATTTAAATCTTTAAATTTAAGTGGTCAGAAAATTCAGAGTGGTGAGAAATACTGGGCAGAGATTTTTAAGCCAAGCAAGAGGATTAACTCTAAGCCATATAAGCAGGAAGCGTGAGTCTTTTCCAAAGCAATCATGCTGGAAGGGAGAGGATAATAGGGAGTGCACATGCACACCTGCTGAAGGGAGGCATGAGGTCAGAGAGATATATGCAAAGGGAAACTTCTGACCTCCTTCTCTCTCTCTGATCTTCTAGGTTCCTTCCTAGCCTTTCTCCTCTGGTCTTTCTTATTTTTCTCTTCCTTGATGCCTTTCACCGTGGCCGCTCTGTCCTGGACTATTTCTGAGGTGTGTGCCGTGTGAATGCTCATGGACCAATCAGAGACCTCGTTAGAGCTCCATAAAGATTTGGCAGGATTGGCAGGAAGCAAGAGAGAATTAGCTCCTGGTGTTGCATACTCTAAAGAACTGGTTTCCACAGGTTGAAATTCATAATAGTCCCACTCCAGGCCACTGAAGGTCATTCTTCCACTAATTCTTGGTCTCTAAAAATGGCTTTAAAGAAAAATATCTGCAGAATATGAAGTGAGGGTTTTAAACTCTTCACAACAGTTTTATGTTCTCTATTAGTATACACTGTTCAGGATAGGTAGGTAATTTCATTTATTAATTTTCCCAGTCTTGTTAAAAGAACAAAAGCATGGAGTTTTCTTCTGATACTTGTAAGCAAAGATTTATCATCCAATCCAAGATTTGGAATTAGAAGGAATCTTAGAATCTATTTAATCTAATCCATTTTTTTTTAAAACAGATAAGGAAAAAAGATTTCTCTAAGATCAATTTAGTTGTAAGCATTGGATTTGTAAGATTGAACCTAGGTCTTCTGATTCTTTCCACCATACCCAGTAGCTTTCCTATTCAACACCACAACACTCAGAACATCATGGCTACTCTGGAGATAAAGGAATATCTCTACATTTAGAAATTCATTTTTTCATTACAATTGCTGGTTCATATGTTTAGAAATATATCTTTTCATTAAAAATGGAGGCCAAAGCTTGGCCATATCATTCATTCCTAATTCTTAATGACAGCAATACAAGTTTTTGTGATTGTTTTAAATATGAGGCATTTAACAGAGAAAAATAGGTATTTCTGAGTAGGATGAGGTAAAGACACAAAGAAATAATTCCATATGTGTGAGCAGGGAGAAAAGGGTAGGTGCTATAGTATGAAATTAGAGAAGACTTTTCTTATGATGCTGTTTGCTGTCTTGTGATCATCACCTCTGCTTGCTCTCTCTTCACCTCCCCATCCTCCAACCTATAAAAATAGCCTTGGTTACTGTCAAATGATATGTGCTTTCTGAATCCATTGAAATCCAGTTGCACGGAGACTCCTATAGAACCTGCCATTGGAAATATGTATGGTTGCCACAGTTTTCCACGTTTAGTACCAAAATTTTGTCAGAGTGTAAATAAGGATGTAGTTATATCACCAGAATATGAGATGTGCTCTATCTAACACACTTTTAGCAACTTAATCCAACTCTTCTACTCCAAGTTACCTGAAAAACAAAAACCACATTGAGGTAATTTTGTCTTTGGAGGAATGTTCTGATAGTGTGTATGTGTGTGCACATGTGTATATGAGCACACATATTGGAGAGCAATGAGTTAAATTAGACCCATATTCGTTAGAAAACTTTGCTTCTGCTGAAATGCACAGGATTTCCATTAAAGAAACCAAAAAGGCCAGGCAATAGTGGCTTATGTTTATGATCTCTGCCCTGGAAGAGGCTGAGGCTGGTGAATCTCTGGATCTCTTTATTGAGCATGGGAGTTCTGAGCTACAAGAGAACTTAAGCCAATTGTACATCTGCGTCTAAGTCTCATGGGATCAAAAGGCCATTAGATTGCCCAAAAAGAGACAAATTAGTCCATGTTGCAAAAACAGAGTAAGTTTAAGCTTCCAAATTGATCACAATTAGTATTAGGCCAGTGACTGGCTTTGCACTTCCAAGCATTGAGGAGACAGAGACATAGCCTAAGAGACAGACAATGAGAAAGTCTTTCTCATGTCATACATTCACATTCTCATTCTCTCTCTCTCTCTAATACACACACACACACACACACACACACACACACACACACACACATACACACACACACACACACACACACACACACAAATGAGCTCCATGTTCTATTATTTCTTTAGATATGGAACTACTGTTACATTTCTACAAACACCTGACATGAGAGTTTTGCAAAATGACCTCCAGAAACACTAGAACAGATTGGTGAATCCTATTTTAGTCACATCAAAGTGTGCCTACATGTGTAGCTATGCTCAATTTCAGAAATTATTACATCAATCTGGAGGATTGACTCATTAAACTCTATATTTTTAAGAGCACTTAAATAACCTGCAGTTTTCTCACTCATATCCATGTTTATCAGAAAACACTATTATATAATCCATAGGTGGAAATGACCTAATTGCCAAGTTAGATTCGTACAAGGGTTACAGTGAATTTGAAACTGAAAATAAAATTTTTAAGAGGATTTTAAAAGTGGCTTCCAAGGGTATGATTACATGACATAGGAAGAAAGAATTATTGATTTTTCTTATACAGAATTGCCATTCTGCTGATGTTTAAGGATAATCCTTAACAAATCAGATATCATTCACCAGCAGTCATTAAGGTGACCTTCTGTAGATTAATGCTATAATCTAGGGGAATATAGAAGAGAATCAACACTTTAAATGAAGATGAAAAAAGGGGAAAGAAAAAATGATGTTCCTTCATTTTGTTTTCTATAACTTTAAGAAACTTCAACTATAAATACATCTAATGGAGGAGTTCTCAATTTTTTTGTGACATGGCACCTTTGAGCCTTGATGAAATTTATGGATCCCTTTCTCAAAATATTGTTTTAAAATTTTAGAGATTTAAAAATCTCTAAATTTTAGAGATTACCGCAAATAAAAATGTATTTTTTCCTCACCCATATTTACAGACGCCTTGCAGATCCAATTATATCACCTTCTGACCTACATACAAGCTAGTGATGCAAGGGAGTCCCAGTGAGGTTGCCCATGTACTTAAAAGTCAAACATATGGGAAATAATACCATTTAGGACCCTCCAATCTGGAATGGAGTATCAGAGGTTGACTGGATTAATCAAGCATTGTGACTCAAATTTGAATTTGCTATTGGGTCATAACTCAAGGCATTCTTTTAGGCTGATCTTTAGAATCATTTTTTCCTTGTATGTGACTAACTTACATGAGGGATTCATAGCCTAACTTTCTATTATTCCTCTCAAGACAGATTTTTATTCTTGACATGAGAACAACCCCAGCCTCTTTCTTTACTTACATCATCCTGGACATCAAGGTCACAGCCTGCCTTCAACAAGATCTGGACAACAGGAAGATGGCCTTTATTGGCAGCAAGATGTAGGGGTGTCCGGCCATGCTGTAGATAAAAACAGAATGCTGACTTCAGATCAATGAACAATTCAGAAGCATCACATTTACTATCTTCCTCTTCCACCACCCTCACTACCTCACTAAAGAAATGCTGCATCACAGCGACTTTTATTGAAATTTATTTACATGGAAATTCTTTTGAATTTAGTTAGGAAAAAATGTAGATTTCCACTAAGCCAGAATTGGGATGAATAACTTTTTTAAAAAATAGAACTCATTTTAGGCAATGATATTAGTACTTTCATTAGTTTCTTATAAAAGGGTAAATTTGTAAATTGAGAAATTAACTTCATCTTCAAACATTTCCTTTGTGGTGTCAGTGTTAAATAAAGAGGGAGAAAAGCCAAAGGTCTAAGGTAACCAGAACAAGTAATTTGTCATCTACCTAGGCAAAAAACCCTTGCCCAAATATCTTCCAAATTATTTTCCCCAAAGAACTTTTGATTCCAAGGCCCCAGATCTAGGGCACCTCTAGAAGAAATGCAAATAAACAAACTGGAAAATAATAAGAAATGTCTTTCTCTCCTGAAATTCCCAAAGAACATAGATTTCTTATTCTTCCTTCCTCGATTTTTACTCACCCTGGGGAAATGGCTCTGCCCAGTAATCAACCTTGCTTTAAATAGCAGCCTCCCAGCATGCTGGGACATACTATCTTATATAAATCAGGCAATCATTCTTGCCACATTAAAGCCTATTAGGCTGCTTAGTTGGTTTACACCCCTCTGTGAAATAGGATATCTTAACAGGTGAGTTATAGGACATATAAAAAACAAAGTTTCTAAATGATACTTAATAGAACTTTAGCAGTATAAATTGTTTCCATAATTCAAATTTGTGAAGAAAAAAACTCACCAAAATCTGCCAAAACTGTTCCTAAAGCCTAGATTTATTTGCTACATAGTAGCTTATTGTAAAGAAAGTAACAGTTAAATGATAAGAAAAAATAAAAACTCTTTAATTTCTACAAGTGAAATGCAATCAAAGAGGCAGGATTCTGGGGACAGAGAGAGGAAAGAGGTCAGAGCTTACTTTAAAATTAGATTTTTTAATTAAGAACATTGCTTCTCCCCAGAAAGTGGGTTATAAAAATCTTTAGAAAAACATCATCTAGTATGAAGTCAAGGAGTGACCTTCACTCACTGATAATTGTGCTTAGCTACATTCCAATTTAACCTGGATTTTTAAGGTTTAATGAGAATCTTCTCCAGTTGTTAGGATAAGGGTCCTAACTGATAGGGATTTTACTGACCAGTTTCTTCTCAATGGATTTGGTCATTTGTTGTGGTACAGTTTAAGATATTTCCATAGAAATGAGTGTGAACCACAACATAGCATTTCCACTCCTTCTGTTTTTGTCCGCTTGCATTTTTGATTTCCATCTCAGGTTATTTTTACCTTATTTCTAAGTTCTATTTTTCTGGTGCAGCAAAATAACTGTATGGATATGTATACATATATTGTGTTTAACATATACTTTAACATATTTAACATATATTGGTCTACCTTCCATCTAGGGGAGAAGGTGGGGGAAAGGAGGGGAAAAGTTGGAACAGAAGGCTTTGCTGAAGGTTTTTTGAAGGTCAGTGCTGAAAAATTACCCATGAATATACCTTGTAAATAAAAAGCTATAATTAAAAAATATTTATTTTAAAAAAAGGTATTTCCATAGTTACTTTTACTACAAATACATCCATTGAGCTCATACTTTGAAATGTAATGAAAAAGTTTTGTGGAAAAGTTTATGTCTTTAAGAGATAAAGAGTGTCTTATCTAAATGATACAATGAAACTTGTCCATCTGTATGTGTCTCTTAGACATAGAGTGCAAATAGATTACAAATAGATACAATAAAATCACATCAAATTTTTCTTCAAAACAAAGATCCGTTTTAAAAAATATCAATATTCTATTGAGTCTATATGGCTGCAAGTCATAGAATGACATTACAGATTCCAAAAAATTAAAGATAAATGTTAAGGACCACATCTAAGTGAAAGGGCAGGTCAGTTCTCTGAGAGCCACCACAGCTGTGAATCATAACATCTGAAGGAGTTGCAAAGCAGCCTTTATTAATGCAGATGTTCCTTGTGGGATGAAATAAATTAGAGGGAAGAGGAGAGAGGTCAGACAACTCAACTGCCTCTCAGTCTTTTTGTATCATCATCATCATCCTCTCACATGAAGAAATCCATTCTACAGGTCTGATTTAGACCTTCAGCAGCCACTGGTAAATGGCTCCCATATCACAACAGATAAATATTACTCAAGAGGGCATTGGAGACCCAAGAGCAAACAAAAACACAAAACAAAGAATCATGAAAAATCAGTGAGAAATTGAAGGTCACGGATTTTGAGTCACAAATTATCCTGTCTCATTTTACAGATATGGAAACTCATCATCAAAGAAATAGATCAAGAAAGAAGACAGGCTGATCACATGGCAAGAGCAAGGAGTGTATTACATTGCCATTTTTATAACATTAAAGAAAATGAGGAAATCCTCTGGCACATTGGGTTGCCCTCTTGAGTTGAAATTATGGGAGGACATAAATAAATATCATACAAGGCAGGCAGGTGGGGACAAATTGAAATCTGTGGTGTTGGAGGGAATATCCACAGTGATGAGATCATAGATGCATTTAAGGATAACAACTACAAAAAAGTAAGAGAAAGCAGCAAGTAAGGGAATATGTTTAACAACACCAGAAGTCAGCCTTTGAGGCTAGTTTGTGATAGTAACTAGCTTTGTAGTTGTGAACAAGATGCTTCAATTCTCTGGGTCTTAGTGCCTTCATCTATAAATTGAGGTATCAGACTAAATGACATCTAAAGTTCTAAATTATATGATTCTTATAGATTTGGAAACTTAGACCCTGAGAAGTTACATGATTTGTTTAAAGCATCATCAAAAAAAAATCAAGAAAGATGTTTTTTCTTCAAAACCAAGGCCCATTTAAAAATGTCAATATTATACCAACTCTAAATGGTTGCAAGTCATAGAATGACATTAGATTCCAAAGAATTAAAGATGAAGTCAGTATATGGAATATGCTAGCTTTTGAAGGGCTGGATTTATATCATAACACACAGATTTAGAGGTGGAAGGATCCTCAAAGATTGTCTGGCCCAAGTTCTCCATCTTAAAGATGAGGAAGCTGACAGGCCAGGATCATGTGAAGGAACTAAAACAAATGAAATACAATTATGCGAACTGGTCTTGCTTTACATAAATTGCTATCAAGCAAATTCAACTTTATATAAAGAATTCTGAAAGAAATCTGCATTCCAAAAGAAACCTATGTTAATTTTATTATGCAAATACTTTTTTCTCTCCACTTTTGTCCCTCAACTGGGCTTCTTACTCTCTACCCACCCACCCCCAACAAACAAATAAAAAACCCTCCAAGTAAAAGCAGAAAAAAGAATACATAAAAAGACTACTACCACACTACTGGAACAAATGGGGATTTTACTTGATACCTCCAACACCAAGAGAGGAGACCTCTGATGGGCTCATATGTCTGTCTTCTTTCTGTCCATGCTTGGGTATTGCCTGTCTCTCCCCAGTCTCCTTGTATCTCCTCCTCTTCTCCTGTCTGTGTCCATGTCTAGCCATCATGTGTCTGTCTCCAGCATATTCATCCTCTCTATTCTGGCCAGATATCCATGTGTTCTTTCTCCTACTCTCTCTCCTCCGTACCACATATCCTTGAACTTCCTCTATCGGTGTACAGCCACTTTCCTTCCTATCACCTTTCCCCATGTCTATGGGCAATTTCCTATTATGTAAAAATCTCTTTACACAGAGGTCTGTGAAACAGTTCACTTACATAAAGTGAAGGCTGTCAGTATCTACATTTCAAGAACTAAAGAAAACAGCCCAGAAAATAAAGTTGGAAAAATAAATCTGATGTACAAGGACAGAATTTGCAATGACTAAACCCAACAGCATTTCAAATGAAACAAATAAATTTGAGAAGAGGTCATATAGAACAACTGTCATACTTTTCACCTTAACAAACCAATTTTAGTCCAAACTAAGGACAGAGCTCCAAACTGATCAGATTGAATGATTGGTCAGGGGAGGAATATTCTACAGATGATCTAGAATTACAGGGTAGGTGGCTTGACAGCATATTTATCACTATTACTATTTTTATAAGTACCACTACTATAACTAATTAGTAGCAGCTAGTATTTAAATAGAGCAAAAGTTCAATTTTTGTGTGTGTTGTAGATCCCTTTGGAAGTGTGGTGAAATCTATGGACCTCTTTTTAGAAAAAAAGTTTTTAAATGCATAAATATAACAGTCTTTAAAAGAAACTATATTAAAATATAGTTATCAAAATATTTTTTAAAACAGCTTCACAGATTATAGGTTAAGAATCCCTGAGTTTTAAGGGATACCCCCAACAATACAAGACAGAGACTATTATTATTCCCATTTTATACATGGGGAAAACTCCCAGAATTAAACTAGGTTAGTCTAATAATACCACTAGCAAGAATAACAGATGATATTGATATATATCATTTTGAAGTACATACCCAAGTTCAGAATGACTTTGGGGGAAGAGGAAGGGGAGAAAACCAGACCAATAAAGAAAGTGAAGAATATAAGAGATTAATGTCCTGAGTGTGGTTAGTGTTGCTGTTCAGTTGCCAAAGAAGTCAGTGAAAGATACTCAAAAACACTTATTAAGGGTCTTATTGAGTTCTTGGAATTTCTCTACCTCTTCATCCCTTCTGCATAGGTAATTGGGGATGCAATTATTTTCACAGTGAAAATGCTTGTCATGAGCAATTAAGTAAAAGATAATTAAATGTTCTATGAAATGATGTTGCTATTTGGTTTGGGATTCGCTAGAAACTTAATTAATTCAACTTCTTTCAGTGGCTGCCACAAAGGAAGTTCTTAAGGAATTCTAGGTGATTGATCAATGAATTGCCTCTCCAAAGGGAATGTGGGACCCATTTTCCATTTGGCTGTTTTCTGATTTCGTTTTCAGCAAAAGTGTTAAAATGGATACCACTTAATTCTTCCACTGGTATAGTCATTTCCTATGTTCCTGGGTAAGGATCTCATACTTGGGAGTATCAAATTAATATTAATTGTTAATTTAAAACTGTAAGTCTTAGCTCCCCACTCCTTTTCCAGCTATTCCATTACCATTCCCACAAAAACAAAAGGGGTCATGCAGATAGAGGATCATTGTTATTTTTTCTTTATTTCATGGGTTAGGCATAACCAAAAATAATTCAGATGATGAGCCTCTCAAAGCAAAAGCAGACACAGTCTGCTTCTAGAACTGTACTTGAAGCCTTTCCAACATGGTGGAACCTGCCAAGAGGTGCTCTCCTAGCTTAGCCTCATAGAGCCTAGAGTTACCTCCCTACCATGATGATAAAACATCAGAGAAAAACTATGTGGGAACATTCTACCACATAGCGGCAGTATTGTGATGAAAAGTGACTTTACCTTCTTTGTCTAGAGGATAATTATTCCCACTGGAAGGAAGTATTTAAAAGTAGCAGTGTCAAAAACTCAAATAGAAATGGGGGCCACTTAACCATGCAAAAGGATCTCTGTAAGCCATATATTGACTTAGAAAACCATGTGTTTATACATTTATTGATTAATTACGTACTTTGTTAAATATTTTCCACTTATAATTTAATCCGATTCAGGCTATACTCAGGATTGTTGTGGGCTGCATGCCATCTATGGAATGTGCATATGACACCTGTATTTTAGAGATACCTTTTTTTTTTTTCTTTTTGATTAGGAGTAGGATTTTATAAGCCAAATTTAAATTGCTTGCTTATATACACACATCATTGTGCTGCTGGAAGCAGGCACTTACCATAATGCCTGGCACATAGCATGAGCTTAATAAATGTTTACTGACTGACTGATTGAAGGAAACTAAAAGTATGAGTGAAGGCCTGAGGAGGCAGTTAGAAGCTGTAGTTTTTGAAATAAGTGCTATGCCTCAGGCCAATTTTGCATTCAGGGTTGTTTTCCAGTTTCTCAAAACTGGCAAACAGGAAAGAAGACAAGCAAAAAAGATAACTTATTATATTGTGGATGACAAGAAAAAATTTTAAGTAAAGATCATAAAGCTTCCTTTGTGCCCCACCCCTCCTACCCAGAAAAATAAGTTAAATTCTTCCTCAAGCAAGATTTAAGTGAAGTTGGCCCATTCCCAATCTTATGATAACTTTAGGGAATCAGACTGTCTTTGGATTGGTTACAGAGCTCACTCTCAGAAAAGTTGTAGATTTTTTTGTGAGCTGCCCCACTTCTAACTTTGAATTCCATGGTTAGCTTTAGACCTGACGAACCTCTTTAGTGCAAGAGTTTTTAACTTTTATGTCATAGACCTCTTTGGTGGTCTAGTGACATCTGAAGACCCTTTCTTAAATTAATGTTTTTAAGTACACAAAATAGAATATGTGGGATTACAAAACAAATCAATTATATTGAAATACAATTATTTAAAAAATTTTTAAGTTCATATGGATTCCAGGTTAAGAACTTGGGACTCCCACATATTATGGACAAGAATGGTCAGGATGTCCTACAGAATCTTCCCTGGGCTAGCCACAGAGCAGACACCCAATCCAGACATATACTTTTGGGCCAGTATCAAACTAAAATCTTTCTTAATAGTATCATCCACCACCTGCAAGATAATAAATAATATCAAATCACTAAAATCAGAAGCTTCCTTTAAACCAGGGATGGTTACCATCTGGTCTATCATGCCCTCGAAATCATTTTCTAAGGCAACCACAGGCGATGATGAGCAGAAAGCTAAGTCCAACAAACTCCCACTCCTTGAGTTCTATAAGTGACAATTTGTATGGCCTATGAATAATGTTAAAAATATCCCAATGACCCTTGGCAGAAAAAAAGTTCTCCCATCCCTGTTTTAGACAGACTGAAGATGAAATGAAATGGCAAACCCAGAAACAATTCTGGGAGTATATATACACTTCTGGGATTACATAGATATGTTTCAACAAGTTGAACCCCTATGTTCTGACTGCAAGCAAAACTTCTCTGTGGGAACAAACCAAAAAAAAAAAAAAAGAAAGAAAGAAAGAAAAGAAAAGAAAAAAAAGCTTCAGGAAGCTTCAGGAACAGAGCATCTCAGGTCCCAGCAGGGGACTCTAAAAGGAGAACAGAATAGGATGAGGACAAAACAGACAAGCTTGTGCTCAATTTTCTCTCTGTGTCTCTAAATAAATACACACACACACACACACACACACATACCTCACAAACTTTTGAGTTTAGCTGAAAAAAACTAACTCCCAGTATTTTCAAAGGGCAAATACATCTCTGTGGCTACAAAGGGAACATTCCACAGGCAGAATTCCATGCTCAGATAACAATCTCCCACTAGTAAAGAAATAATTGGAGCTTGGCCAAAGTGAATTTAGTTCTAAAATAAACTCCAAAAGGAAGCAGGGGTGTTTATATTCATAGAGGGTGAGATTCATTTGTAAACTCTCTCCTCACCTGCACATTCTTCAGCAGGCAGTACTGGGAGTTTACATCGGAAAGACCTGATATGAACACCACTTACCACCCAAGGGAGAGGGGAGGGAGTAAGGGAGATAATCTGAAAATGGCAGCTGCATCAGGAAATCCACTCCTCCCTTTTAAAGGGTGTCATCGAACCTTAAGATCACAAAATGTGATGGTGCATAAAGATTCTCAGAACACAGTCTGCATCAAATGAAATTCTTACTGTCATAGTCCCTCTTGTCTACTTTAGTAACTCTGATCCTTGTATACCAGAGGGCTAGGTTCATCAAGTTCTGGTAACACCTGTCCTGGATAAAAGACAAACATTCCCTCCCTCAGGGAACTGCTACAAAGTCTGAAAAGAAAGAGTTGGGGTAAAAAACTCTCTCCATAGATATTAAAATAATGCTTTTGACATAGATACTAAAATAATGCAAAAGAAATTCATATTCAAAGTTTTAAAAAACAAAAGTAAAAAATTATTTTACATGTAACTGGGAAAATAAAAATATTAAATATATATTTTTAAAAGGACCCTATTCCTTCAGTTACTTAGTAGTGACCTTAAAGAAGACATTTAACTTTTCAAAGTAGGAATTTTCTCATCTGTAAATAAATAATATTTGCACTACCTACCAGAGGAAAGTGCTTTATAAATCTTCAGGTGCTATATCACTATGAATTACCGTGACATGCAACAGTGAAAAGGTAGTTGAGATTAGATGAACTGAATTTGTTGTAGATCTAGTCAATTAGTTTCATGATTTCTTTCACCAGTGTTAAGGTGCTGGGGGTAAATGTAGAAAAGTAGATGATAGAGCATAAGTAAAATGTTTAATTATTGAATAAGGAAGGAAATGAGGCCAGGCCAAAATTGACAGGCTAGATAAGTAAAAAGGAAAGTTCTCTAACTTTTGATTAAGGAAAAGGAAGTAAAGAAAAAGGAGAAGTATAAGGACGAAAAGAAAGAGGAAAAGAGAAAGGAAGAGAAAGAATGGAGAGGAAGAGTAGAAGTTGATAGACTGGGAAAAGGGAAATGAGAGTTCAACTTGAAAGGAGGAAAGGGAAAAAGGAAAAGGGAAAAAAATGAAAAGTAGGAGAAAGAAAAAGAGGAGGCAAAGAAATGGAATTAAATTATAATTAGGTTAGCTGCAAGAATTTCCTGAGGATTTCATTTTACCCTATAGGTTATTAAAGAGAGAAAAGATTAGAGATATGCATCCTTTTAGCCACTAATGGTTTTAAGATTTAGACAGGAGAGAAAATCCTGAGAAAAGAAGAAAATTGAAAGAAAAAGGATGGAGCAAGGTAAAGGAAGGATGTGAAAAGAAAATCAATAAAGGGCATACTTATTGCAATAGTAGAGTAACCCTCCCTCCCCCACAACAATCAACAATTTCTTAAGAGGTATTCAGTGGCTCCCATGTTATAGATTGTTTCTCTGATGAACTATTTGGGGAGTGGGGATGGGAAGGAACAGAAGACTCTGGGACATCATAATAAAGACTGATATGGAGAACAAAACATGGCATTATGCTGCAGAGGATCATGGCTTTAACTTGCTGAGGAAGGAAAAAAGGCAAAATCAGCTTCAGCTTTTTCTTTTCTCCTCTTTCTCTGTCTTTGCTTCCATCTCTATCTCTCTGTCTTTGTCTCTCTCATTCTTTTAGGTGGTGTCTTCCTGTAGCAGATATCTACATTGAAATTGATAAGAGGACTAAAAATGCCCCTTTGAGGGATCTGTGGTTGCCAACAAGATATCATCTTGGGCAAAGGTAGGTGCCTTCTGTTGACTGATTTCGTGACACCCTGCAACTGAGGTAGCATGTGGAGGCAAGTTTTACAGAGGAGAGGCTTTTTCCCCAACAAGCTTGGCGCCTAAGGGACAGAGCATCTCTCAGTCAAATGTCTTTTCAGTCCCTTCCCTCCCCTAGCAACAATGGAGTTGGAGAATTAAAAGTCCAAGGCATGGGAGTGAAATAGGAGAGAGAGGAAGCCCAGATTGGGTATGATGGTGTTTGGGAAAAAGATATCAGGAATTTTCATCAGAGATAAAATATGAATGTTCCCACTCCCTAATTGCATCAAACCCAAAGCAACCAATTTGACACTATTACTAATATGATCCAGAGGAATGAGAAAGTGTCTAGTGTAAAGAGCATTGGATTTGAAGTAAATAAAAATCCTGAGATCAAGTTACTGATAGTGTGCCTTGGATAGTTCATCTTATGGTTTTAAGCCTCAGTTTTTGGATCTGTGAAATGGGGTCAGAATGGAATATCTCTAAGCTTCTTTCCAGCTCTAGAAAATATATTTCTAGGGATAAAATACTAAAAATTCACACTTGTAAATCAGTAGACAAAAGGGATGACAGAGTAATTTTTGAGCCCTAAGAATGAATTGTTTGTTCAATATAGTTATTACCTCAGGTCATAATGACTAAAGAAGGAGGTAAGGATGCAAAAGGATCATTTTCTTATTAAACCTTCCTCTCTCTCTCCCTCTCCCCCTCTCCCCCCCCCCTCTCAGCTGAATATCTTGCCTTAAATTTTGCAGGAAAAAGAGACCACTTGCTAAAAGCTTTCTCTTCTCTGTTCTTCCTCATCTCACATAATTCAGTTACCTTCTATCACTATGTCCTACAGACTTGTCTCAAATGGAGAGATGGCCCATCCTTCTTACCAAGAAAAACTCCTCTACATGGATAAATGATTCAAATTCCATCCTATCTTCTCTTTTTTATTTTGATAACAGCTTTTTATTTTCAAAATACATGCAAAGCTATTTTTAATATTGACCCTTTAAAACTTCTCACCATTCCTTCCTCCCAACCCCTCCCCTAGAAAACAAGTAATCCAATATAGGTTAAGTATGTGCAATTTTTCTAAATATATTTCCACATTTATCATGCTGCACAAGAAAAATCAGATCAAAAAGGGAAAAAAGGAGAAAGAAAAAAGCAAGCAAATAACAGCAAAAAGGTAAAAATACTATGTTGTGATCCACATTCAATTCTCGAAATCCTCCTTTTGAATGCAGATAGCTCTTTCCATCACAAGTGTATTGGAATTGGCTTGAATCATCTCATTGTTGAAAAGAACCAAGTCCATCACAGTTGATAATCACATAATCTTGTTGCTATGTACAATGTTCTCTTGGTTCTACTCACTTCACTTAGTATTAGTTCTCTATCTTATCTTCTCCAGCAGATTATTCCCTCTCACTATCATCTCCAATCTCACTTCATTCTCTCAGTCTACTGGCTGTTTCTCTACTTCCTACAAATAAGCCCAAGTCTCCCTCCATCCTCAAAACCCCCCTCATTAAGTTCATCCATCTCTGATAGCTACAGTACTACATCTCTCCTTTCCTTTGCAACTAAATTCTTTGAGAAACTTGTTTACAATTGATGCTTTTATTTCCCTTCCTATCACTCTCTTCTTAACTTTCTATAGTCTGGCATACAACCTCATTATTTAACTGAAATTCTTCTCAAAGTTACCAATGATTTCCTAAGTGCCAAATCTAATTGTCTTTGACACAGTCAATTAAGCTCTTTTCTTTGATATTATCTTCTCTAGGTTTTCATGACTCTACTCTTCCCTGGTTCCCCTTTTACCTATTTGATTACTTGCCTTTGCTGTATCCTCATCCATGTCATGTCTGCTAACTACAGGTATCCCATAGAGTTTTGTACTGGGCCCTCCCCTTTTCCATCTGTATTATTTTGCTTGGTGATCTCATCACTCCCATAGATTTAGTTATTATCTCTATGCTGATGATTTACAGATCTCACTCATATCCATTCCTAACCTCTCTCCTAACTTCCAGACTTGAATCTCCAATGCCTTGAAATAATAAGATTGAGTCTGTCTTTTTTGTTGATTCTATTTACAGTTAATTAATTTTGTTCTTTAAGTGCTTAAGTCATGATTCTTTATCTCTGAACTTAGTTCAGAAATTCAGCTGTCCTGCAACTAGTTAAGTTTAGAAATCCAGTTCTCTTGTTAATCACAGTTATATTTTTATGTCAAGGAAATCTTTTACTCCTTCCTTATTGATATCTAGTTTGTTATCCAAAGAAGTCTGGCCTACTATCTCTAATCTTGAGGTAGACTCAAACATTAAACATTTCTTAATCACAAGAGAGGAGGGGATTGCTGCTAACCCCTTATTTCCCATTTCCAATCAATCATATTATCTCTCATGCCTCAGCTCTGAAACCAATCAGACTGACTTCATGATGTTGAGCTCTTTTAACCAGTAATGACTAGTTCTCCACCTACAAAGTCCTGTTCTTTGTTCTGTACTCCTCAAAATGCTAAAAGATAGCTGTTCCTCTCAATCAGTCTTAGTTTAGCTAGGGAAATTGAGATCTTATTTACTGACAAATTCATGCTTAACTAATGGATCATGCTTGGAACCTTGTGCTTCAGTCTACCCTATTTTTAACTGTTATATACCTATTTAATTATATTAAAATAGCATACTAGACATCTTAAGTGCAACATGTCCAAAATTGAGCTCCTTACTTTCCCCCTCCCAATCCTTCTTTCTAACTTCCCTATTAATGTTGAAGAGGGGATGGGAGGGGAAAGGGGTACCACCATTCTCCCAGTCACCCAGGCTTGCATTCTCAACTAACTCCTTCACATTCATTCTCTCACCTCCAATTTCCAATCTGTTGTCAAGTTCTGTCTATTTTACTTTTATAACATCTCTTCTATAAGCTTTTTTCACCCCTCTGTCACCATCCCAATATAGGCTTTCATCATCTTATACCTGGACTACTTCAACAGCTTGATGGTTCGTCTCCCTATTTGAGATTTTTTCTGATTCCAGTCTATTCTCCATTCAGTGATCAAACTAATCTTCCTAAAACACAATTCTGAACATATCAACTCTCCACCCACCTCCATTCAATAAATTTCAGTGGATCCCTGTTGCCTCCTGGATCAAATATTAAATTCTGTTTGGTATTCAAAATCTTCATAACCTCCTCTCCCTTGACATTCTCCTGAGACATCAGCCCAGAATATTATTACTCTTCTTCAAAAACAAAGGAGAAACAACAACCTCCTCTCTCTTCCCCTTACTTTTTGGGTCTTCTTCTATCCTAACTCCAGTAATACTTTATTATTCCCTATGTAAGACACTCTATATTATCATGACTGACCCCCTTGCTTGGAATTTTTTCCATCCTCACCTATGACTCCTGGCTTGACTCAAATATCAGATAAAGTTTTACCTTTTACTACAAATCTCTCCCCTTTACTGTTAGTGTCTTCTCTCTGATGATTACTTCCAATTTATCCTGTATTATAACTTCTTTGTACACAGTTGTTTCAATGTTGTCTGGATTATGAATTCCCTGAAAAAAAGAGTTATCTTTTGCTCTTCTTTGTATCCCTAAAGCTTAGACAATACCTAACATATAATAAGCACTTAGGAGATATTTGTTGCCTGGCTTATTTTCCTATTTCTCCCATTTCACCCAGAGAAAGGGTCCTGGGGGGAAAACTGAGAAGGCAGGAGATAAACTTATCTATGGCATGTATTTATTCAACAACAGCCAACTGTGCTGACATCTGGGTAGATCTTATTCCACTGCACTCTCCAGCTTCCCAACAGAGTCACTTTTATGGCTTCTGTGTTTACATGCTCCCCCAAAATGTGGATTAGGCAAATAACTCTTCTGGAGCTTTTCAAAATGCAGATTACTAACCTGGGAACCCATAATAACTCCAATGCATTTTGTTTAGTGATGGCATATTTAGGGGAGTTTTTAAAATGTTGATTACTGACAATGTCATGAGAGACTGTAATGGTTCCTCTGGAGTGGTTATGACCTACTAAAAAATATGATTTTAGCGGGGTTTACTGGCACATTAATCTGGGTTATTAAACAGTCAGCTGAGCAGTTAGGGGTTTTTATTCAAAGCAGAGATTGTTGAGGCAACACTATACTAATCACATAAAGGCTTACAAAGTGGATTGTTGATAGAACACCCAGGTGCCAGAACAGCTTATCATATTATTACACCTGTGCAGAAGCCACATTAATTTCAGGGTCCTATACTGTACACTCAAGCTATGAGAAGGGAAATGGGGAGCACTACAGTAAGTATTCCTACATTTATGCTTGATGATGTACTTTCTTCAGGACAATCCTACAAAGGTAAGGTAGTGTACCAGTATTATTATTTGAAGAAAATGATTCAGAGATCTGTTGATTTTCCTACAGTTAATCAGGAAGTTAAAAGATAAGGGTTGTGTCTTGATCAAATGACTTCTGACAAATTCAGTGTCCTTTCTGTCTGAACAGATTCATGATAACAAATATATGTTATGTACTTGAGTGATTTTGAATTTTCTTAAAATTTTGTGATATAAATCATGTTAGGCCTGCGTGGTATCTTTTAGGATGAAAAACAAACTTTTTGGCTGACAGCTTTGCTTTGGTGAATCTGTGATATCATTTAGGAATTCTCTCCCTCCAACAATTCATAACTCACCCCTAGCTGCTTCTCCTGTTACTCTTGTACATGTCCAGTCCCACAATTTGTCCAGAGGAGGTCTACCCAACATGCTGGGAAACTTTCTATAGGCCTCTTGACATTATCTAGAGAATACTTTCATTGAGGTACCTCTAGCATGGATTCCCATATTCATTCTTTGATTTTACTCATCCTAGCCTATTCTCACATGGCCAAGTTTCCAAAAAATAACTACTATCATATAGTTATACTCATATTCTTTGGAGATTTAAGAGGCAACGTTATTGTGGGGAAGATATACTCTTCTTATTCCCCACTATATCAACTATCGGTGTGCTTCCATTTACACAAGACAGCCTCTCACAATGCTGAAATAGTGGAGCTTAAACATATCAATTTACTTAATAATAAGGTATACTCATACATGGCAAATGCAGGAACAATAAAAAGATCATAGTCTATATGTAAAACTGATTCACACCCTCCCTCCATGAACTTAGTATCTGTGGTAGGTAGAAAGTAGACCCATATACAAACTTGCCGTGGATTAGGAGAGAACAGATGCTTGAGGTAACTCATTAAGGTCTAGAAAGCCTTGATGTCATAGGTCCATTCAGGAATAAACATATGTACCATACAAAACTACTTCTCTATTAATTCTTCTTCTGTCCTCACTGCTGCACCATACCTCCTTTTTTCTTTAAGCCAGACAACTACAAGGTTCGTAAAGCTAGTTTCCTCTGGGCAATGCAAACAAGTCCAACTAGGTCTTTACTATCCAACCAATTAATAAGCATTTATTAAGCATCTACAATGTACTAGGTGTTGTGCCAAATGCTAAAAATACAATAAAAAATTGATTTTTCAAAAGAAGATTATTGCTATCTCCCCCCCTGCAAGAGGTGTTAATGTGAAGGATGTAAGTTAATGCTGCTCTCACTGAAGAATAGCAAGTAGTTAAAAGAACTTAGGTTTAATTAAAAAAAACCTACTCTAAATCTATATGTAAAGAAGGTTTGCAAGTAAGATTTGGGTAGTCTGTCAAAAAGGATAGAAGATAAACTGTGGCATAAATAAAAAGGTTAAAATCACCTTGTAAGGAATAAAAAGTGCTACTTCCCCTTCCCCTTTGAGTGTGAACATTTCTTAATAAATTCCAAGGGCTCCTATTACTTTTAGAATAAAATGCAAATGCAAATTCTTTTATTTAGCCTTTAACACCCAATGTAATCTGGTTATCATCTTCTAAAGAAAGACATTCTAGGTATCCAGGTATGAGTACCTTCCCCTTTAACATTTTTGTGCTTTATAGGTATCTTATGTGCTCTTTATGTTATGTACATATTATCTTCCCCATTAGAATGTAAGCTACTTCAAGGGAGGAAATTTTCTTTTATTTGTATCTTCAGGATATAGCATCATTACTGGGTCAAATTAAGAGTTTAATAAAAGCTTGCTAATTGATTGGACACAAAAAATTCTTCTATTTCTCTTCTTTTTTTAAAAAAATGAATGTTTATTTTATCCAAGGATTTTCTGCATGTACTAATATAATCATATTGGAGAGTTTTCATAAAATAAAATATATTTTTTATTATGTCAATGGGTTTTTAGATTGAACCAGAACCTCATACACAGCATGAAACCTTCTTAGTAGTCAATTAACAGGCAAATCTTAAGTACCCAATTATTTTTAAACTATTGCTTTATTCTGTTAAGTAAAATTTGATTTAGTATTCTTTCATCTATACTCATCACTACTACTGGTATACAATTTTCTTTTTGAGTGTTATCTTTGCCAGTTTTAAAAATCAACACTTTATTTGCCTCATAAAAATTATTAGATAAGATTATCCACTTTCTCACTGTTTATAAATAATGTATGTAATACAGAGATTTTTTTTATTGGAATGCTCAAAAGAATTATATAATTATATAATATAATAATAATAATATAATAAAATATAATATAATTATATTATATATAATATAATAATATAATATAGTAAATAATATAATATAATAATATAATCTATTATTAATTATATAACTATCTTATATCTCCAATATATCCATATATCTCCAATATAATATGTAATATATATAAAAATATATAATATGTATAACATATATAATATAATTAGATAATATATCATATATTATATAATTATATAATATAATATGATAATAATAATATATAATCTATTATTAATTATATAATTATCTTATATCTCCAAGACTGACCTCTTTAGGATTATTACTCTCTTGTTGTGTATGTTTAGATTGTTTATATTTATATAGCTAATAATTTTATTTTTTAAAAAAATTTTATTTTGTTAGACTAAAGGTGTTAGTAATATTTCCTATTTTTGAAAAGATTAAGATCTTATTGGCATCAGGAAATCTTGTGAGAAACGATCTTCTACAAATGCAGATTTGCTCCAATTCCTGTAGTCTAAGAGAATTGCCTGAAGTATTGAGAAGTTAAGTAATTTGCCCTTAGACAAAAAGCCAAAACATATTGAAAGTGGGACTTGGAGCTAGATTTTCAAGCTCAGAGCCAACTCTTTATCTATTAAACCATACTGGCTCTCCCTAATAATATTCTTAATTTCTTTTATGTTGTGATTACTCTTTTTTTGTTGTTGTTGCAATTTTGATGATTTGTGGGCTTTTTCTCCTTTCAAAAATTAATCTGTTAATTACTAAATTATTGACTGCAAAATTAATTTGCTAATTAAATTTCCTTATCCATTTTCTTGGAGTTCTTTAAAAAAATGCCCTGGTTTTATTTAGCAATTCAACTGTTCTTTTCTTTCCTATCCATTTATTCCTGCTGTTAACTTTGTAATTGTTCTTTTTTTCCCACTTTCCTTTGTACAACTGCTTAGTTGCTATTCAATTATCTTTAGGTACAGACTTAATTCATTTATTTTCTCACTTTCTCTCTTGTTAACATATGCATTCCATGATATAATTTTGCCTTTAAGAAATTACTATGGTTGTATTTCATAGATTTTGATATGTAGGACTGTGTTTGTCCCTGTCATTTAAATATTGTTATTTCTCATTTTTTCTTTAATCCAGTTGTTGTTTAATATGTTGTTTTTTTAGTTTCTGTGCTTTTTTAAAAAAGCTTTTTGCTCATGTTATTGCTAATTGATAAAAATTAGAAAAACCTGAATCATAGTATGAAAATTAAGTAAATTTCTGCCTTCTTCAGAAAAGCATCACCCTCCCTAGGGACCAGTATAGTATTACTGGGAGGATAGTGAAAAGGAATATATAGGGAATCTGGGGAGATAGAATTTACTGGAGGAGGGGGGTTAAATTTCCAGTGATTTTTATGGGTTTTCTCTTGTGGAAGGGAGGAGTCTTATCCCAGAGTAGTACTCTTAAGTTGGAAGATCTATATATGCGATCACCAAAAAGGGAGCCTTATTTGATTTTTCTAGCAACTAAAGTGTTTCCCTCTTTTGGAGAAATTCAAACTTAGGTTTGGTCTGATAAGACAGTATAACTAAGTATTCCATGAAATGTCAGTTATTATTCTCTTTGGCCATACAATAAAGTCATCTCCACCAAATTCTTCATTCTCTGTCCAAGGAGGGCCCATAGGAACTTTTATATACCTGTATGAAATGGTATATATCTAAGGAATGTAAAAATTATACATTTATAGACATGGTGGGAGTGAGCATGCTATAATATATAATAAATGAGGAATTGCAAAAAAAAAAAAAAACAGGAATAGATCCATAATAAACTTGTATGGAGAGAGCCATCTACATCCAGAAAAAGAACTCTGGGGACTGAATGTAGATCACAACATAATATTTTCACTTTTTTTTTTTTTTAATGTTGTTTGCTTGCTTGTTTTTTTTCTCTTTTTTTTTTGAGCAGCATGATAAATGTGGAAATATGTTTAGAAGAATGGTACATATTTAATTTATAGTGCATTACTTGCTGTCTAGGAGAAGGAGAAGGTGGAGAGGGAGGAAGAAAAATATGTACATAAGGTTTTGCAAGGACGAATGTTAAAAAGTATCTTTGCATGTATTTGGAAGAATAAAAAGCTATTATTTTAAAAGAGGAAGAAAAACAGGAATAGAACAGGTCATATTATGGATTGAATTGTAGGAAAATTAGATGGGATGATCACATGGTAAAGTGAAGGATTATAGGCAGAAATGCTCCACTGGTGCACCATTTCAATATCTTAAGTAAAAAAGGAAAGCTTCAAGTACTTACACTGGGCTCTCTGTGGCAAACATATAGGAGGAGGTAGACAAGAATCATATGTGATGGGTTTATTTTAATCTATATTATTGGGACTTACAAGTCAATGAGGGTACAGATCCATTAAATATTTGAGTATTCTGAATGAATGAATCAATGAAAACATTTATTAGTGCACTAAACACTGCTAAGATCAGGAAATAAAATAAAGCATAACAGTCTCTATCCTCAAGGAGGTTATATTCTAAAAGGGACAACATATATAGATTTGTGGAATCCAAAGAAAAGTGTTATTGTCAGGGTAGTCACAAACATAGCAAGTGGAGCAATAAATCAAGCCAATTACATGCATTTTCAAGAGGCAATGATAGTATTTATTTGAAGTCAGTTGTCAGACTAAGAAGTAGAAATGTATGGGGATGGGGGATGAGGCAGCAAAATGGAAAACGACCAGGGTAAAGATAAAGATGCACGGTCCCAGAGAGTATCAAACTGAACAATTTTGCTCTTTCTATTTATAGTCTTGGTTAATCTGCCAATCAAACACTTACTATGTGCTAGTCACTGTGCTAAGTATTGGGGATACAAAGAAAAGCAAAAAGAATCCCTGCTGCTTTTAAGGAACTTAATATTTTAATGAGGAAGTAACACATAACTAGATACAAACAAAAATATATAGAAAGTAGCAATCAGAGAAGTTCATTTTGATAACAAAAAAATTAGAATTTTATTATGGAAGAGGAGTGCTACGTGACCACAGGCATGTCACCACCAAGCCATATTTTAGTTTCATCATCTGTAAAATGGGAAGAATAATAACATCACCTACTTCCCCAGGTTGTTAGGAAAATCAAAAGAGATCATTATAAAGCACTGTGTACCTGGCATATAGTAAGCTCCAAATAAATGTTAGCTATTGGTTATTATTACTTTTGATGCTTTGGGTTGCTCTTTTGAAAGTTTTCAAGCTAGTAAGAGATTAAGGGTGGTCCTTGCCTAAGGAATACAACATCCAAGTCATGAGACATGAATAGAACAGAAGAGGACTACTTTCCTCATGTTGTGCAACAAGAGAAGGGTTGGGCATAACTTTTCATCATTTTTGTCTTCTTGAGCTTCAGGGTGTATAAAAAATGGTTCTAAAAACACGATGCAACAAGTTTTTACCATGTTCTTTCAGGAGGCATTAGGATCAAAATAAAATTGACTAACAAGCAAAGTAAGGGAGAGAGTATAAACAATAAGAAACCTAAAATAAAGAAACCTAAATAAAGAAATAAAGAGAAGTATTTGTGCTGAAAGTGATTTGAATGTTGGGAGAGTTATTTATGCTCCCCAAAGATATAACAGTTCCTCCTTATAATTACCACCATAATTAAGTTTCTTAGTCTTACTACGTCTGTGGTCTGTAATATACCTTGTGTTGAGAACCAGCAGCTTAACAAAAATTTAGAATATGCATAGTGACTTTACATTTTATACAAAGAGGAACACTTTTGAAACTTCTTTTTTTTAATAGAACAGGGCAATTATAATCCTGCTCAAGCCTTACAGAAAAATAGACAACTCTCCTCTCCCCCACCATGAAAAAAAAATCCTAAGAATTGCCATTCTTGATCAAACCTTTGGCTTACCTAGCTGAATAGCAAAATGAATTTAAGTTTATTATCTACTGAATACAAGAATACATTCTTTAATTTCCTAAATTAGCTCTTCCAAGTTTCAAGATATGTATGTCCCTTGCTTCTGCTATTTTAGGATTTAATGAACAAATATGTGATCACCCAGTCTATGTCCTTCTCAGTTTTATAAAATTTCATCAGTTTACCTCTCAGCCTTTATTTAGTCAATAAACATTTGTAAAACATTCAGTAGGACCATAAAAATTCATACAAGAATAACTTCTTGTTTAGGATCTGCTCACTGGTCAAGAAAGGAAACAAAGTCTGTTCATGAGCTCAATAAGCATATATCTACTCTATACAGGTCACTATGGTGGGTGCCTTTGGAGGCACAACATTTAGATAATTTATAATATTTACTTTAATGGTGCTTAAAGTCTAGTAGAGTATCAGGGACCTAACTGATGAGGTCTTGAGAAAGAATGAAATATTGATAGAATTGCTCCCTGGGGCAGGGTACCAATAGGAATCAGTTTAGCCTTGTGGTCCCCCTGTGGAGGTTCTATACCCCTTCCCCTTGGGTGGCCCCCACCTTACTGTGTCCAACCAAGAAATCCTAATCATGTTCCTGAGGTTATATTTCCCCTATAAAACTGTCTATGGCCCACACCATTGTTGCTGAATCCCTTTGGGTTAGTCTACCATGGCATTCTGCCTTATGGTATCTCTTTCCCTTCATCCCTCTCCCATGCTACTTTGTGTCTCTTCTCTCATCCCCCTAACATGTTTCATGATGCTTCTCCTCTCAAATCCCACCATCCCTTATGGTATCTTTCTCCTCATAGCTAACTAACTCTTTTAGGATGCTGCCAGCTAAGGAGATGCTCGAATCTCATAGGATGTTTCCTTTCTCCTGGCTAATTGTGAGTTCCATCATTAATTATTAAAACTCTTTTCCTTGCTATGTGCTCTCCCAGCTCTTTCATATTTACCACTCCTAGTGCCTATAGTATCTCTTCATTTTGTCTGTAACCTCTTCTCCTAAAATAAAACTAGCTTTTGCCAAAGAGAATGGCCATTATGAAGTCTTCATATGATCGAACACCAACATTTGGTGCTTTCCTAATCACATCATTTGATGGCTACAACAATATCAGATGATATAAAATGGAACATTGCACAATCTATGCATTAAAAAGACATAGAACAAAGCAATCTGAGGTGTCGAAAGGGGAAAGTTTCCCCATGATGGGCAAATCAAAGAAGGCTTAATAAAATGGTTCTAAAAACACAATGCAACAAGTTTTCACAGTGCAGTTCCAGCAGTTATATAATGAGCTATAAAGTATGGATTAGGATTTTAACAAGTAAGGAAGAGGAAGAAGGACATTCCAGATATAGATATTCTATTTGTTGGTATTTTGTTCTTCACAATGACATAAGGAAGGTGGTGTCTTGAATTGCAAGTGAATTGGATTTAAGTGAAGCAAAGCTATGCAAGTCTTACTCTTTCCTCCAGAGTCATCTGGGTTCAATGGCAAGATATAAACCAGGACAACTGGAGATGATTCTGGATGCAATGGGAGACTTTGGCCTTTTTAAGTTAGAGTCTTTCTCAGGTCTCAGTTTGTCTGAGGTAACATCCATTCAATGATTTCTGCTAAGCAAGAAAGGAGGCAAAAAATGGCCTCTTTGGTATACTCTGATCAGAACTGAAACAATTGCTTTTTACTGTAATTCAAAGCTACCAAAACCCAAACAATGATCAAAGGAGACCTGGGGTTGGGATCTATTGTTGGCAAACAAGAAGATCTAGAAAGATTTGGGTTTAAGGCTTGGTCAAGTAGCTCCATTTGAATCCCAGTGAGCTTTATCAAAACTTGGTTTTTCAGTGTCACATTTCAAGAAATCATAAATAAAACTACATGAGGCAAAAGAATTAACTATCCCAATTCATTTTTTTTATGATAAAATAAATAAGTAGGAGTGAGGGGAAAAAAATCTGCCCTGTAAATCCCCAAGATATTTTGGCAAGGTTTCAGTGAACAAAATTTATATTCCTTTGAGCAGAAAATCCACAGGTAAGGTAATAATTCCCTCTGCTGACATACAGAGAGGAAGGACAAAGGCTCTGAGATAAGAAAATGTGTTTAAAGAACAGAAAATATGTCAATTTGACTGGAACTTAACATATGGAGGGCAGTAATATGAAAAAAACTAGAATAAGAAGGTAAGACAAAATTGTGGGGGGCTTTGAATGCCAAGTATAGATGTTTCTACTTTATTCAGTAGGGGAATGACTGAGCAAATTATGGTAAATGAATATAATCAAATACTATTTAGCTATAAAAAATGATGAAAGGGAATGTTTCAGAGAAACCTGGAAAGACTTAAAAGATATGATACACATTGAAATGAACAGAATTAGTTAAGTTACTTATATAAGAACATTACTCAATGATTCAAAGACAATAGACATTGAAGATTTCTGAGCAGAACTGACATAACCAAATAATACAAAAATAAACATTATTTTCCCAGTGGTAGTGTTGAGGTGTAAGAAATGAAGGTGAGAGATCCCCTGGCTGGTGCCACAGGTTCTTGTGAAAGAATTCTCAATCCTGAGTGCAGGTGAGGTTTGTGGCAAAAATGGGTTTATTACACTGAGAAATAACTTCTCAGAGGGCTAGTTCCAAAGGAATTAGCAAAGTTAGGATTTTTAGCAAAGATGGGTTTACACTGAGAAGAAAAACTTCCCAGTGGGCTAAATCCTGTTAGGATTTTTAGCAAAGGCTTGGGGTTCAGCCTTTGATTATATTGGGTTTTTATGGTCTGAAGCTTAGGGAGTGATCTCCAGATGAATTTGAGGGACTAATTTTCAATTCAATAAAGAGTGGTGATTATGCCCTGGCCTGGAATAGAATCTAAAGTCTTTATTGTGTCCTTCCGAGTCTGACCCAGTTTTGATCTTACTGGAGGAGTGCAAGAGGCAGGAGAGCCAGAGAGCCACCAGGAGGATGATCAAACATGGATTGTCTCATTTCTGGTCTTCTCAGCCCTTAAATACCCTATTACAATTACATCATTACAGCATACTGAATATATGTGAACTAGAGAACCATTATATCACTATGCTAAGTACTAAATATATGTAAATTAGAAAACCATTTTCTCATCAATTCCACTAAGTTAACACCTTGTTGTAAGTATCTTTGTTTCAAGTATACTTCTCCAGAGTTTTGGCCCTTTACAGTGATGGTTATAGATAGGGGAAATATTGTGGGGATAGAATCAATGGGACTTAGTAAATGATTAAATATGTGAAATGAGAGGGAGGAAGACCAAAGATCTCTCCAGAATTTCAAAAACAGGAGATTAGGTTTTGCCATTGAAAGAAAAGGTGAAGACGAAAAGGGTATTTTGGGAGAAGACAATTTCAGTTCTGGACTCAAATCCAGAAGGAGATCCAGATTTCTAGGTCACGAGAAAAGGAAGAATTGGAGATAGAGATTTTGGAGTTATCTTCTTAAATGAGATAGCTAAAGCCATAGAAGAAAATTAGACTGCCAATGAAGAGAGTATATATATTGAAATGGATCCTACTAGACAAAACCTGGGTAAATATTAGATTATAATTACAACTTTCTGAAGTAGATTATAATTACTTTAGGGAATCAGGGTCAGAAGGAAGAGAAGAGAAGAACTGATCAGAGAGGTAGAAGGCCAGCCAGGAGAGGGTGATTCCTCCGAAAGTTACTTTTGATAAAAACTTAATGCCTTTCATATGAAGCATATTGATTTTTTTTGAGTGGGGGGGGTCTATTCTGTATAAGGAGACCGCTCCTCTTAAACGCTTTCAATATTTAAAGACAAAATAGTGTGACACACAGTATTCAGGTATAAAGAAAAGTTCTATAAATAACTGAGCCAATGAGCAACATGTAAAATTTAACCAACAACTTTTTTTTTTTAAAAGGAATTCAAAGTTGGTAAGCGTACCATCTTCCCAGACTCTGTGGGAGAAAAGACTTTGCACAATTAACCTTTATAAGCAAACATCCAAGGGAAAAGACCAAGTCAACGAAATTATTCAAGGAACCCCAATATAGCTATTTCCCTTGCTGCGTCTGTTAGGATTAAGCATCACAATGTGGTGAGAACAACAATGAAGAGAAAGCCAGAAGACCTAGTTTAAGTTATGGATCAAATATCACTTTGAATAAATGAAAGAAAAAGCATGAATTAAGATTTACTATATACTAGGCACTGTGCTAACTGCTAAGGATACAAATAAAAGAGATGAAAAAGTTCCTTGCCCTTGGAAAGCCCCTTCAGTGAAGAAAGCATTACATCTAAGGAATGGTGGTTTGGAATACACCTTAATCTCTGTAGGTCTAAGTTTACTCTCTGTAAAAGGAGAATATTTTAAGGAATGATATTCCTTTAGAATATAGGACCAACTAAAACAGATTGAAGAATTTTTTTTAACTTTATTTTTCTTGGGATTTTTGGGGGAGGTCTATGTTTTATTTTACACGACTGTGACAACATGACTAATATGAAAATATATTTCACATGAGTAAACATGTATAACCTATATTAAATAGATTGCCTTCTCAATGGGGAGAAGGAAGAATTTGGAGCTCAAAATTTTTAAACTTTAAAAAATTTAATGTATTAATTTGTAAAAATTGTTTTTACATGTAATTGGGAGAAAATAAAATACTAAATTAAAATTACTTTTAAAAAGACCATAGAATGATACCAAGTATATGCCAAAGAAATTCATAGTATAGGCAGTACATTCTTAAAGTACTAAGGTATATCTGTAAGTTTTCTCAGAGAAGAGAAAATAACATCAAATAATCACACCTAGATAACTAACAAAAATTATACACAAAAAGTATTAATACCTCTCTCTGATAATTCACATGACTATTTTCTCATCTTTATAAAAACTGATCTACCTATAAATCAATGAAAATATAAAAAGGGAAAAGATAGGCCTTCCCAAATAATTCTCTATATTGTAAATCAAATTTTTTTTTACAGACACACATATCTGAAAGGTGCAAAAAAATACCAAATCTTACTGTGAATGGGGTTTGTTGATTAAAAAAAGGCATTTGACTGAGAGAAAAGGCCTCAAAGGTTCTACTCCAACAAGGAGCGCTTGTCATGTAAATGTTAAGATTAGACAAGATTACTTGATTACTACAAACAAAGACATTTTGTTCCATGACCCTCTGATTATTCACAAGTTATTCATAAAAGAAATAAATGGTTGCCAAGAGTGCAACCAACAAAGAGAATATCTTGTATAAAGTGCAACCAGATGGTAAGGTTCCCTAGATGGTGGGTTGGCAGATAATGTTGATCTGGATGAATCAGATCATAATAGGGTTTCCTCAATTAGATGATTATTAAAAGGAGAACAATTTAACAATCCCCAGAGGAAAACCTATATATGATAAAAATGTTTATGGTTCAGGATACAGCACTAACTTAGATGGCAAAATGTATTTGGGGGTAGTTACTGAATTTGGACAGTGAGCTAGATTCAGAATTAAAATAGGAAGAGGGTGCATTACTTTTGGGAAATTACACTTTAAATTACTCAAGCTACTCTGTAATGCAAAGAACCTTCTTTAAAAAGAAATACAAAATGTTCTCAACATGATGCTTTGGAATATCAAAATCTCAGAAGTATTAAAATTGTGGTGACTCAGGGCAAAAGAGAAAAATTCATGCTAGACATGGGCAACTCATGATATATTTCCAATATGATTCATGCACAAGAAATGGTTTAAGACATAAGTAAAAGATGGTTCAGAAAGGGACAGATGAGCAGGACAGTATGGTCACTATTGTGTTAAATGTAATATATACTTAAAATAAGCTATACATAATAAAGATTCAAGATTCCATATACTTTCTCCCCTGTTCTTTATATAGAGACATTTGCTGATGTTTATAAGTTGATAAAATAATTTTTTGCTGTTGTTGGAGAAAAGGATAAGAAATATTATCAAAGAAATAAGATTGGAGAAATAGGTAAGATGAAGAGACAGGTGAGATAATTGTGTTTCAATAGTAGTTGTAAAAAACAAAAATACCTAAAGGAAGACCTGCACAGCATATCCATTATCTGTTGTTGTTTGTCCTTCATTTGTTAACTTTTATTCCACTCTCTTGGCTTTGACTCTCTCCTTCATTTTCCACAAAGATCAATAACATTAGAGGGTAAGACCTTAACTTGTGCATGAATTGGACTTAAATGAGCCAGTGTCATGGAAGTCTAATGGCAAGACACGTTAGGACAACTGGTTTTGGCCCAAAATGACCTTGGTTTCTCTGATCCTGAACCAAGCTATAAGGGTTCAACAGCACTTGCTTCAGTCACTTTTATGGCTACTGAACAAATTGCTTTTATTGATTCATTGTGCTCAGGAAAGTCTTCACATTCTTGAGGTATACATCCTCAACTTACCAAGAGGTTTGTAGCCTATGATTATCCTCCACCTGGTTTAGCCCATCTGCTTACGGGGGTATATATAGCCACTGTGCATATAGTTTCTTGGAGCCACAGGTGAAAGTTGAGTAAAGAGTGGACATTAAAGGTGGATGAGCAGCCCAGAAAAAAGCTTGACATTAAAAGTATTCATCTTCCTTAAATATCTATATACTCCCATATCATCTGCAGAGATCTATGGAAGGACATGGACAAGACTTGAACAGAATGTAAAAACATGGATGGCACTGAGACAAGAAGATCACAGATTTAAGGTCCAATGACCTAACGGGTAAATATGGCATAACAAAGAGAGCTCTGGCCTTGGAGTCTGTAAGTCTTTACTTCAAATCCCAGCTATGACACTTACTAGCTGTGTAACCATGGATAAATATCTGATCTCGCTGGGTTTTAAGTTTTCTTCTTTATAAAACAAGGAGAAGGAATACTATATGTTTACTCCAGCTCTAAAGGTATGATTATATGGTCTTATTAAATATAAGGAATGATAGTAAGTATATTCATTTTGGCCTAAATTTTGTAATGTAAACTCTGGTAGGCACACCATAAAAAGATATTAAATGCTAAAGTTTTCTAGATAACTTGCAGTAACAGGAAAATACATAAGCTAATATATTCCCAGTTAGCATTTGCTTTTCTTAAAATTCCAAAAGCAAGAGCTTTCTTGTTCAACATAGATCAAAAAGGACATTTATTTACAAGTACTATTATACACTTGGCAGGAATGACATATTTCAAAGAAGAAATATTTGTTTTATATCTCTGTATATGGATACATCAATTTAAAAAAAAAGTCACTCATCCAGTTAACTGGTTCTTTGCCCCTTCAGCCTGTAGGCAAGTATTTGGACATTTGAACACTGTCAGCAATTAAACTTTACAGTTTTAATGACCAAAGGTCTATAACATTGTGCATACCCTTTAATCCAGCAGTGTCACTATTGGGTCTGTATCCCAAAGAGATCATAAAAGAGGGAAAAGGACTCACATGTGCAAAAATGTTTGTAGTAGCTCTTTTTGTGGTGGTAAGAAATTGGAAAATGAGTGGATGCCCATCAATTGGGGAATGGTTGAATACGTTATAATACATGAATATAATGGAATATTATTGTTCTATAAGAAATGATGGGTAGGCTGATTTCAAAAAACCTGGAAAGATTTATATGAACTGATACTGAGTGAAATGAGCAGAATTAGGAGAACATTATACATAATAACAGCAAGATTATGCAATAATTAACTCTGATAGACTTGGCTCTTCACAGTATATACTGATTCAAGAGAATTCCAATAGACTTTTGATGAAAAATGTCACTTGCTTCCAAAGAGTGAACTATGGAAACAATGCTAATTGAAACATAATATTTTCAACTTTTCTTTTGGTTTGCCTTTTCTTTCTCATGGTTTTTCTCTTTTGTTCTGATTCTTCTTTCACAACTTAATTAATATGGATATATGTTTAAAATGATTTTACATGTATAATCTATATAAGTTTGCTTGCTGTCCTGGAAAGAGAAGAGGTAAGAAAGGGAGGAAGAAAAAAATGGAACTTAAAATCTTAGGAATGTTGAAAACTATCTTTAAATATACTTGGAAAAATAAAATAATTATAAAAAAATTAAAAAGAAACTTCAGTTTTTCTTTGGAGGTAATCACTATTTCTTACGTGTGGGGGACTGTTTCTCAATGGGAGACTGATGGGGTTTCAAGCCCTTTTCTACCATCTCCTTACAGACAGGCAAGTCATTGTTTCTCATGTTTTCTCACAGTCCACCATTCTCAGAGAATATGATCCATACATACTTTGATTCAAACATGGTAAAAACAAACATCACTTTGACATTCTTACGTGGGATGAGGAGGTAGAAAGAACAGAGAAGATGATCAATAATCCTTGAAAAGAAATAAATGTTTTACAACATGGGAAAGAATTGTGCAGAGGGAGCATTATTTTCCACCCTTAAGTAAATTCAATTTAGCTTATCTGGAAGTAATTATTTTTAAATTAGTCTGAAAGGAAGAGAGTCATTTCTAAAGTATTGAGAAAAGAATTTCAATCCCCTTGCATTAGAAGGATTCCCACAAATCCAGGACTTTTTTTTTCTGTACAGGTGATGGTTTACTTGAAATAGTTAAATGACAAGTCGCCAAAATTCTGCTTTAAACAAAAGTTCCCTAGAGGAAGCATGATTTGATTGAGTGATGGATTTGGAGTGAGAAGATTTAGATTCAAGAGCTGACTTTGTAACTTATTACTAGAGTGAACTTAGGAAAACACTTCTCTAAGCCTCAGTTTTCTCATTTGTAAAAGGAAGAAATTGGATTAGATGATTTCTAAGGCTCCTCCTTGCAGATATAACATTTTATGATACTGAAAGTGAACAGAGATCCTCCATAGATTGTATAGTGTATAGTCTGCAAGATTTAAGTATTTTGAATATTTGGTGAGATAATCAACCTTTCATTTCCTTAATCAATTTTTGAGTTTAAAAGATACATAAAATGAGACCTGGAGAAATTAAGTAACTTACCTATGATTGCACAGATAACAAAAGTATCCAAGTCAGGATCTCAACACCCACTTCTTGCTTTTTCCATTTTCTCCAATATTATTAAGTATTCTGAGGACTTTGCGATCATGACTCAGCTACCCTCTCACCCTGGAATTTTCTTCACCATCCAAGACCTTCTTACCCTGTAATAAATATCCTTCTGTCATGGTAGTCCATTTCTCCTATTTGTGAGCCTCTACTCTGGGGACAGACCCAGATCTGCCATACTTTATTCTCTGGCTGGTTATACTTCTTACTTATGCTAGAAAGTATACTTCTAAGGATTTTACCACCATGTCCCTGTCTTGGTATTCCTTATTTTCTCCTTCTCTCTATATATTATCTTCTCTCATGAGAATATAAATTCCTTAATGGAAGAAATCATTTTTCTATGTGGTTTCTATTTGTATCTGCAGCATTCGATGCAGTGTCTCACATATAGTAAGCACCTTAATAAATGCTTATTAACTACCTATTTGCAATGGTGAAAGCTTTTTTTAAAATAAGGATTAAATAATACCTTGTACTTCCTTAAAAACTAATTTAACCCTATTTTATTTGCTCAATCATTTTTGAACCTGCAATATATTTACTTTCTCTTGAGAAAACTCCATCTTTAAACTAGATGGCTGTCAGTTGCAGTCTTTTTTAGAGTAAAAGGCAGAGCTCCCCAGATTGATTTTTAATCTTAGCCATTCTGGCATTTTTCTCTGAAAGGTTCTGAAAAATTCCTGAATGTTTTCAACATCAATTTGGCTATCCTCAAAGAAAAATAAGGGTTAATAAACATGGCCTATCTGAGACACAGGACAAACTAAAGTCATCACCAAGTACTGAGCCAAATGTCTCAGAAATGCACAATGATAACAATTAATTAAATGAGACTGTCCTCTTCCAGGACTTATATCCTCTTTAATAAAGTAACATAAGATGGAAGGATGCCATGGCCTACAGGAGTTTGCATATCCTGAAATATTATCCTCCTTCTATAATCTCTTGATGCCTCCCAAGTAGAAAAGCTTCTCACTCTTTAAATTGTGTTTTTGTGTAATTTAAATCAACCAAATACCACCCAATATGTAAAACAGACTAAAATTTTAAAAAATCTACAGGCAAATTTGAAGTGGACAGTTAGCCACAAATTCTAGAAAAATGCATGCTAAATAATTTCCACCTGCATTCATAATAACATCTTCAGCTGAAAATATTATCATGTTATTACAATAAGGGAATACATCTACCTCAACAGTTAACTACTCATTAGGAATAAGAAAATATTTTCTTTTCTGTATGTTAATAATAATAGCTGACATTTATATTGTGAGATAAGTTTTTATATTATCTCATTTATCCTCATAATCCTGAGGCTTTGGAGATAGGTGATATCATTATCCTTATTTTACAGATAAGAAAACTGAGAAAAACAAAAGTAAAGTGGAGTGGCCCAGGATCAGGTAGCTAGTTGGTATATGAACTTGGATTTGAATTCAGGTCTTCCTAATTCTAAGTCCAGTACTTATCGATGAGGCCATCTAACAATTCCTTTTAGATGATTCTGTCAACTCCCCTTTGGATTTTTTCTTCACTTAACTTCCTATATCTATATATCTAATACCAGAATCCTTCAGTCTTTTTCAATTGATAACATATTTATGAATTTAAATAATTGCTATGGAACACTAAAAAAGTTATATGCTTTGGTATTATTTTCTGCCCCACTTATTTCCCAAATCAGCTCATGACTTGCTTTCTCTAGGAAATCAGGAGGAAAAAACAGTCACTAGCAACACAGTAGAAAAAATATGTGACTTCAAGTGAAAGACCTTGGGATCAAATATGAGCTCTGTCATTTAAACTCTCTGTGATATTGGCCAACCCACTAAAAACCTCTCTGAGCCTCAGGTCCCCAATTTGTATAATGAAAATAAAGATATATGACCTTTAAAGTCCTTCCAGTTCACTTTTTTACTCATTCCTAACCATCTCTATCCCTTTAACTGCAGAGATACTTACTTTATGTCAGGACATTTTGTTTTTGGTTTTTGATTACTTCTTTTGGTTCATAACTGTAATTTTATTAGTGGAAACCTCTTACATTGATTACTGAAACTTGTCAGTGTCAAAGAGACATTTGACAATGTCAAAGCGACAACTCTGATAAGTGACTATCAACATCACAAAAAAGAGACTGAAGTGTAGTATCATTGATATAAATAACTTCTGATGAGGAAACCCCCTCTACCAATGTAGTTGCCATCTTTTCTTCAATTTATTGTCTTAGAGAGTTATTCAGAACATTAAAAGGTTAAGTTATTTGAACAGGGTGACACAAAGCCCACATGTGTCAGAGGTAGCACTTTGAACTTAGATCTTCTTATCTATCCACTATACTATTCTGCCACTAAACAAAAACAAGGGGGGAAAATAAGGGGAAAGAGGCACTTCAAGTTTGCTTGCTAGTAGCACTGATTTTCTACCAAGTACAAATAGCAAAGGAAATGCTTATGGATGATAGGAATTATAGATGTACTTGTTTAGGAATTGCACTATGCTGACTCTAGTGAGTCCCAGAACATTACAAGGTCCCTTCATCAGTGTAGAATACTGCCCTATCCACATTTCTCAGTCTATACCATTCTTGTTCATATCTTTTTATAAATCCCTTGGATTTAGCAAATGCATTGGAAGATTTCCTCTGATTCTCTTAACATTTTGTTAAAACCAATATCTTAGGCTGTGGATTTGTTATCAGTTATTCTTACAACATGCCTGGCCCTGCCAGTTTCCTGGTTATATATATCCTCAATGATATCTTTTACCTATTTAGTTCCATCATGCACTTTTACCTTCCATTTGGATTTTTATAATTAATTTTTTTTATATTTGGCATTGTGATGAATGTCCATACCACTGGAATCACAAATGCATTTAAGCATTGAGAGTAAACAATAGGTTATAATATGATTTATTCTGGGTTTGGAAAGTGAGTAGAATGATAGACCATCAGAAAGGTCAATATTTCAGCAGAAGGAAGAAGTCAAGATAGAGTGAGAGTCAGCATTTTCACCCAGCTCTCCCAATACATCTTCTCCATAACAATCTAGAAAATACATGAGACCAATTTTGATCAGGAAAGCCAAGAAAAAGTCAGAAAGTCAATTTTTTTCAGTTCAAGAAAGCATAGTAAGACAGAAAGAAAGAAAGACAAAGGTCAGGGCTGGTCAGGAACACTAGAGGCTGTGGTGGGGAACATTTCATCACCCTAGGACAGTAAGGGAACTAAGACTGAACTCCAAAGCTGAAAGTTTAAGAGCAAGGAGACATCTAAGGGACTTCTGAACCAGGGCTAGGAATATTAACAGGTGAAATCTGGCAATTCAATCACACATTTCCCAGTTCAGGGTCATAGTTCCAAAGTGGGAAAAAATGATCACAAACAAGAAGGCCCTACCTATGTATGAAGTATGAAACAAGCTCCAAAACTTAGCTAGGTGATTCTGAGTCAAAGAGCAGAGGAGAGACCTTATTTCTAACTTTATCCCTATTCATAAATCAGTAATGGAAGGAAACAAAGGGGAGTCACTTTAAACTTGCAGAACTTCCCAGCACATTAGTTAACAATAGCTGAGTCCAATAGCAGTGTACTGAAACAGAACCACATATAATCCAAGAAACTAATGCCTGGTGGGTCAGGAACTTGCAAAGCTCATACCAGAAAGGCAGTAGACAAAGCTCTCCCTAGATCACACCATTTTTGAAACACACAAACTGAGCTGTAAAAATAGCAGATTATAAAAATACAACACCTCTACCAGCGAAATGAGCAGAGTCCAACATTAACATAAAGTCCAAAGTAAAAAAGTTAGGATGGAAAAAGAAGCAAGACCAAAAAGAGCTACTATGGATGACAGGAAATCTAAAAAACAGAGAAGACAATGATCTGAAAACATCTACAAGCAAAGCCTCAAAGGAAAATTCAAATTGGACATAGGCATAGGAATCATAAAAGAGTTAAGGACAAAACAATTATATTAAAAACCAACTAAGAGTAGAAGAGAAAATATGGGAAAAGGATTTAGAACTATACAAGAAATTTATGAAAAGAGAATGTTGTAAAAGAAGTACAAAATATTAAATAAGAAAACTCCCTTAAAATTAAAATTGGCTAAATAGTAAAAGAAATACAAAATATTACTGAAGAAAATGTCTCCTTAAAAATTAGAATTGACCAAATGAAAACCAATGACTATTACCAAGAAATAATAAGGGGAAGCTAGGTAGTTTCTAGCTAACTAGTTAGTAGTGGATAGAGCACCAATTCTGAAGTCAGGAGGACCTGAGTTCAAATCTGGTCTCAAACACTTAACACTTCCTAGCTGTATGACCCTGGGCAAGTCACTTAACCCCAATTGCCTCAGCAAAAACAAAACAAATAAAGAAAAAAGAAATAAAACAGTCAAAAGACTAAACAAGTAAAAGAAAATGTGAAATATCTCATAAAAGAAGCAACTGACTTGGAAAAGAGATTGAAGGGTGATGATTTAAGATTCACTAGACCACCTGAAAACCATAAACAATAAAAATGCCAAGAAATCATATTTCATAAAATTATAAAGGAAAACTGCCAACAGGGAACAAAATAAAAATTGAAAAACATCTAGTGGTCGCGTCCTGAAAGAAATCCCCAAATGAAAATTTACAGAATTTTATAGTCAAAATCCAGAATTCCAAGGAGGAGGAGGAAGAGGAGGAGGAGGGGAGGGGAAGAGGAAGAGAAGGAGAGGAACAGGGGAGGAAGAGGAAGGGTAAGAGGAAGAAGAGGAAGAGGAGGAGAAGGAGAGGATGAGGGGAGGGGTTGGAAGAGGAAGAGAGGAGGAGGGGAGGGAGGAGGAGGAGGAGGAGGAGGAAGAAGAGGAAAGAGAAGGGAGAGGGGAAAAGGGAATACATAATTCGAATCAAAGTGCCATGGAACCACACATGTTTTAGCAACTAGTACTATAAAGGAACAAAGGGCTTGGAATACGATATTTCAGAAGGCAAAGGATTTAACATTATAGTCAAGAATAGTCTATCCAAAAAAACTGAGTATAATGTTACTGGGGGGAAATGGTCATTTAATGAAATAGAAGACCTTCAAGCATTCCTAATGGAAAAAAAAAAAAAAACAGATGAATAGAAAACTAACATTCAAATATGACTTGAGAAATAGAGAAAGACACTCATGAGGAAGAAATACTAAGGAATTAAACATGGTTAAACTGTTCACTTTTTTTAATATATTTATACAAGCTCTCTAAATTAGAACTCTTTAAGAGTCTAATTAAACAAAAAGACTGAGTGTGATTCTATTTCATTGGGATCATGAATGAAAGAATGGAGAAGAGGAAAGTATGGGGAGAATTGGAAAGGGAGAGTAAGAATGAGGAAAAATAATCTCACATAAATAGAACAGTGAAGTAGAGTTTATACAACAGAGGTGGTAGTAAGGGCAGCACTTGAACTTCATTCTCATTTGACCTGGTTCAGGGAAGGAGAATAAATATGCATACACAGCTGGGTAGGGAAATTTACCCAAACCAGAAGTAGGAGAGAAAAGTGTAAAGAGACAGAGAAGAAAGGAATAAGAGGGAAATAAGGAAGGTACAGAACAAATGCAAAACAGACTCTTGAGGACTATTGAGACATAGAGAGAAAGTATGAGAGAAAACTATGAAGAGAAAACACATGGGTAATCATAACTATATATGTGAATGGGATGAAAAAGAAAGATATGCAAAGAGTTAAAATAAGGAATTAGAGCAGAATCTTTTCTACAGTCCCTGAAATAAAAAAGACAAGGGTAGTAATCATTATCTCAAAGCAAAAGCAAAAAGAGAGCTAATTAAAAGAGATAAATAAGTAAGGAAACTACACTTTATCACAGACAATGAATATTATAATATCAATACCCAACATATATTAGCAAGTGGTACAGTATCCAAATTCTTAAAGGAAAAGAAAACTTATTTACAGGAAGAAATGGTAAAAGTATTAGTAGGGGAATTTCAATTTATTCCCTCAAATCTAGATAAATATAACCATAAATAAAATTTTAAAAAGGTAAAGGAGATGAATAAAACTTTGGAAAAGCTAGATATCACATTTCTCTGGAGAATATTGAATTGGAATAGAAAAGAACATGCCTGTTCTTAGCTTAGGTCACAAAAAAATGACCATTTAGTAAGGCATAAAACCTCGTAAACAACTGTAGAAAATCAGAAAAATTAAATGTATTTTTTTCTGATCATGATGCAATAAAAACTACATTCAATAAAGTATCTTGGAAACAGATTAAAAATTAATTGCAAACAAAATAACCAAATACTAAAGTGGGTCAAAGAAAAATAAATCAGAAAAAAATCAATAATTTCGTTAAAGAAAAATGCATCAGTAAGACAATCCAAAATTGTGAGTTGCAGTGAATACAGTACTTAGGGAAAATTTTATAACTCAAAATGTTCACACAAATAAAAGAAAGATCAATGAATTGGGAATGCAACTAGAAAGAAAATTAAAAAAAATTTAAAACCCTTAATTAAATGCCAAAATAGAAACCCTGAAAAATCAAAAAATTGTGAAATTGAAAGTAAAAAAAACACCACTAAACAAATATATAAAATTAGCAGCTGTTTTTAAAAAAGACAATAAAATAAACAAATCATTGGCTAATTTGAAATTTTTAAAATTAGAACTTTTTATTTACAAAACATATGCATTGGTAACTTTTCAACACTCTCTCCCTGAGTGTAGATGGCTCTCTTCATTACTGAACAACTGAAACTAGTCTGAGTCAATTTCTTTTTGAAGGGAGTCACAATCATCATAATTGATAATCGTATAGTCTTGTTGCCATGTACAATGATCTACTGTTCTGCTCATTTGAATTTTTTTTTAAGAAGAAAGAAACCAAATTAGTATAAAAAATGAAAAAAAGAGATAAATTTATAGCCAAGGAAGAAGAAATAAAACTAATTAATTGATAGCTATTTTGCCCAACTATATGCCAATAAAACTAAAAATTTGAATGAAATATATATGTATGTGTATATATGTGTATGTGTGGAGATATATCTACACACACACACACACACACACACACATTTCTGTTTAAAAAAAAAAAAAAACCAAACCCTAGGAAACACAAAAATGAAGTTTTATTTAAAACAGTAAGTGGTAGCTATCTAAAGCTACCAAGTATTACCAATAATACAAGTATTATTGGTAATGGAGATAAGCTAGAAACCTTTTCAATAAGATCAGGGGTGAAGTAAGGATTATCATTAGCACCATTACTATTCAATCATCATTATCATCTTCATCTTCTTTTTCTTCTCTTTTCACTTCGTTCTCCTCCTTTCACCACCACCACCACCACCACCACCACCTCACATTTATATAGTACTTATTATGTACCAAGAGCTGTGCTATATGCTTTACAATTATTGTATAATTTGATACTCACAACAGTCCTATGAGATATTATTCTCCCTATTTTACAGATAAAGAAACTGAGGCAGAGGCTAAGTGAGTTGCCTAGAGTCACACAGGTAGTGTTTAAGTATGATTTCAACTCAGGTCTTATAACTATGGGTCTAGCATTCTTTCTACTATACTTCCTAGCTGCTATACTCCTGGTTATAGCAAAAAATATAAGAAAAAGAACTAAGAGAACAAACATAGGCAATGAGGAAACAAAACTATCTTTCTTTGCAGATTATATAATGGTTTACCTAAAGAACCCTAGGGAATCAATTAAACACTAAGTGCAACAATGAACAACTTTAGGAAAGTTGCAGGATATAAAATAAGCTTACACAAATCATCAGCATTTCTTTATATTGTCAACAAAATCTAGCAGGAAGAGGCAGAGAAATTCCATCTGAAATAATAATAGATAGTGTATAATATTTGGGAATCTACCTATCAAGACACATGAGGGAAACAGTTACAAAACAGTAACAAAATATCCTTCACACAAATAAAGACAGATCTAAACAACTCTAGAAATATTAACAGTAGATATGTATGCTGAGTCAGCGTAATAAAAATAATAATGTTACTAAATCAATCTACTTATTCAGTATCACACCAGGGTACCAAAGACTTACTTTATAACTCTAGGAAAAAAAATGACAAAATTCAAAAATGTGAAGGGGACCAATTTTTTAAAATGGAAAGGAATAAGATCTAGCAGTATCATATCTCAAACTATGTATATTAAAAGGCTGTGGTCATCAAAATAATTTAGTATTAAATAAACACTCAGTGGAAAAGATTAGTAGAAAAGATTAGGTACACAATATACAATGCAAGAGAACATAACAACTTAGAAAGTGATAAACCCAATGATCCTAGAAATTGGGACAAGAAGTCACTATCTAACAAAAACTATCGTAAAAACTGGAAAGTAAATTTAACTAAGCAAAGACCAGCCTCTTACTCTGAATACCAAGATAAATTTTTAAAAGAGTACATATAAGACAAAAAGAGTGACATCGTAAGCAAATTACTGTGAGAAGGAAGAAATTACCAGCCAGATCTATGGATAGAGAAAGTTCATGAGCAAGTAAGAGATAAAGAGATTCATAGGAAGTTAGAGAGATAATTTCGACTACATAAAATTAAAGAAATTCTGCACAGTAAAAAACCAATGCAGATAAAATGAGAAGAAAAGCAAGAAATTGGGAACATATCTTTGCAGTAAGTTTCTCTGTAAGTCTCCTTTTAAAAATATATAGAGAACTCAGTCAAATTTACAAAAATAAGAGCCACTCTCGAATTGATAGTCGAAAAGTATGAATATATATTTTCAGAGGAAGAAATCAAAACTATCAGGACTCATATGGAAGTAAATTGTCAATAATAATAATTAGAGAAATGCAAATCAAAACAACTCTTGAAATTCTCCTCACATGCATTAGATTAAGATAACAAAAATGACAAAGCTGGAGAGATTGTGGGAAAAAACAGATACACTAATGATGCACTATTGGTAGAGTTGTGAACTAGTCCAAACATTCTAGAAAGCAATTTGGAACTGAAAGGTATAAACATTCAATGATCCATATTCCTTGAGCTAGCAATACCACTAATAGGGCTATACCCCAATAAGAATGAAGAAAGAAGAAAAGCACCCAAAAACACAAAAAAATTTTTAGTAACAGATTTTATGGTGGCAAAAATTTGGAAAGTAATAGGATGCCCATTATTTGGGGAATGATTGAACAAGTTATGGTATATAAATGTATAGAGGGCTGAAATTCCAAAAAGGTATGCTTGAATCAGACAACTGAGCACTTAAGGCTAATTACCTATTTGATGTGAGACAATGACTCTATTAGCATATATTTGGATAAATGGCTCTTCTCAGCATTGGAGGGTGGAGCGATAGAGGCAGAGGCACTTGGTAGCAGACTGAGGAGGAGAGAGGCTGGTGACTTAGGACTCCAGAATCCAGGAAACATCTTTGGCAAGCCTTGTGGCAGTTTGCCTGTTTCCTTCACTTTTCCCCCTAAAGACCAAGGATTTTAATTTATCCTGACTCTGGCTGACCCCAAGACCCTCCAGGGAGCTAGCCCATACTCTATATAAATGTGATGGAATATTAGTTTCAGAAAAACAGATGCAAAGTAAAGTGAACAAAACCAGGAGTGTAAAGGGCTGAAACTCTTGAGTTAATGCACTGAGGTTAGACAACACAGCACTTAAGGCTAATTACTGGTTAGATAATACTCTATAAGCACATGCTTGGAAAATGGCCCTTCCCACCATTCTGTGCTGGCTTGATAATTGATGTATACAGAGAATTGTAGGAGGGACTAGGGGGTAGAGCAAAACTAGCCAGAGTAACTTCTGGGCCGGAGATGAAAAGGAGAGGTCTTGGAGATTCTGCATCCATCAAATTCACTCCTACCCCTAAAGACTAAGAATAAAGACCAAGGACTTTCACTTATCCTGATTCCAGCTGATTCTAAGCTATCCAGGGTGCTAACTCGGTCTTTCACACAGGAGAATAAGCCACACAATAATAGCAATGTTATAAAAATAAATCAACTCACAGATATTCCACTGGGGTTTACTGAAGAATTTATATACTAGTAATAGCTAAGCTATTAACTACCACAATGCATTCCATAAAGTCTATTTTATAACTCTACCCATAATAATATAAATGTACATATACACAAATATATATGTATATACACAAACATATATACATACATACATATATATATGGGTATATCTTTTACTGAGGACTTTCAAACTTATAAATGCTATGGTCCTTCCTTTTCATAGTGAATTGCTACTTCTTACTAGAAAAGTATCAAGGAAAAGTTCTAACTCCTTTAAAAAAAATTTCTGCAGTCCTTTCAACAAAAGAACATGCCTCAAGGCTATTCTCCCAACAGTGACAGTGCTCAGGTTACCTGGAGAAAAAAAGAAATTGTTAGAAGTTCAGCTTCTATTGATACTGATGGCTTATTCTGCCTAACCTACTATCTGCTACACCTAGTCCCTATTCTGTTTTAATATCCCTAAACTGCTGTAGGATTGAGTCATTTTTCATTGCCATTTGAGTTACCTAAATTTTTGATTCTATAAGGATATAGGAAGAGCTTTTTGTTTTCAAAATTACAATGTTCACCGCAGTTCCTTAAAGTAGGTTTTGTTTTTCCAGCAGCAACAGATTTCTGCATCCTGAGAGCATTCTGCTCCTATCCTCATCATCCCATAATTTAGCTAGTCACTTGCCCTAGATTTCCTGGAAACCAAAAAACTGAACCATCTTTGCCATGCTTCAAAGATAGGATCTTTTCTGTAAATGAAGGAAACCCTGATAAGTCATCTTTGAAACTATCACCCCATCACTGATGTTGCAATCCCCAATAGCCATCTGGGGATCTGCCACCTTTCTCCCTTTTAAGTCTTCTAAGATCATAGGTCTCTCTTCATTTCAGGGAGGTAACAGAAACTCAAATTGAGACACATATCTGAGTTACATCCTCTCATTTCCAGTCTTCCTAAAACCTCTGATGGTTTATAGAAAAATACCTTTCAATAAGCCTTATTAAGCATACATAATTTCTGAATGAAAGGTCTGTTATTTTCCTCTTTAAGTAGATAAGTTTAATAACAAAATCATACATTTCAGAGAACTATTAATAGTAATAATAATAGTGTTAATGTTGATAACAACACTTATATGAATCTTTAAGGCTTACAAAGCACCTTAAATAGGTTATCTCATTTAATCCTCAGAAGAACTCTGAAAAATAGATGCTATTATACTTCCCATTTAAAGATGAAGAAATTAAGTATGAAAGAGATTAAGTATTATGCTGAGGGTCATGCCTAGTAAAGTAAAATGAGGAAAGTGATCAGACTTTCCTATTTATTTTATTTTCCTATATTTACAGATAATTCAAATTCTACTTTAGGATTTAAATTCAAGTCTTCCTGACTCCAGGTCCAGCACAGCTTAACAGTAGCACTTGCCAATTATCTCTAAATGTAGGATGTAAAGTGGATAAAAAGAATCTAGCCAATTCTCCTATTTCAGTTATTTCCTACAGATCTCTTAAATTAACCCCAATTCATTTAATGAGAGTGGTAGGGCAGTAAAATAACACATTACAGATGGTTTGTCAGATGAATGGTGAGTGTAAGGAATATTAAAAGGCTATGATCTGATAGAAACCCCTGAGGTGCTTATCACTGAAGGAACAATCCTTTGGATCTGTAGAGTTCCTTGTTCTTCCATAACTATTGCCATGTCAGTGGGAAGCACCAGCATTCATATCATGATTGCAAGACAAATATCTGGCAATAAATGATTTTGATACTAGAATGCTTTTGCGTACATAGAAGAAAACTTCTGAAGTTAAAGTGTCATGTTATTATGGACCAAAGCCAAGGGATATATGGCTGAACTCATGGTCAGTTTCTTCCAATTCATGATTGGTAATTTTTTTCTCTTTTAAGCAACTAAGCGTTGGAATGTATCACTATTGCTTACTAGAAAACTATCAAGGAAAAATTCTAACTCCATGTAAAAATTCTGCAGTTCTCTCAACAAAAGAACATACCTCAAGGCCATTCTCCTGACTGTGACAGTACCAGGTTATTTGGAAATTAAAAAGAACTTTGTTAGAAGTTCAGCTTCTACTGAAACTGATAGCTTATTATGCCTAATCTACACCTTGAGTGGTCTCAAAAACAGATGTCTTTAATCTAGTTGGGGGGGGGTGTCTTTAATCGGTCAGTTTCTCAAGAATGACATATTTTAAGTGATTGTGGGAAGTGGCTACCATGTCAGAGTGAGAAGCATGTCCAGTTTATATCTGAATGATGACCCAGAGAGCAACCTTGTAAAGAAGATAAAGGAACTACTACCATCATCCAAGGGGGAGAAGTCTTTTTGGCTTCTTAAAAAAGTTATTAAGGAGGAATAAAACATCTGGAATTTTTAGCATTCAAAATAGGTAGTTACCAGTGGATACTCTTCAAAGAAAACTATTAAGTAAACATGAAATTTAAAGTGGATTACAAATAACTGTATTTAATGTATATGTTTCTGCAACTTAGGAAAGTCATCTTCCAAATAGGTGAGTTGCCCACACTTGGTCAGGACATGAGTTCTCAGAGAAGGAACTGTTTTGTTGCTGTTGTTGTTTGGGGAAGGGAGAGGAGAGTGGTTTCCGTGAGTTTTATTTATTTATTTTTGCTTGTCTGATTTTTTCTTTTTTCTTTCTTTCTTTCTTTTTTCTTTCTTTCTTTTTTTTTTTTTTGTATCCCCAGAATTTAGCACAATGCCTGGAGCATAGTAAGTACTAAATAATTGCTTAAGTTCACTGACTGATGCCAGTTAACCTCACTTCTACAGGTGCTAACTCAGTAGCACCAGGTCACAGCAGCACTGCCTAATAAAAAGATAGCACTGGCTAATCAAAATACCACCCAAGACAAATACTGACCTGACTCTTAGCTTCATTTAATCCAACAACAAGCATTTATAAAATGTCTATTTTATACTAGGCACTGTGCCAGATGCTGGAGATGAAGAAACATTTATTCTAATGGCTTTAAAAAAACATACTTTCTGGCCCACAGTTTTTGATTCCTAATTTAAACATGAATATGGAATGAAAAATAATTGAATAAAAAGGCAATCCAGAATCAAAGAGACTTAGTTAATCTGTTCTTCCCTAGGAATCTCAAGCTCTTAAATTCAAGTCAAAATCAATCAAGAGCCAGTCCTCTTACTCATTTCTCTTCTTCTTGGCAATGCTCTTGACTTCATGCCTTTAAAAGAGCCAGAGGTAGTTAATTCTACCTCATATTGGTCAATGAAACATCAGGATGCAGAACAGTAGATGCAAAATAAAAATCTATCATCAGAGAAAGGAAATGTTCCTTTTATTAGGCTTCCCTAGCAGTGATTAAAAGAACATTTGATTTAGCTTCTGATTCTTAAGACTTCACTATTCCTAGTCCACCCCTGACCCACTATACTGCTACTTCCTGAGCACCATCATGACATCCCACACCCAGTGCACAAAGCATTTCTGGCAGCATTTTGGATTTCTACCTCTGGAAACAGTATTCAAATTAATACTACCATGTTGGGAAAGGACATTCTGGATTAATTGCTTCATCCACTATCCCTATGAATTCCCTGATTCCTATTATAAGTTCTTTGACATCTGGAATAAATATTGCTTTTGGCATTTGTATTCTTCGCAGACTTTTGAGTGATTGAGATCCGAGTTCAAATTTGACCTCAGACAGTAGCCATGTGACCAGGAAAACTATTTGAGCTCACTCATCAGTAAAATGGGGATAATAATAGCACCTACTTTTCAGGGTCCTTGTGAAGATCAAATGAAATAAAATATATAAAGTATATTGCAAACTTTAAAGTATGAAGCTGTTATTATTATTGTTATAAATTACTGAAATATTTATAGGATCCTAGTATTAAAAGGAACATAGTATCCTTGTTCTCCATAAATTTTTTATTTAATTGGAAAAAACGAAGCATATATACATCAAAGAGTTAAATAAAAATGTGAGAGAATGTTTTTGAGTAACAAAATAAGTGGCAAGAAAAACAGAAAAGGGCAACAATGGAGTTTAGATATCAGGTAAAGTTTCATAGCATACTAGAGCTAGATCCTGAAAATTTTTTTGACAGATTGAGAAGATAGGAAAGGGCATACTAAACAGAAGAGCATGGACTGTTTGGGGGATAGTGAAAAGGCTAGTTGGTCTAAATGGCACAGAAAACTCGTTAGAGAATAATAAGAAATAAAGGTGAATAAAAAGAATTTTTGCTAGACTATGAAGATATCTTGAATGTTAGCCATAATGAGTGCATTAGGATATCATCCAGAAAGTAGGGATGTCAAATTCAGATAGAAAGGAATGTCTGCAAGAATCATAACATTGTCTATGTTGCACTATATTTTATTTATTTTGTTAAACAGTTCCCAATGACATTTTCACTTGGTATTGGATGCAAAACTTGAAAATTTTGAGGTAGCATGTGAGTTTGACACTTCTGTTGCAGAGAATAGGAACTACTGGAAGTTTCTGAGCAAAATGTTCTAAGATGAAACTAGATGCTCACTCCCCCACGATTACTAGAATGGAAGCCTGAGTCCTTTTTTGTAGTGGCAAGGAACTGGAAATTGAGTGAATGCCCCTTAGTTGGGGAATGGCTGAATAAGTTAAAGTATATGAATGTAATGGAATATTACTCTAAGAAATTATGACCAGGCTGATTTCAGAAAAGCCTGAAAAGACTTCCATGAACTGATACTAAGTAAATTGAGAAGAATCAAGAGAACACTGTATATAGTAATAAGAAGATTATGTGATGATCAACTGTGATGGAATTGACTCTTTTAAACAATAAGATGATTCAAGGCTGTTCCAACAGATTTGTGATGGAAAGTTCCATCTACATCCAGAGAGAGAACGATAAAGACTGAATGAGGATCAAAGCATAGTATTTTTACCTTTAAAAAAATTGTTGCTGTTTGCTTGTTTTTTTTCCTTTCTTGTGTTTTTTTCCTTCTTTTTGATCTGATTTTTCTTGTGCAGAATGATGACTAGAGAAATATGTTTAGAAGGATTGCTGTTTAACCTATATCAGATTGCTTGCTGTCTTAGGGAGAGCGTATCGGGGAAGGAGTAGGAGAAAAATTTGGAATACAAGGTTTTGTTTGTTTGTTTTTTGCTGAGGCAACTGGGTTTAAGTGACTTGCCCAGGGTCATACAGCTAGAAAGTGTTTAAGTGTCTCAGGCCATATTTGAACTTGGGTCCTCTTGACTTCAGGGCTGGTCCTCTATTCACTGCTCCACCTAGCTGCCTGAATACCAGGTTTTGCAAACTAGACTAGAAGTTGAGTCTAGCTGAGGAGCTGTTTCAGTATTCTAAGAATAAAGTATTGACAATATGAACTGGGTTTCTGGCAGTGAATAGGAATGTAGAGAGGGAGACAGTGGTGCAAGAGACATTTTGAATGAAGGAAAAAAAAATAAAGCCTAGTGAGTGGTCAGATCCTGATTAAGGGTACCCCAGCTGTAATAACTGTATCATTCCATTTGTGTTTCTCCCTATTAGGAGTTCCTTAAGGACAGAAACTATCTCGTTTTTCTGTATTTTTGCATATTGTACACATGTGATATATATGTATATATATACACATACATACAGGATACACAAGTGGTGCATAAACATATATGTGTGTGTATGTGTATATATACTTATATAGCTACATATCTACAGAAACACATATACATGTGTAAAATATAAAGAATATCTATGTTTTGCTATTTTTAAAAATATGTATATTCCGGAACCTGGTTTGAAACTATGGGAAGTTCCTCAATAGTAAATGAGTCCATATGTAAAATGGTTAAATAAATGATGTTTGAATGTAATGGTGTTATAAGACATGAAGAGCAAGTTTCAGATAAAAGTGGGAAGTCTTGTAGACTACAATAAGTAGAACTAGGAGAAAAATGTATACTGTAACAATAACACTGAAAAGTGAACACTTTTGAAGGACAAATTAGAAGAAGCATATGGTCTTGTAAAGATATAATGAGATTTGGGTTCTTTGTATGAAGGGAGAGAGAAGCCTGAAGGATGGAATAGTTAGAGACCACAGATTTAGAATTGAAAGGTATTTTAGAAGCCACCTTAACCCCCTCATTTTATAGAGAAGAAACCAAAATTCAGAAAGGTTAAGTGACTTGCCTTGAATCACACAACTTGTAAGTGTTAAGAGAAAGAATTTGGACCAAAGTTTTTCTTAAATAACATCTGGCCCTTATAACCACTGTTATAAGTTCCACAGTGCTACTGCCTGGGAAAGGTGGGTTTTGGAGAGCTCTTTCTAATTCTATTTGAAAGCTCATCCACCAACTCATCTTCAAAAACTCCATCTGTGTAAAGTAAATGCTGGAATTTTGTTGTTCTGAAAAGGGGGCAAGGCAGAAGGATGGAGAGGAAATTGGGAGTGTTCAACTTTTACTTAAATTTTGCACTAAAATTCAATTTACTGAAATTCTTCATAGTGAAATTCAATTTAATCAGCAAGTATTAATTAAGCACCTATGAGATGACATAGTATATAGATAGTAAACCTTGAGGCTCAGAAGAGTTAAATACTACAACTTCTGACAGAACTTCTTATCTACTTGACCCCAAGCAAATTCCTTGACTTCTCAGTGCACTAAGCTAAAAAGTGTGGAGAAGCAGCAGATATGCATTGGAAAAAGGCTTTTCCTCACCTGGAGTTCGTTCCGTAGACCAATGAAATCACTGATCCAGTCCCTATTCCTGTTTCTATCTAGATACCTATTACTATTAGGTATCACAAGAGGGCAAAAGTTGTATATGAGGGACAAATTCTGCACTTGGGGAGTTTACAATCATATCAGAGAAACAAGGCTTCCATCAAGGAAACATTTAATTCCTTCATTAGATTGTAAGCTTTTTTCCATTAGATTGTAAACTCTGAGGGCCGGTATTATCTTTTACCTCTATTTCTATCACAGTACCTAGCACATACTAAATGTTATTAACTTAAAGTTTATTTATTGGTTTATTGATTGACTGTTAAAAGAATGAAAAGGATATATGCAATCAGGTCTACAGTGGATGCTGCAGACCAAGAGTAAAAGAACCTCAGAAAAGGGAATGATCAAGATTTATCTTTTTGAAAATTAGTTTTCCCTCTTCTCTCTCAAAGTCCTCATAGTTCAGCCAGAAGATATTTGCCTACATTTAAACCAGTCTCCTAACTTTATTACATAATCTACCTTATATTGCTTTTCAACAAGTTGTCCTTTAGATACTGAGGTCCTTAGTCTGACATCTCTGAACTTGAATATCTATTTCAATATATTGATTTCATTTTTAATTCTATGTATTTTCTTTTATGCATTTAAAACCATGCCTCAGAAGTTCACAAGCTTCAAAAGATTGCCAAAAGGGTCCCTCCACCCCCCCTCTCCCCCCCCATCTCTGTCTCTCTGTTTCTCTATCTCTGTCTGTCTGTCTCTGTCTCTCTTTCTCTCTCTCTCTGTCTCTGTCTTTCTCTCTCTCACACACATACACACACACACACACATTTAAAATGAACTTTAATAAAATCAGATCTCTGTAAACCTCTTACAATTACTATTTTACCCAGGTAGGGGATAGGCAAAGCCCTCCAAAGTGATAACACATTTTAAAGTTGGTTATCATATGGGTTTTAACACTATATACTTTTATGTTTAATATTCTCTTGCCAAATACTGTTGTCTTGTAAAATGAACAAAGGGAGAAATTCATGCTGATTTTAAAAATTCATGTGATTTTTTATGTCTGCCAAATGTTAATTACAAGTTACTTAATATGAAAGACACAAAATAAAAACACTTGCAATCTCTTCCCTTCCCCCACCAAAAAAAAATAAATAAATAAGAAGCAGCAGCAGCTTTTTTAAAGCTGTGAACCAAAAAGAACAGTCTTACAGACAATGGTTAAGAGGTAGGCTAATTCCCAGGGAATTTCTAAAGAGTTTTTCCTCTTGTTACCTTGGTAACGGCTACCTTGGCACCCTTGTTGATAAGCTGCACCACATTATCCGCTTGGCCTTTGTACGCAGCTATGAGAAGGCGTTCTGAAAGCACAGCGACCACATCCTGCTGGCTCATGAATTAGGAGAGAGGTTTTCAGGCAAGGGGTGGACAAGTTCCGTCAGTTCCAAACAAAGCCTGCGACCCAGGCTGCCCCCACAGACAGAGGTGTTTCCAACCTCACTGGAAGGTGAGTTTTATGATTATGCCATCTTCAGGACCTGTGGGTTAGAAAACAAGATGGCCCTCAGTGTCATTCACCCCGTATCCTGGTTCCTACTACTTTCTATCTCTTAGGAGAGGATACTTCCCAACTGCTATTTGGTGAGGACTGAGTAACCAGGAAAATAATAAATGACTGGGACAGGATGTGCAAACTAGTGGGGCTGAAGCAAATGGAAATGATGGAATTTTCAGCATGGGTGTCCTGAAAATGAGCAATCTTTCTTTTCTTTCCTCTTTCACAAACATTCTCTAACAGTATAAATCCTGCATTGTATAGCATAAAAAGCATTGCATGTAGGATCAGAGGACTTTGGATTCAATCCCAGTTCTCCTATTCTCTCCCTGTGCAACCCTGAGCGGGTCACACTTAACCTTTCTGAGTCTTGATTTCTTCATCTGTAAAATAAGAGCATTAGTTGAGATGATTTCTGAGACTCTTCTCAGTTCTAAATCTCTGATGCTACAATGCAGGTCCTTATCAACATTCATCTAGACAATTTTCAATAGCCTCATCTCATGGTCTTTCTTTACATAGTCTCTTCCCTTTCCAATGGGTCCTTCATAGATCTGCCAAACTGATGTTCCTAAATCCCAGGTCTAACAATGTCACTTCTCTGCTCAAAAAAACTTCAGTGCCTCCTCAGTACTTTTAAGTTAAATTATAAACTCCTGTTTGGCATTTAAAGCCCTCTATAATCTGACTCTAATCTATCTTTTCAGGCTATTCCATGCTATTCTCTGGCATTCACTCTGATGTTAACTATTGTTCATTTATTTCAGTCTTGCCTTAACTCTTCATGATTCCATTAGATTTTTCTTTTGGGGGAGGGGTAAAGATACTCGAGTGCTTTGCCAATCCCTTCTCCAGCTCATTTGACAGAAAAGGATACTGAGGCAAACAAGATTATGTGATTTATGCAGGGGTCACACAGCTAAGAAGCTGAGGCCACATTTGAACTCAGCACTGCATCCACTGTGCCACCTAACTATCATATTCTCAGAGAGAAAGAGAGAGAAACAGAGAGATAGAGACATAGAGACAGAAACACACACACACACACACACACACACACACACACACACAGAGACAGAGAGAGAGAGACAGAGAGATAGAGAGACAGAGAGACAGAGAGAGAGAGAATATCTAACTTTGTGCTGAGTTCTTTGCTTTCTCTTACATACTGCATTCTAACCTCCAGTTTCCTTGTCTTTAAAGAGAATGTCTCTTTATGCCAGGAATGATCTATCTCCACCTTTGTCTCTGGGAACAACTTCTAAATTTAAAGGCTCATTTCAAATGTCACCTCTTTTAAGGCTATTTGTGATTTCCCCAATTGTTAGTGACTACCCAACCTCACCCATGCATATTGAGAGTATATATCCTGAATTTACTTCTCTATGAATATCTGATATTCCCTGGTAAAATGTAAGCTCTCTGAGACTAGGTACTGTCTCACTTTTGGATTTGAATCTCCAGTACTTAGCTTGGTTCCCAGCACATAGTAGGCATGGAAATATCTGACTTATTGGATGAGCCTATGGCTAGAGGTTTTACTACCAGACATTTCTATTTTTAACGGCCCAAATCCATGATGCTACCTATCTTTTGCCAGGAATATCTTCCAGCTTATTATATAGGGCAGAAGTGTCTGTGTGTTATGGGTGTATTACCACAAAGCTCATCATACTCTCTCTTTTGTGTATCATATACTTATCAAACTCTACACCACATTAACCTAAAAATGTCTGGAGTTATAGATTCTTCCTCTGAGGACAACAGCCATTTCTGTCTTTTCATCTTTACTCTCCGTCACTGTGTAAAATGCAAATAGAGTAATGCAGAGTAACCTCTTGCAACAATGTTGTAAGAAACCCAGAGCTAGAATTTTTTCTTTAATAAGTTTTACAACAAAGTCATACTGAAAAGAATTTGGAGACCACCTTACTGTCCAAATGGAATTTGAAATGTGTACCAGCTAACAAGGGGAAGAAAAAAAATCTTATTTTAAACCACCTGCTGGGTATTGAGAAAGAAAGCCTATCTCTGGGCAGCTACAACCAGTATGCTTTAGCTCCTCTTTCCCCAAGCATGACAAAATAAATAGGATTTTACCACTAAGAATTGAATCAGTTTTGTTTTTGTATTTTAACTCAGCTCTTTCAAAATCAGTATTATAACCAGTAAAGTAAACTCACAGGCTCATGTTTAGATGCATCATTTCCCACATCACTAACCTTACATATCTCAGAATGCTAGATGGAAATTGATGCAAATTTCAGAGTTCCCTATCTAGTACTTGCTATCCTGTGGTTTAAATGCAGCAATTCCTACTGAAGCAGCCCTGAGCCATAATTATAATAAAGCATCTAAAAATTAATTGTTTCATCAGATCACTTAAGTGGATTAATTTTCTCCTTTAGGAAAAGGGTAGCAGTGTAGGAGAAAAGAATACTCAAAGGACCAATCTATCATTGCTGTGATTGTAGAACAGTTATAGTTTCTTTGTCTTTCAAAAGAAATTTAAGAAGCATGTGGGTAAAAGAATAGATCAAAGGAAAAATGATGTGTCTCAAAACACATGACTCTTCAACACTGATGAACTCAACAAGTGTATACTCTGTGCTAAATACTGTGTTAAGCATTAGATTGAGATACTAAGAGACAAAACAACCAAAAAACCAAATCCAAACAAAACAAACAAAACCCAGCCTTGGCTTTCAAGCACACAACACAATGGGGGAGTTTTCATTCCACATTTTAATTTAGAGAGATTTGTCCATCTTTTGCTCTTTGGTTATTTCCAATAACAACCATGCATTTCAATCAATATGTAGCCAATTGAAAAGTATAACTATTTCTTCATTTATTAAATGATTCAGGTTTTCTTATTCTTCTGCTTTATCTGTAGCCCAAAAACACATGTAAAGGTTATCAAACAAAGGGAGAAAGGGAGAAATCTCAATAAATCCATCTGATTAAAAGAAGATTTTAAGAGTCTGTAAGTAACAGTTATCTATTGTGATTTGGGGCAGTTGGAACACAACCTAGCTAGAGATGGTTTTAATATAAAACAATGAACAACATTTTTTTCCTACTTCTTTTTATACAATCCCTAGAATACTTTCTCACTTTCCAAATATATGAAGCCACCATTCTTACTTACATTTCATTAACTTGAAGAACATCCAGACTAAATACATTTAAGCTTCTATTTAGGCTATATGATTACATCAGGGATGAAGAAAACCTATATTGAGCTCAAATGGCTAGAAATAATGCAAAAATGGATAGCCACAGTCCCATAAGTGAGCCCTATACCCCTAAAATCTTTATCTTTCATTTGAATACTTGGTATCCATGTTCTTATCATGACCCAGAAAGATAAAGAGCTGGAATTGGATTATGAAAGACCTGAATTAAAATGCCATCTGTTTTAGGCACTAAACTGTATGATTCTGGGCAAATGACTTAACTTTTACTTGCCTTAGTTTCCACATCTAAAAAACAGAGATAATAATAGTACGTAACTTGCAGGGTTGTTATAATGAGATATCCCAGAGTAGATGGAAATGTTTTCTAATCCTTAAAACATTAAATAAATTCTAACTTATTACTGAGATAAATATACAAAGCTATCATTAGTCTCTTCTTTGAAATAATATCATGAACCAATTTGTACAAATACTGTGACCAGAGCTGAAAAGCCAGCCCAGCATGTTTAGCTCTTAGGAGGACCAATTTTCACCTGGTTTATGGGGTCTCACTATGGTTTCAAGAGTCCATTCAAGCAGTTAAGCAGCCACACCTAGCAACAGAGTGGTACCTAGTCATCATCTGAAATAGATGGAATGGTTGAACAAAGAAAAAGAGACACACTCAATTCAGTCCAGCAGAAGCTAGACAGCTCTGCCAGGCACTAAAATTAAGACATAACTATATTTACAGGTATGATTCCAAATTCCCTATATAGTCTCATTTTTTTTCTCATAGAGGCTTTCCAAATAAAAAGATAAATAATCTCTCAACATCGTCCCTTGCTGGAACAAGCCACATCACTATTATTTTTGTAAGTGACAAGAGGAACAATTGCCAGACATATTAAAAGCAAAAATATAACTACTATTTATTGTTCTGAGCTTTAAAACCACTTTAAAACTCCCTAATCAACAACCTATCTTATTGAGTCAAAAACTATGCCACCAAGGTAACAGCCTGAGTCACAGTGCAAACAGAATTTCACACTCTTTGCAAAACTGGTGGCAAATTCAGGACTTGAATTCTGGCTATCTAGATCCATCTTATTGGAAGGAACACAGGTTTTCAAGAACCAAGGTTTGAATCCTGGCTTAACTATTTACCAGCCGTGTGATCTTGAGTCAGAGGTAACAGTAGCATGGTAGAAAGAGAGCTGGACTTAAGCAAGAAGAAAGAATTTGAGTTCTCCTTCAGATATGGACTGATTGGATCATTCCAGACAAGTATCCTAGGCAGCTCTTCAAAACTTTTAATTTGCAAGGCAGATGCTGATCTTGTTTCCTAGCTTGAGTTCCTTAGGAAGTATTTCCTATATAGCTGAAATCACAATTCCATTAAAAAATCTAACCTTAATCTCAACTCAGTCTTTATGTACAAAAAAGGGGATGACCTCAATCCCAGTGTAAAATTCAGGGCACACAAACAAACTCCCAAGAAAGGCAGATGAAAATGGAATTGGGAAATGTTTACCAAAATAAATAAAAATATAATTCAACATAGATAATTTTAACTTGTGTTTTTCCTTCTTTTTCCCTCCCTTCTTCCCTCTTTCTTCCCTCCCTCCCTTTCCCTCTCTCCCTTCCTTCCTTCCTTCCTTCCTTCCTTCCCTTTCTCTTCAAGGCAACTGAAATTAAGTGACTTGCCCAGCGTCACACAGCTAATAAGTGTTAAGTATCTAAAGCTGGATTTGAATTAGGATGCTCCTGACTCTAAAGATGGTGCTCTCTCCACTGTACCATCTAGCTGCCCCTAATTTGTGTATTTTTAAGCCAATATTTAGCCTGCAGAGATATGTTTTTATTTGACTTTGACACCATTTTCCTAAATGACTAGCTATGACTTCCTTTATGACTATCTCCTTCCCTTCCACTCCTCCATACCTGGAAAATCTTTCTTGGCCTCTCTGCATCCTTCAAAACTGGGCTGAAATCTCACTTTCTCTAAGAGGCCTTTCCCAATATCTCCCTCTCTCCACTACTGCCAGTACATTCTCTGTGACATTATTTCCCATTTACACTGTATATATCTTATATGTACATAGTTCAATTCATGTCATCTCTCACATTAGAATGTGACTTTGGCAAGGGCTATGTTTTGTTTTGTTTTGACCATTTTTTTAAATTCCCCCAGAGATTAACAAAGTGTGTGATGAATAGTAAGAACCATGCACTGGAGAATACTAATAAATACTTATTTTTATAAATTTTGTGATCATCAAACCCTTATCTTGTAGTGGAAAGCACTAATAAATACTTATTTTTATGATTTTGTGATCATCCAACCTTACCACTTTTATGGTAAGGGATCTAAGTGTTATACAGGTTTAGATTCAATCATTTCATTCTAAGGATGAATTATCACTCAACAAATGAGTTTATAAGAATATAATGAAAACGTCTTTTTTAATTCTACTACTTTTGACCCACTGACTTCTAAGTCCACAGTTTCATGTGGGACTGAAATAATAGTGCCACAAGTTAGTGCTATGAGTATCTCTCTTCAGCATTCTAGAATGTTTCCTGCTTACCCTTCAAAACAGCAGTTCTCAACTTTTTTTCATAATATTCTTGGCTCCTAACTTGAAGTTTCCCAACTGTGGAGGAATGGGGAGAAAGGGAAAGAAATATTATAACAATTTGTGAACTCAGGTAGAGGAGAGTCTGCCTCAATGTCCAAACATTCCCACACTTCACTGGTAATGCTAGAGGTAAAGGATGAAAAAAAAATTATATCATTCAAAGCTCCAGTCAAACTTTGCTCCAATTCTTCCCCCTTTTGAAATAATTGTGAATAAAGCAGAGAGGAGAATAAATAGCAAAGGAAGAGGAAATATGAAAGGGTTGTAGTAGTATAATAGACTGGATAGAATTTAGCTATTTCTCCCTGATATTGGTGCATTCCCTTCGCCACCTTCTGATATATCATAGCTAATTCTTTCTTTAAATTTTAGGTATTTTTTTGATATTTATTGGCTGCCTATTATGTGCATAGCATATCTTTGTGAAAATATAATTATCATTAAAGTTTTTTTAAAAATCAACCCTGACTTACCAGTAATTTCTTTTGCCAAAGTCAGTTTTCAACATGTTGCTCACTTTATAGGGTTTAGGAGTGAAACCTTAAATGTGAACATGCTGTCAGTTCATTAGGCAATAACATGCGTACCCAAGGGAAATTAGGCAGAAGACTTGAAAAATTTTGCATCTTTCTTCCACTATAATAAATATTGTCCTCCTTTCCTCCCACCTACCTACTCATTATCATTGTTACTTAATTAGTACTCACTTTTGTGTTGCCCTTCCTAGTTACTTATGCACAGAGGGTCACCTAGTTCAACCAACAGCAATGTGATCTGCTTTCTCTTTAAATGAACAGCCATAAATCTGTGAGACTGCCTTTGTCTCCTTCAGAGAGTTTTGCAGCCTAGTCTCTGAGGACTCAATATCTAGAAGCAAATATATGTAATCTCTTGAAAACTGTTTCAGAAAAGACCTGCAAAAAAACACTTTTCAGACATTATGCATGCTACAATCACAAATTCACTATCCAGTAAAAAGGTGGTTAAGTACACATTACCAGTTAACAAAAACTATGGCTTTTTCCACCTGCTGCTACAAGCTCAGAGTAAAGATGGATTATACTTACTTTCTGGGAGTTCTTGTCCCCCTCTCTACATCTTGTTCTTTCTTCCCTGATTACTGCAGTAAATTCTTTCCTGGAGAAATCATTGCCCTCCGCAGACTGTCATTTTCGGTGGGTCCCGGGCGATTTATGTTAGAGTGCTTGCTGCTTGTTTCCCACCCCACATTTAGCCTCTTTTGCTAGTTGACTAATATACATCTAAAATGCATTATGACCTCCATTAGCCTTGAGATGTTTTGTAGTTACTAGTGCGCTCTCCACATCTTCTGAAGTCCGAGATCTCTTGACATTTGTTGAGCTGCACTGGTTCTCCAGCACCCGTCACACAAGACCTGTAACATTCTTTTCACTAGCTAAATGAATCCAAAATTCAGCACGATGCACTTGAAGGAAGCCCAGCTGACTGAGAGACCAAGTTTTCATTCCTCTGCTGCTAATTTATGGTGGTGAAGAGGGTGTGTGTGTGTGTGTGTGTGTGTGTGTGAGAGAGAGAGAGAGAGAGAGAGAGAGAGAGAGAGAGAGAGAGAGTCAACAAGAGGGTCAAAACTGTACTGAATTGCCCTCTTGAAAACACTTTGGAGGAAAAAACCTACGACTGCTTATCCACGCAACAGATACACAGAAACTCCACCCTCCACAGCTGGGAGTTAACAGCAAAGTGACTGCACCAACGCAGGCAGACAACACTCAGCGATGCAGCACTACACAGATATTTGTAATCCAGTTTGCCTCTAGAAAATTTTGTCTAGATGATTTCTATTCAGAGGTGGGCTGAAGGGGCTTATAAGAGGACTGGGATAGGAAATACCATTACTGCTATTCAGTCTTTTTTAAATGTTAAATAAAACTAATTTCACTGATACTAGCAAAGTCTGCACTGAGTCTTTAAATTGCTAAGACTAAAGCATCAGAAAACTAATTTTTTTCAGATCAAAAAAATCATAAGAAGCAACAGGATAGATAGCTCAATTTAAATAAATTCTTCCCACTTTTTCTTCTAATTCAATTCAAATCAATTTAGTTCAATCTGACAGATTTTTTTTATTATAGCTTTTTATTTACAAGATATATGCATGGGTAATTTTTCAGCATTGACAATTGCAAAACCTTTTGTTCCAATTTTCCCTCTCCTTCCCCCCACCCCCTCCCCCAGATGGCAGGTTGACCAATACATGTTAAATATATTAAAGTATATATTAAATACAATATATGTATATATCTGACAGATGTTTACTGAATGTTTACTAAGTACCAGCTTCTGTGAAAGGCACCAGAGATACCAAACAGAAAAACTATATAGTTCCTAACCCCAAGGAGATTCCATTATACTGTGTGAGAAATAATATGCAAAAAGAAAATGTGTTAAATAGCAGTTAATTTCCGGGTGGAGGGTACTATTCTGGGGATTAGGGGAGGATGGGAACAGAAGAGACTACACACAGGAGAAGGAGACAATTGAACTGAGCTTTTTACTTTTAATTTTAAAAAATATTTTATTTAAAGTTTTGAGTTCCAAATTTTTCCTTCCATCTCCTCTCCCTAAGATGGTAAACAATCAAATATAGATTATACATATGCAGTTATGTAAAACATTTTCATATTAGTCATTAATAATGAAAAAAGAGTAGAAAATAGTATGCTTCAGTCTGTATTCAATCAATATCAGTTATTTCATGGGAGGTGGATGGTATGCTTCATCATTAGTCCTTTGGGATTACCTTGGATCACTGTATTGCTGAGAATAACTAAGTCAATCACTGTTCTTCATCGAACAATATGGCTGTTGTTGTGTACAATGTTCTCTTGGTTCTGTTTACTTGATCAGTTCATGTAAGTCTTTGCAGGTTTTTCTGAAACCATCCTGCTTGTCCTTTCTTATAGCATAATAATATTCCATTACCATCATATCCCATAGCTTGTTTAGTCATTCACCAATTGTTGGGCAGCACTTTGATTTCCAATTCCTAGCCACCAGAAAAAGAACTGAAATAAATATTTTTGTAAGTCCTTTACCTTTCTTTTGGTTGTCTTTGACACATGGACTTAATACTGGTATTTCTGGATCAAATGATATATGTGTGAATAGTTTTATAGCCCTTTGGACACAGTTCCAAAATGTTCTCCAAAATGACTGGATTAGTTCATAATTCCACCAACAGTACATTAGTGTCTGAATTTTCTCACATCTCCTTCAACATTTAACATTTCCCTTTTCTGTCATATTTGCCATTCTGATAGGTATGAGGTGGTAACTCAGAGTTGTTTTAAATTTCAATTCTCTGATCAATAGTGATTTAGAGCATTTTTTCATATGACTATACATAGCTTTGATTTCTTTGTCTGATATTATTTGATCATTTATCAATTATAAAATGACTTGTATTTTTACAAATTCAATTCTCTATATATTTGAAAAATGAGAACTTTATCAAAAATCCCTGTTGCAAATTTTTTTTCCTCCAGTTTTCTCTTTTCTTTATTTTTTTGGTTGCATTAATTTTGTTTGTGCAAAAACCTTTTAATTTTATAAAATCAAAATTATATTTTGTAATGCTCTATTTATCTTTTGGGAGGAGGAGGTAGCGAGATCAAGTCAATTGGAACTGAGTTACCCAGGGTCACACAGCTAACAAGTATCAAGTATCTGAGGTCAAATTTGAACTCAAGGTTCCTGACTCCAGGATCAGTGCTTGATGTACTGTGCCATCTATTTGTTCCCTTTCTATATCTTCTTGAACTGAGCTTTGAAAAAAGAAATTCTATGAAGATGTAAGGGAAATACATTCCAGGCACTGGCTGCTGTTGTTGTTCCTGATCTATATAGCTGACCACTAGACTCAGATGCCTCTGGAGGAGAAAGTGAAGCTGGTTTGCACAGCTCTAGCATATTTAAATCCAATTGATATTTCATAGCACCATCTCCCTAATATCATGGTCCCCTTTAAGAATGATGGAAAACAACAACAACAAACAACCACCACCATCCAACACCAGATTAGTAGCTATAATATAATCAGAAGTTAAACTGACAACCCTGATCAGTTTAAAAAAAACAAAAAACAAACCTGTTGAGGACCTACTATGTACTCTCCATTTTCCTTAATCTAGCAACTCACTTTAGTTTTACTGAAAGTAAAATATGGCTAAGGCACTAAATTCAGATTCTGGAATTATATTCATTCTATCATCTGGTTTGTTATTAACCAGAAAGCAAGATGGAATACCCCACTGGATGCTATTAGGGAATCTGGGTTCCACTAGTAGAATAAGTTTTCCAATGGAAACATAACTATAAGCCTAAGTGGGTTTTGACTTTTTTTTTTCCTTACCAGGTCACCTTGCTCTCTTTCACAAACTGTAATTGAATGTTTCTTTCTTTTGAGAAGACTTGTCCTTTTTATCCCAGAAGTTTAGTCATATTTTGCTTTGTCATACTTTGTCTAGTCATTTTCAATTGTGTCCAATTCTTAGTGATCCTGTTTGGGGTTTTCTTGGCAAAGAAACTAGAGTGATTTGTCCTTTCCTTCTCCAGTTCATTTCATAGATGATGAAAATGAGGGAAATAGGGTAAATGACTTACTCAGAGTTCCAAAGCTAGTCAGTATCTGAAGTTAGATTTGAACTTGAGCCTTTCTGATTCCAGGTTCAGTGCTCTATCCATTGTACCACCCAGCCATCTTGTAATCATGCCACCTACCCTCCATGTAAAACCTCAAAACCAAAGTTAGGAAACCTGGATTCTAGTCCCAGTTCTGCCATTAATTGTGTGAATGTGTACAATTCACTTAATCTCTGAGAACTTTATCTTCTTATCTGCAAAATGAGAAGAGAGGATGGACTAGAGGATCTCTAAGGTACCAGCTACCTTTTAAATGGGAATTACATTTCATCTGAAGCCAATTGATAAAAATAAATAGCATTTACATAGCACTTTATTTTACCTTCACAATAGCACTAAAAAGTGGGTACTAATATAATCCTCATTTTACAAATGAGGAAACTAAAGGCCACATAACTTGTACGCTTCTAAGGCAGGAATTAAATTCTGACCCTCTTGTGAACCCAGATCCAGTGTTTTTATCCACAGTTGCACCTAGTTATTTTTCCTCTCCTTTCTTTGGACAGATAGCTCTGGCTGGCCTTTTACAACTATAGAAATGTGAACAACCAGAAAGTGGTCTCTAAATTTGAGATTCTGAAAAATTTTCAGGCATTACAGGACTCTTCGATGACATTTTTATTCTAAACAAAAGCTGGGTGAGAGCTAGAAAAAAAATCACTTCAAAATTCTAATCCCTTTAGTTTGTTGCAAATGGGCAGGAACTAAATTAATTTAAAAACCTTTCTTTATTACCAGTAGATAATTAATATTCAAAGCACTGTCTAAAACCAGAAAATTTCCAATGACTCCTACCTTCACTAAACATATTCTATTGGGAAAGAAATGAAAATATATAATATATCTAGAGATACATGCAAGAAGATGTGGTGGTGAATAAAAGAGAAATTCATATAAAATACTCTAAGACAATGAGAATGGAGACAACACTTTTAACCATGGAGACATCAAGGAAGGCTTTATATCCGAGCTCAGAATTAAGAAAGAAAAGAATTTTAAATAGTGAGATAAGGAAGTATCAACTCCCACAGATGAGGGTACAAATGTACAGAGGTAGAAGACAACATGGTAAAGTTGGGGTTTAGTTAGTATAGGTAGAATGCAAAGTGGGTAAACAGGAAAGAAGGTAATAAAGGAAGTTGAAAACAGAGTATGGCTTTAAAATCAGCTGTAATAATAGTCTTAGTAATAAAGGGCTTAATTAGGTGGTGGGAGATTTAATGGTAATGTTCCCCAAAAGGGATGTTCTCCCAAGATGTTGTAGCGGTACAATAGATAGGATTTAGGATTATGGATATAGAGTTTATAACACAGGGAAGACTTTATCCAGTCCCCTCATTTTACAGTTGAAGAAACTGAGGTAGGTAATATGATAATGTAATTTGCCTAAAGTTAAATATGAAATGGATTCATGTCTAGGTCTTCCAACTCCAAATTCAACATTGCTTTCACTTTTCTACACTTGCAAGTGAATAGAATTTGTGTATTTGCTTTAAAGTAAAATATAATATAAAAAGGTTAAATATGAATAAGCTAAATCAGGATTCATGTCCAGGTCTTCCAATTCCAAATCCAGCATTGCTTTCACTTTTCTACATTTGCAAGTGAATGGAATTTGTGTGTTTGTTTTAAAATCAAGAGTTTAAAAGGACAGTATCTCCATGTTTTGAGGTGGGTAACATGGAAAGTTTTTTTGTGAGAGATTGGTGAACTCTTTTTAGTTGAAACAGAAACTTATAAGTCAGAGTTACAGAAGAAAAAAGAAGAGAAAGATCAACACGGACTAGTTAACAGATGGCTTTCAGGTTTGAAATCAAAAATTGTAATTGGATCTTCAAGGCAATTAAGAGGAATCAATACAAGCTTCTGAGTAGTGATCAAAGTGACAGTCTAGGAGATGATTCTTGATTTTCACAGAGGCTAGAAACAGGGAACCCAGCAAGGACATTGTCATCATAGTACATTCAGTGTTAGATTCATCATTTATAACTTTTTTGGCTTTCTACCTCTTACAGTGTTTGGCTGCCAGGGGTTGTTTCACTGGCTGGTTTAAGCCAAAGCTGCATACACCAATGTCAAGTTGATATACTACACAAATTTTTTTAAAAATTGGTCCACTCTCTCTCCCAGAATACATCATCTGTTTACAACTCTTTCCTTTTATCTATTTAGATTCTACTCACATTTCGAGACTCATTTCAAATTCCTCTCCCTCCACAAAGCCTTTCCACACAAATCTAACCCATGGTAGCTTAATAATTAATCACATACTGCCTTGTATCATTTATGTTGAACTGATATTTATCTGTTGAATAATAATTTCTGTTAGTGAAGAGAGTGTGTTCTAATAATATTATTTCCTTTTTAGCCAGAAGAAAGCCAAATTTCTTAAATGAGATCCATAATCATTCAAAAATGTCTAGCTTAACAATTCACACAGTAATAGCCAAGTGGATAAAGAATGATTATTGTTCAGACATGCATCTGCATTGCCCATGTACATCTTAGATAAATATAGCACATGTACAATTGTTGTGAGAAGCTAGATGGCATAGTGGGCACAATCCTTAGCTTGGAATCATGAAGACTCATCTTTCTGAGTTCAAATTTAGCCTCAGCTGTGTGATTTTGGGCAGGTTATTATAACTCATCTGTAAAATGAGCTGGAGAAGGAACTGGCAAACCATTCCAGTATTCTTGCCAAGATAACTATGAATAAGACCACAAAGTCAGACATGACTGAACAACAATATCAACAGCTGCTATAGGTGCACCTCTAAAACCAGCATCCTCCTAATTCAGATTGGATATTGAACTGAAATGGGTCACTCACAAGCTACTGGACATTTTACAAAAAAGATTGTTTAATCTGCCCTAACAAAGCAAAATTTTGCAACAAGGATACAGCACTGCTTGGCTCCTCTGGACACAAGCCCTCTTGTCTCCATCTGGATATACCAAAGGTATAGCAAACACCCATAAAGTCTGAGAGTCATGGATTCCTCATGACTTGGGCTTTTAATTGGCCCTATGCCAGGAAACTGTTTCAGAGAAAACAGAGCCAATCAGATTTCAGACCAGAGAGAAACAGCTAAAGAAGTTGACTCTCAAGGAAGTTGCAGGGTGTGTATGTGTGTGTGTAAAAGATTTTGTGTCAATATAAGGGAAACTACATCCAGAAATTGCTATTCTATTGCAATACATTTCTTTATGATTATGTTGGGAGAGAAAAATCAGAACAAAAAGGTAAAACTATGAGAGAGGAAAAAAATTGAACATTGTACATATTTATTTACACTCAATCTCCATAGTTCTTTTTCTGGGTTCAAATGGCATTGTCTATCCAAAGTTCATTGAGATTGCCTTAAATCACTGAACCACTGAGAAGTTGAACCAAGTCTTTCATGATTATCATACAATCTTGCTCTTACTGTGCACAATGTATTTCTGGTTCTGCTTGTTTCTCTCAGCATCAGTTCATGTAAGTCTTTCTAAAATCAGCTTGTCCATCATTTTTTATACAATAATATTCCATTACTTTCACATACCATAACTTGTTCAGCCATTCCTTAATTGATGGGTACCTATTCATTTTCCAATTCTTTGCAACCACAAAAAGAATAGCTACAAACATTTTTGCACATGTAGGTTCTTTTCCCTCCTTTATGATTTCCTTTGGATACAGACCTAATAGTGGTACTGCTGGGCCAAAGGGTATGCACAGTTCTATATCCCTTTGAGCATAGTTCCAAATTGTTCTCCAGAATGGTTGGATCATTTCACAATTCCATCAATAACGCATTAGTGTCCCAATTTTCTCACATCCCTCCTCCTCCATTTACTATTATCTTTTCCTGTTATCTTAGTCAATCTGAAAGGTATGAGGTGGTACCTCAAAGTTGTTTAAATTTGCACTTCTGAATAAATAGTGCTTTAGGATCATTTTTTTCCCCCATATGACTATAGATGACTGAAATTTCATCATCTGAAAATTGTCTGTTTATATCCTGGGGAATGACCTGTATTCTTAGAAATTTGACACAGTACTTTGTATATTTAGAAATGAGACCTTTATCAGAAACACTGGCTGTAAAATTTTTTTCCTAATCATGTTTAACCTTGTTTGTGTTGGTATTATTTGTGTAAAACCTTTTTAATCTAGTGTAATCAAAGTTGTCCTTTTTGCATTTCATAATGTTCTCTAGTTCTTTTTTGGTCATAAATTCTTCCCTCCTCCAAAGATCTGATTGGTAAATTATCCCTTGTTCTCCTAATTTGCTTATGGTGTCATGTATGTCCAAATCATGTATTCATTTTGACCTTATTTTGGTATGGGGTGTGATGTTGAGTTTCTGACATATTATTTTCCAGTATATCCAGCAATTTTTGTGAAATCGTGAGTTGTTAATGCAGAAACTTGGTAGTTTGGAGGTTTATCAAATAATAGATAGCTATAGTCATTGACTATTGTGTCATGTTGTACAGTGCTTTGAATGAGCTCAAACTTCTTCCTGAAACAGATACATCTGTTAAATATTAAAACACTGTAATATAGCTATAAAGCAACAAATGTCACAATCTTTTTTTTTTTTTTTGGCTGAGGCAATTGGGGTTAAGTGACTTGCCCAGGGTCATACAGCTAGAAAGTGTTAAGTGTCTGAGGCCATATTTGAACTCAGATCCTTCTGGCTTCAGAGCTAGTGCTCTATCCACTGCAACACTTAAGCTGCCCCCACAATCTTTTAAGTACTAAAGTTATAAGTTACAAAAAGACAATAGAGAGATTTGTGGTGAGAATGGAAAGGTTGCATTATGGAAGAGAAGTATCATAATGTATCACTAGAGAGATGAATGATAAATGGGCTCGTCATTTAAGGAGTCCAAAGGATACTGGTTGTCTAGCCTGTGTACTTTATTAGTATATATTCAATGTCAAGAGATTGAAAAGAAGGCTACACAGAGGTGAGCTCTTGCTGGTAGAATTACACAGAATGAGAAGGTATTAAAAAGTTGAGAATGTGATCACTGGAAAGAGTACTGCCACAAGAGATCAGAGATCACCCATATTATTGTTAAATAACGCATAGGAGTCTTAGAGATATGGAGCCAACCCAATACAGATGCGATTAACAGTAATAACAATGTTTCCTTCTTTTATGAAGGTGAATGTGTCCTACTTAGATAATATTTCTATAAAATCAAATCTATCTTATCCTAGGACATCAGGGAGCTTTCTGGAAACGCAGACACTCAATGCTGAAGGTGTTTAGGGAAAGTACCTTCAGTACAGTAACAGTAGACTGTTGTCCTATTTCTTTACTCCTTATTCTGCAGGCTAGGGACAGAAGGAAAATCTGTGTTTTCCCATGTACATGTACATTCTCAAAGTGTGTAATTCTTCTGTATCTGGATGAAGAGCAACATTTATAGGAGTGGACAGCTCAGGATTTCATGCTTTAGAATCAGCTGGTAAAAGTTAGGTTTTTCAAATCCTTGCCAATATAAAATTCTCCTTGTGACTTGCACTTCCTGCTTTCTTACTCACAAAGGATTTTCTATCAGAATTAATCTCATGGCCCTTATTCAGAGCATGGCATGAGCCAGCACTTTACTACAGGCTAAAGCTCCAATGGGATCAAATGTACCTAGGGAGATAGGGTAGAGTTAGCTAAAAGTGTATTAGGCTAATGGAAGTTGTAAAATGGTTTTGGAATTCTGTGAAATTAGTCAGAAGCAGTAAGAGGTATACACACACTCAACTGAGACATATATTTATGTGTACAATACTAACCACCATTTGTGGCAGACCTTAATCTCATGTTGATGGTAATTCCTTATTGGACTACAATCTAGGTAAATAAAAGTTTGAGAAGACTTCAAATATTTTATTCATGATCAAGAGATGATTGTCCTCATCCAGCTAATTTTAGTATCTTCCTAAACTTAAATACGATCAGTACTAGGATTTTTGCTCTCTCCCATTTTTTGAAGGAAAAAAAAGACGTTGCCACTCTTATGGAAAACAAAATGAGTGCCCACAGATTAGGGAATGGTTAAACTATGGTTTATGCAGGAAATGGAATGTTATTGTGCCCTAAGAAATGATGAATATGAATACTGGGTGTTTGGTATTTTGTTTTGTTTTTACAACACCCATTTTCTAAGCCATTTTTCTAATCTGAAACAATGAAAAGGCCAATATGCAAGCTAATAAAGCAACCATGTCCAATAACATTTGCAATGTTCTGTACCTCCACAGTCTTCCCTCCCCCCAAGTGGGGTGGAGGACTGAGAAAGGATCTATTTTAGTCTCTGTTCTTCAGAACCAAGATTACTCATTACAATTACTCTGAGTTCAGCTGACTGTGTTGTTTTCATGTAAACTAAACTTCATGTTTAATTGCTTTGAATTTTTTGTGTTTATTTTCTTTATATTTTTTTCTGTATATATTTCCTTCTTGTTTCCCCAACTAGAGCATAAATATTTTGAAAGTAAAGGATTGTTTCATTCATTGTTTTTATATTCTTGGTAGTGTCTGGAACAAGGTAACCACTAAAAAAACGCTTGATGCATTGTTGGCTGATAGAGATGCTATTTTATTTGTTCTTGATTCTGCTTTACAATCTTCCTATGTATTTTTGAAATCCTCAAATTCATAATTTCTTAGGGGAGCAAAGGCATTCCATTATACCTACAGGCTACAGTTTTTGGTTGTTCGTTATTAGAAATCTATTTTGTTACCATTAGGAATGCTCTTGTTCAAACAAAACACAGTCTCTTGTTGAAAATAAATATAACTCATATTTCAAAACTCAATGTTAGTTATCAGTCAATCATTTTAAAGTAACTATTAGTACCAAACACAGTACTAGCCACTAAGAATACAAACACAATGAATGAAATATATCCTCCTCACAAAGAGTTTATCTTCTAATGGGGAAGAAAAAAAGCAATAATAATAATGATCATAGCCAGAATTTATGTAGCACTTTAAGCCTGGCCAATTGTTTTATAACTATTATCTCATTTTTTCTTCACAACAACCCTGGGCGACAGATGCTATTATTATCCCCATTTTACACATGAGGAAACTGAGACTGACAAATTAAGTGATTTCCTCAGGTTCACGGGTTCTACTTTGAAGAAAGTGTTAGGGGATGCAGACATCAGAGTAGAAATATTGAGGAAAGAGAAATGTAGATCCTTTTTATAGAGTAGTTCCTGAGATTGTTAGACAGACTGAGGTTACTAAAGAAGCAGGGCCTAGGGAGGGAGACTTTATCTTTCATCTGCTAAGATGGGTAAGACACCAAGAAACTAAGCATCTCTGTAAGGAGTAAGGAGTGCTACAAGTAGCACTTGTAGGAAGAAAAAGCTGGTCATGGAGAGTGAAATGTAGGATTAAAGAGGAGCATCCAGTTCCAGGCAGGGCGTGAATTTGGGACTCAGATCTTCCTAACTCCAGGGCCAGCTTTCTATCCACTGTACCAACTACCTGTGTCCTATGTGTACAAGGATAAATAGAATATTTACAGAATAAATAGAAAGATAATCAATACATTGTACATAATATAAGTAAGTTTGAAAGGGAGAATGTTAGCAATTGAGGGGATCAGGAAAGGCTTTATCTAAATGGTTGCTGATAAATTTCATCTACTAAATTCTTTATTGAGTAATCATTTTTAAGTACCATCAAATTACACCATTATTTGCCTGAATTATCCTCAAATAAAATGTTATCATCTGTTCAATCAAGAACTCAGAGCAAGTCCTAAGATGTAGACAGTAGGGATAGAAACACAATATCTCTGCACTGCTTATTTTATGCCAAGTTTTAGCCCCAGAGATGTTCATTTTCATGCATTTTAAGCTGCCTTAAAGTGCTCTGCTCTCTGGAGACTTGGTTCTTATGATCATAATAGAGTGCTATTATAAAGTAATTTTAAAAGAAAACATATTTAATTGGCTGAACTTCAGAATCCTGTAAGAAATATCTTTATCCTTTGGAAATTATTAAGCATTTATAATTCTTTTCTATAGAATGCACAATTAGGGTTATAAGGAATAGACTAGAGACCCCAGTTTTCTTAAGACAAAAGTACAATAGAAAAAGCAGTTTATTTGCCATTGGAAGACTGGGCTCACTTGTGTAATCTTAGGCAGGCCACTTTCCCCACTCAATTTTCATCAGTTATACAATGATGAGACCAGACCCAATGATCTCTAATCTTCTCTCTAGCTCTAAGTCCTATGATCTTAAAGCTATCTGTTCAACTACTGATATAAAATATAATATAACTTCAACAACAATACTAGATGATGACTAGTCCTGATGGATCAGGCCATCCTCAGCAACAAGATCAACCAAATCATTTCTAATGGAGCAGTAATGAACTGAACTAACTATACCCAGAAAAAGAACTCTGGGAGATGACTAAAAACCATTACATTGAATTCCCAGTCCCTATATTTATGCACACCTGCATCTTTGATTTCCTTCACAAGCTAATTGTACAATAATTCAGAGTCTGATTCTTTTTGTACAGCAAAATAATGTTTTGGTCATGTATACTTATTGTGTATCTAAGTTATATTTTAATATATTTAACATCTACTGGTCATCCTGCCATTTAGGGGAGGGGGGGGGGGGGGTAAGAGGTGAAAAATTGGAACAAGAGGTTTGGCAATTGTTAATGCTGTAAAGTTACCCATGTATATATCCTGTAAATTAAAGGCTATTAAATAAAAAAATAAAAAAAATAAAATAAAATAAATAAATAAAAAATAAAATATAATATATATGCATAATAACAAGGGTCAGATCTAATATTTGAACCCCTCTACTGCTGGGGAGTAAGATTTCATCAATTACCAGTTCTTAGATGCTGAAATTGCAAAAATTCTTTAAAATACAAAAATATTAATAAGGTAATCCTAAGCAATTTAGTGGGGAATTACTTTCACAAACTCCCAACCCCTGTCTCTATAGTCAGTCCTCCTAGATGATCCTCCTTACTTCCCATATTTCACTCTTCATGATCAGCTTTTCCTTTCTGCAAGTACTGTAGACATTCTTTTTACAGAGACTGTTTCTTAGTGTCCTACCCATCTTGGCTGATAAAAGATAAAAGCCTTCCTTCCTGGGCCCTGCTTCTCCACTACTCTCAGGCTGTCTAACACAATCTCAGGGACTACTCCCTGCTTTCCCACCACTTCTACTCTGATATCCCCATTCCCTATCACTTCCTTCAAAGCAGCAGACTGATGAATTTTTCCCATCCATATCAAATCATGAAGAGCACTTTAAGCCTGGCCAATTGTTTTATAACTATTATCTCAATTAAAAACAGGGAGGGTTCCAATCATTATTGGTGGAAATATCATAGAAGCATAAAATCATATAGCTGGAAGGGACTTTGGAGGCGATCTATGCCAATACTCTCATTTTACAAATTAGGAAATTATGGTCCAGAAATGTTAAATCACTTATTTCCCTACTATCTCTAGAATAAAAACAAATTCCTTTTTGGGCATTTATGCTTTGACCTTTACCATCTGACTCCAGACTATATTCTGTGATATTTCACATTAATCAACCTCACCTACTTTACATTTTAGTCAAACTAACTCTGTTGCCATTCCTGTTATTGGGCATTCTATCTCCTACCTTTGAACCATGGCACATGCTCTTCCCCCAAGCTTGGAATACTTTCCATCTCACCTCTACCTCTTGGAATTTCTATATCCCTTCAAGGATAAGTTTAGAAGCTATGGCCTACACCATGTCCTTTCTGATTCTGCCCTATTCTTCTATCCCTGGCTCATCTATCACTCCTCAAATGACTTTAATTTACTTTTTTGTGTGTATCTTGTATTTACACAGTAAAATATAAGGATCTTGGAAACCAAGCTTTTGACTTTGTATTGGTAGCATCTATGAGAGTGCCTTGTATATATTAGGCACTTAATAAATGCTTGTTGAATTGGATTCATTTGTATTGTCTAAGCCCCTACAGGTAGTAAATATCAGAGCAGGAATTCAAGTACAAATACTGGAAAAATCAAAAATATTTTGAAGCCATCAATTAATAACTAGAACTTTGCAAATATTATGTCATTAGATCTTCACAATCATTCTGAGAGGTATGTGCTATTATTATCTTCATTTTACAGACAAGAAAAATAAGGCAGACAAAAGTTAAGTGACTTGCCCAGAAACATACAATCAGCAAGTATCTGAGTTCACATTGAACTCAGATATTCCTGATTTCAATTCTTATCACTCTATCCATGGTACCACTTAGCTATCTCTAAGTAGACAGTATATTACATAGAAAGAGATTGGATGACAAATCAAGAGATCTAGTCTCAAATCCTGCATCAATTATTATGTGATTATGGGCAAATAACTTACCATGTTTCAGTGTTTTTCTCATTTGTAAGAAAGGAATAATATTAGTTATGAAACCTATCTCATAGGATTAATGTGAGCAAAGTACTTTGTAAGCTTTAAAATGCTAAATAAATTTGTTGTCATTATCATTACTACTACACAGCAACACAGAATTGAGGAGTCCTATTCATAATTCATGTGATCATAGAATTGGAACTAAAATGGAAGCTATAGGTCATAAGAGCCTTAAATCTAAAGGTGGAAGGGACCTCAAAAGTAATCTTGTTCAATCCTCTAATTTTACAAATGAGGAAGGTGAGGTATAAAGACCACATTTTGGACTTCTGCACCTAAAGCCCAGAAAAAGCAAGTGGAAATGGGAGAGGATTCCAACTAGAACTGAAGCATCCATAGTAGGGTTAATATTCCATTGTGACCAGACCACTTCTTCACTAGAGGCCTGGTAGTGGAGAATGGAAAACAAAAAAGAATATTTCTTGCCTCAGTTTACTGCCTATTTTGTTTTTATCTAGCTTGTTATTAAACTTTTTAAAAAAGAAAATGAATATAATAGAGGGGAGACAGTAATGGGAATGATAGCAAAGCAATGTATTGTGAGCATCAAAGTCTATGTGCTATAATACTGGAAGTTACAGCAGTCTTATTTCCCATGGGTTATCCCAATGGAAATGATAATACATTCTCAAACATAAAAGAGCACACTATTTCATGGCTGAGGGAATCTGATTCTCCATATGGGATAATGCTTTTCCAAAATAATGATTCAAAAATACTCCAATTTATTTCCCTTTCATCTTTTTTTTTTTTAAGGGCACCCCAGGGGAAGGTACTTTCAGATAAAAAAGTTCATCCATTTCAGATAAATCTCTGAACTGGCATGCCATACTAATACTTCTTCAATATCTGAAGAATCCAAGATTTTGTTGGTATCTTCTTCTTTGACAGAAAAAACCCTACAATCCCCTCAGACTTGGCTGTGACTAAAAAAATTGATCACTCAGTAGTAATCCTGGTGATGAATAACCTCCGGCCACCTCCCCATATTCTATATACAATTTCCCATCTTTGGACAAGTTTTTCCTTATGCCTTGGGATATGTTTCTATTAACTTCTATTAACGAAGAGAATAAGCATTTATTAAGTATCTGATATGCACTAGGTACTGTGCTAATTACAAAGTTCTATTCTATTATATACAATAGGAAGTAGGTTGTTGGAGGGAAGGAAGATATGGATATCTGAAGGCCATTAAGGTATTAGGAGACCCCATTTTCCAGAATTAAGGCCTCTCAAGCAAGCTGTACATAACTTAGCAACAATCCTTTGCACTCACCCATTGGATGATCAGCCACAGTAAAATTCCAGAATTGTTTTTGGTCGTGAAGCCCTGCTATGAATCAAACTTGTCACCTTGTTGCTGATGTCTTTCCTGTCAGGGCCACAGCTCATTGAACAACCACTGGTATGAATACTGAAATTTGGTTACACTAAAGCATATTTTATATGCACACACACACAAAGGGGGACAGGCTTCAGTACATGTATCCTTTTTTATAAACTGTTTTTCTCACTTAAAAATTAAACTTTTGTTTGATTCCTGTCTCACTTCTCTCTAATCTGTTATGTTCAACTCTGGCCATCCACAGATTAGAGAATGGTTCTGATCGACAAGGTATTAAGAGAGGTCTTTACATCCAGAGTTCTTTCCTCTATGTCATGCTGCCTCAGTTAACTTAGGCTTTTAAGGCAAAATGGTCCCTCACATGCATCTATGACCTGCTACAGCAAATGTCTGACTCAGGGGTTCACATAATGCACAACACTCTCCACTGCAATCTGTACCAGATTAAAATAAAATTGGGAAATATTTAACAAAATAAATGGAAAATACAACAAAATATAGATAATGTTAGTATGTGAATTTCTAAGTCAATATACAGCCCATAGGAATCCTAGCCTACACATTATTGATTTTTATAGACAACAATCAATTTATATACATTTATTCAAAGAAAAAGAATTGTCAATATGGTAGCATATTGAATACAGGTTCTTAACCCAGAGTTGACAGATTTTCAGTTGGATGAGGAGAAAATTTCATCTTTATTTTTAGTAACTTCTAGAAATTTATCATTTCTTTCAATTATTTACAAACATGGTTCTGAGAAGGGATCCACAAACTTTACCAGATTGCCAAATTGGTCCATAACACAAAAAATGTTAAGGATTCTTGCACTAGGGGAAAAACAATAAAGACTAAAGGGTCCTTATGGCTTCCTGGTGGCAAACCATAAAGAAGTTGCTGCTGAAAATTTCTGATACGCTGATATTAATTAAACCTCTTCAATCATATTCAGAATCCTGTGTCTGCCAAGCTATTCTGCCATTCCAGAACCACTGCAGATTTCCTGACATTGCCCTTTCTGTTTCCTATAATCAGAATATGAGCAAGGAAGATTAGCACTCACACTTATTGCTAATATTAGGATTAGCACAAGAATCTGTCTCCGAATCTCTTAAAAACAAAAATGAACAACTTCAAAGGTTACCAAGTTATAGAAGCTACAAAAAGATAGGAAGAAGGTGTAATAATGGTATTTCACCACCAGCGGCAGTTTTTCTATTGCCAAATCAATTGTGGCTTTCTGGCTGATGCAAGAATATATTATATGTAACCTCTAAGTAAGAAGTCACAATAGCATCTTTTTAGCTCACCATTCTTTGTAACAATACAATTTCTCTGCAAAACAGTAATATTCAGGAATAGTACCACACAGTTATCCTACGAATATCAAAAATAACAGAAAGATTCATTGAGTACAAAAGGACATTTTCCCTTAAAAGCCTTTAGGTTGTCCCTTCAGGTTTTTCACCATAACAAGGGATCCCCCACCATTGACAGTGAAAAAATATGTAGTGAATAACAAAAACAAAAAACACAATCACAACAACAATAAAGAAAAGCAACCCCCTCCAAATCTAACAACAACAGCAGCAAAATCCCCACTCCTTCAGTTGCTGTTCTTGTCTGACAACTTACATATCATTCACTAATACAGGGTATTAAAATTGAAGAAAAGGATACCAGATGCTCTGTTCCAGGTTTTAAAAGGAATGGGATGTAGGTTTTTTAAGCCATCAGATAGACCGGACTGATGATTCTGCTTATAGCAGTTGACAGTAATTTAGTGCAGTGGTTTCATGGCCCAATTACACAGGACTCACTGGAGTTCTATTTCCATATTTTTATAGTTTTTTAGTTTCAGAACTTGGCTGGGAAGCAAAGACCAGAAGAGAAAGAATGGAGAGGGACAGAGAAAACAAAGTAGGAAGAACAGGATATTCCCAGAGCCTACCACAGTACAATGCGCATGATAATTGCTTAGTGTTTGTTGAATTAAATCTAAGGCAAGAAAAAATATCCAAATATAAGTAACAATACCAAATTATACAGTAGAAAGATTTGGAGTCGAAAGGTCAAGATTAAAATGCTGACTACCATTTACTTTTTGTGTAATCCTAGATAAGTAACTTTAAAGACTACAAATTAAAAGACTATAAGAGCCATGACACACACAAAAACGATAAAGAACCTTTCATCTAGTTGATGGCTATGGACTTTTCCAGCTCAAAATTCTATTCCCTATATAGCATGTTATGAGTTCTAAAAGTGATTTTTGGCAACAATAATACTTCCTGGACATCTCCTCACCATGATGTTAAATATGCACACTCCCTCACCTTTCCAGCACCTCTTTATATCTTATATTCCTCCATTAGAGTATAAGCTCTTTGAAGACAGGAACTATCTTGTTTGCTTCTATTTGTAACTTCACCTAATGCATAGTTCGACAAATAAAGCATTTGTTAAGTCCTATCTTTTACCCAGAAATTCCACAACTGAGTAAATATTCTAAGGAAGTCAAAGAAAAAGAAAAGGTCCTATAGCAAAGTACTTTTTTTGTGACAGCAAAGAACTAAAAACCAAGAATTTACCTATTGATTAGGGAATGGATAAATTAATTGTGGTCCATTAACATAAGAGAATATTACTGCACTAGAAGTTTTAGCAAATATGAAAAATTCCAATCTTAAATGAATAAGTCTTCACATAAAATGACATGTTAAATGATAAAGAATAAAGAGAACCAGGAAAATATACATGATCAAAGCAACCTAAATGAAAATATCAATAAGACAATTATATGTAATCAAAGTGGCCATATTGATCCATAAGAGTTGAAAAATTCCCTAGGCGCTTCTCTCCCTCTTTACTGAGAGATGTAGGATTATGAATGGATGGCTAGACAGACATAATTCTAAATTGTTTATTTTTTTTTAACCTCTATTACAAGAAAGACTTTCAGGGGAATGGGATATGAATTTCATTTGAAAACATAAGGCATCAATAAAAATCAACAAGCTTAAAAGTCAAAAAGATACCTCATATACATTACTTTACTTGACACTGACAACTGAGATATATTATAAAAATATTATTGTTCCCATTTTATATTTTTATTATTCCCATTTTACAGAATAGTAAACTAAGGTTCTAACAGGTGAAATGGTTTCCTTAAGTGGCAGAACTAGGACTTGAACCCCTAAATATCCTAACTCCAAACTTGGTGTCCTTTCTACCATACTACAACTACTTAATCTTACAAGATGATATTAACTCTGAACTCATACCTTCTCAGTATAGCTCTCACCCTAGGGCTCCTCCTTTCAGTTGGAAAGGATAGAGAGGGTAGACATTGGATAGCTCCTTCCAGATGTTCCACTTTAAGGAGAGGATCAAGGTCAGTCATCTCAAAATTGCCTACCTCAGTTACAGATCTTCATCTTGCTCCAGAGTCAGGTATACTTCTCTACCCTTTTCAGTTTCTTTTTATATGTTGCTTCCTCCACAGCTCCTTCAAGGGAAAGACCATATTGACTTTCTTTGTATTTATCTTGTATTTAGCACAATATCTGGAACTTAATAGGTGCTTAATAATGTTTGTTGACTATTAACTTCTGGACTTCAAGAATATAGTTATGAGAGGAAAAAAACCATAGAGACAGAAGACAAAACATGGAATGGGCAAATGACCAACTGCAGCAGTATGGGGAAGCCAAGGAGAGGGAGACAGGGAAAGACCAAGAATAATTGATAAAAAAGCAAAAAATAAAGTCATCACATTTGAGAGCATACTTCACTGGGTGTATAATCTCCTTCTTGTGAGTAATTTGCATCCATAAATGCAGATCCACAAAGTTCATCTGGAGGTGTCACAAGCCTATATCTGGATCTCTTGACTTTATGAGGGCATTAATGGGGGATACCAGTATCTACTGACTATCCCTTGCTCTCAATTACGTGACCAGTTTACCTCCTTTTGATGTTTTAGATACTGTCTTATACATTATTACTTCTGTGTAATTCTTAAGTGGTAATATATAGTAACCTACTTATGTTAACCATGATCTTTTCAGGATCCCTTGGGTGATCTGTAATTTTAATTATTTGGATCCTTGCCAACAGAGGCTGACAGATTTGACAGACAGTCCAGACCTTCTTCTGCCTTAAGGAATATTCCCAAAGAGTATTTAGTATCAAGTTAAGAGGGTATTTCTGTAGAAAAATAATACCTACCATGTATTACTAGCTTAAACTTTTCACTGGCAAAACAGCCATCAACCAGCAAGAACAAAAAAAACAGTGGTATATTTTTTCCATGGGACAGTAATAAAAAAGCATTAATGTTAGTGCTGTCTACTGCCTAAGCCTGTCTTTTTTATTGTGATATGGCACAATGTGATATGTTTAGTATATAAAGTTCTAAAATCTACCCCATGCTACACAATATCTGAGTAAGTATATAGAGACAATATATACAAAATATATACATGTATTCTTTTGTTGTTTCTCTATATATATACACACATACATGTATAAATAAATATATGTATACATATACACACATGTGTATGTATGTATGTATATATACATATCTTTGCCTTAAGTTGACTTTCTTCATGACTTGCTAGCAGTCAACTTTCAGATGATAAGTGCCTCTGAACTGAGCTAGGCTGTTCCTGAGATGACAGTCATATAGTAATAAAATCTTAGATTTAGAAGTAAAAGAGACCTTGGGAGTCTTATTCCAATTAGAAATAAAATAATTTTTGCTCACCAATTGATAAATGGTCAAAGGATATAAACAGAAGATTTACAGATGAAGAAATTAAAACCATTTCTAGTCATATGAAAAAAATGCTCTAAATTACTCTTGATTAGAGAATGCAAATTAAGACAACTCTGAGGTACTACTTCATACCACTCAAAGTGACTAAGATGACATGAAAAGATAATGATAAATGTTGGAGGGGATGTGGGAAAACTGGGACACTAATGCATACTTGATGTCTTTGTGAAATGATCCACCCATTCTAAAGAGTAATTTGAAACTATGCCCAAAGAGCTATAAAACATTCATACCCTTTGATCTAGTAGTGCCTCTATTGGGTCTGTACCTCAAAAATTCATTAAAGAGGGAAAAGGACCCACATGTACAAAAATGTTTGTAGCAGCTCTTTTTTTGTAGTGGCAAGTAGATGCCCCTCAGTTGGGGAGTGGCTGAATAAGTTATGGCATATGAATGTAATGGAATATTATTGTTTTATAAGAAATGATGAGCAGGCTGATTTCAAAAAAGCCTGAAAAAATTTACATAAACTGATGCTGAGTGAAGTGAGTAGAATCAAGATAACAGTGTATATGATAACAAAAGATTATGTGATGATCAATTCTGATAGACGTGATCTTTTTCAACAATGAGAATTCAAGATAATCCAAATATTGTTGGGATGGAAAATGCCATCTATATCCAGAGAGAACTTTGGAGACTGAATGTGGATCAAAGGATAGTATTTTCACCTTCTTTGTTGTTGTTATTGTTTTTGTGCTTGTTTTTTTTTTTTTCTTTCTCTTGGTTTTTTTCCCTTTTGGTTTGATTTTTCTTGTACTACATAATAAGTAAATATGTTTAAAAATTATACATATTTAACCTACATTAGACTGCTTGCTGTCTTGAAGAGGAAGAAGGTAAAAGAAAGAAAAAAAGAAAAATTGGAACACAAAGTTTTGCAAAAATGAATGTTGAAAACTATCTTTACATGTATTTGGGGAAAAAAATAAAATACTATTAACAATTTTAAAAATAAATAAAATGTTTCCCAAATGATGTAAGGCTCTTTAAATTATGGCTGCCACAATTCATTTCACAGTTTCTAGCTTATTGTTTTGGGTTTTTTTTTTAAATGACTCTTCTTATTATGTGCATGACAATATATGTTTGCTTCTTAGAATACTGTAATTGCGAGTGCCATTCTTCCTCTGAGGAATACAAATGAACTGATATTGCTTGCTATGGAATATATAAATGCATACACACACAATTGCAAACAGCTCTATTATTTATGAAGGTTTATTCCTCCTCTTGTTAGGCTCTATGCACATTAGAACCCATAATATATTTCCTTTGCCCTACAGAATCTGAGTATTTCCAAATATGATCACAAAACGGGAAATATGATAAATACTTCCATGAGGCTGGTGGTTCTCACTCAAAAGGCTTTCTTCTCTCACTGGCCAGGAAATTGTGAAGAAGGACTTGTATTCATATTAATTGGCTATCTTCATTATTTTAATTATTTCTTGCTTTCTTTTACTTTCACAGTTAAAACCAGCTGTTTCTCGCCCCCCCCCCCCATTGAGGGTCCATTTAAGTAAGAATGTACATTTTTCAAATACAGTCAATGTAGGAATTTGTTTTGCTTGACTGTATATTTGTTACAAGATTTTTCATTTTCTTTCTATTTTTATTCCCCATTGGTCAGGGGACAATAGGGGGAGGGGGAGGATAAGGAAAAGAAGAAAGAGGAGGAGGAGGAAAAGAAGAAAAGGGAGAAGGAAGAAAAGAAGGAGAAGATAGAGGAGGAGAAGAAATGAGAGTCACTGAGGTATCAGTTTTTTGATTTCAGAAAAGAGAAACAAGAGAAGTATAGAAATAAGCCTAAACAAGTGGGCTACAGATTACAGTGCTTAATACAGTACCTAACACATAGTAGGGACTTAATAAATGTTTACTGATTGATTATATACTTAAAAAGAACATAATAGAGCCTGGCAATTTCATGTACAATATTATGTGTAAGAAAATTATGCATAAGAAAATAACCATTTTTAAATTAAATTTTATTTTCACAATGATTCACCCTTTCTCCTTCCCAGAAATGGCCATTTTAAATGCCTATTTTATTTGATGTTTGTTAAATTCAGAAAAAAAATTAATTAAAAAAAAAAAGATGTGTTCATCTGAATCTCTGAGACCCCAGAGGTCCATGGCACCTGGGGTTATAGATAAGAAAAAAATTTAATTAAAAAAAAAGATGTGGGCAGCTAGGTGGTGAAAGTGGATAGAGCACCAGCTCTGAAGTCAGGAGGACCTGAGTTCAAATCTGGCCTCAGACACTTAACACTTCCTAGTTGTGTGACCCTTGGTAAGTCACTTAACCCCAATTGCCTCTGCAAAATTAAAAAAAATGAAAAGGAAAGGAAAATGTGTTCATCTGGGTCCCAGAGGCTCATGGAACATGGAGTTACAGATAAGACCTTTCAGAAAGGGACCTGTATGTGCAAAAATATTTGTGGCAGCCCTTTTCATAGTGGCTAGAAACTGGAAATTGAATGAATGCCCATTGGAAAATCGCTGAATAAATTATGGTATATGAATGTTGTGGAATATTATTGTTCTGTAAGAAATGACCAGCAGGATGAATACAGAGAGGCTTGGAGAGACTTACACAAACTGATGTTGAGTGAAATGAGCAGGACCAAGAGATCATTATATATTTCAACAACAATACTGTATGAGGATCAATTCTGCTGGACGTGGCTCTCTTCAACAATGAGAGGATCCAAATCAGTTCCAATTGATCAGTGATGAACAGAACCAGCTACACCCAGAGAGAGAACTATGGGAAATGAGTGTGGATCACAACATAGCATTTGCACTCTTTCTATTGTTGTTTGCTTGTGTTTTTGTTTTCTTCCCTGGTTATTTTTACCTTCTTTCTAAATCCGATTTTTCTTGTGCAACAAGTTAACTATATAAATATGTACACATATATTGTATTTAACATATACTTTAACATGTTTAACATGTATGGGACTGCCTGCCATCTAGGGGAGGGGGTGGGGGGAAGGAGGAGAAAAGTTGGAACAGAAGTGCTTACAAGGGTCAGTGTTGAAAAATCACCTATACATATGTTTTCTTAATAAAAAGCTATAATAATAATAATAAAAAACAGATAAGACCTTCCATACCCTGCCTTGTTAGTCAAAGTTGAGTAAATGAGGAAACATTCCACCCCATATTCTCATGTCCCTTAACTATTTATTTATTAAACTTAAAGATCCAAAGGACAGATATGAAATTGGTCATAGGTAATATCTTGCTCCCTAACAATCCCTGTTAAAGAACCCCTAAAAAAAGAATATCTATTAGAGAGATAGAACTTATACTGTACAATAGGAAAAGGTACAAAATTATCTTTAGGGGGGGTATGCCATCACTCCAATCTGTATACAGATGTGGATGATCCAACCATAGCTCCACTCCATACCCAATCTGACATATCCAGCTATTAAATCTCTTTGGGACATCTAAGTATTAATTGTACACTTTGTAGAGAAAAGGCTAAATTATTACATAATAATTCATTTACAGAGGCATTTGCTACCAGATATAAAAATTGAAAGGAGTAGAAGAAAGTGATCGAATCTCATTTAAAACTCCCTAAACTCACAGAGAAACTACATTTCAACTATTATAATGAATCACACTAATAGGTTATACAACTAATGAGAGATAATATAGGTATTTGAACTAAAGTTCTCTCATTATAAAGCTTTCAAAGTTGTTCATTCATGCATTGTTATTATATAAACTTCTCCTTGTTCTGTTCATTTCATTCTTCATCAGCTTATGCATGTCTTTAAGATTATTTATTTTTAAAATATTGGTACTACAAATTATTCTGTTTCTGCTCACAATTCATACAAGTCTTTCAATGTCTGTGAAATCATCTGCCTCCTTATTTCTTACAGCACAAATCTATTGAGCTGGCCACATTGTTTGAATGCCAAATGTACACTTGCCAAAAAAATTATTTTATGGAGAAATAACACAGGGCAAGTGCTCATAAGGTGATCAGAAAAAGCAATGCAAGAGCATTCTCAAGGTTTCTCTTAAGAACTTTAGAATTGATTGTATAACATGGAAGATACTGGCACAGGACCACCTAGCATGATGTGCCCTCATCAAATAAGGTTCTATGCTCTATGAGCAAAGCAGAATTTAGTTGGCTCAAAAGAAATGCGAGATGTGCAAAATTAGAAAAGCTACCCCAATTGTTCATATGAATTATTTGTGTCTGACCTATGGCAGAGCACTACAAGATCATACTGGCTTGATCAGCTGCAGTCCAATACAACGTAACTTGACTAACATAATGATGTTATTTTGGTCCTCTTCAAGAACGAAGAACAACAATCAACAATAACATTCTATTGCATTCATAACTATAAGCCATTCCCAAATTAAAAGGCCATTGCCTTTCTTTCCAGCTTTTTGTCAGTACAAGAAGTTACTGTACATATTTTTGTACATGTAGAACCTTTTCATTTTTCTTTGATTGTTTTGCAAGCATTGATCGAGCAGTGGTATAGCTAGCTTGAAAGAATGAAATAACTAATTACATACATATATTTCTTTAATATTACCAAGTCTCTTTTTCAGAACAACTCTATAGTGCAAATATTATTATCCACATTGTACATGTGAGAAAACAAGTTCAGAGACAGCTTATGAAGTGACTTTATCAAAGGGCATCTAGTGAGTAAAATACAGAAATGGAACTCTGGTATTCACTTCAGCAGCACATACACTAAAATTGGAATGATACAGAAAAAATTAACATGGCCCCTGCACAAGTCTAATTCGTAAAACACTCCATATTTTTTGTTGTTTGCTTACAATTTGTGTTTTTTCTCATATTTTTCCTTTTTGATTGATTTTTCTTGTGCAGCATGATAATTGTAGAAATATGTATAGAAGAAATGCATATGTTTAATTTTTTTTTTTGGATTATTTGCCATCTAGGGAAGGAGGTGAAGAAAAGGGAGGGAAAAATTTGGAAAATAAGGTTTTGTAAGGGAGAATACTGAAAATTATGCATATGTTTTGAAAATAAAAAGCTTTAATAAAAATTTTTTAAAAATTTAAAAAAAAGAAATGGAACCCTGGAGTTCTAACTCCTAGACAAGGCAGCATGGATACACATAGTGGATATACATTAAGAAAGACCTCTAAAATGCATATCTGCTCTAAATCTAGAACCAGTACTTTTTCCATTACAAAGAGCTAAAATACTACCTGATAAACATTGCATTCTTTCCCTATCTGCCCCATTTTCCTCTCCCACTCCCCAAAGAAGCCAAAGGTTGGTTGATTTGCTTCCTTTTTTAATTGTGCTCTTTGATGGGTAGGTAGGGGCAAAAAACAAAGTCAGATCTAGATTCTAAAAACACAGATCTCAAATTTTCTATATGTAGCTAGTTGGTACAATGGAGAGAATTTTGGACTTGAACTTTTAAGAATAATTAGGATCAAAATTATACAAGTAACTCCCAAAAACTGATAAAGATTTTTTTTGGGGGGACAAACAATTTTGGAGCTAGAGTTAGGAAGATCTAAGTTTAAATCCTGCCATAGATACTTCCTAGCCATGAGATCCTGAGGCAAGTTATTCAAGCTTTCTTAGCCTCAATTGCCTTATCTGTTAAATGAGGACATAGTAGCACCTCTCTCCTAGGATTGCTGGGAGGCTCAAACGAGATAATAAACATAAAGAACTTTTTAAATCTTAAAATACTATATGTTATTTGTCTAATCGTTTGTTCAATCAGTCAGACATGACTCTTCATGATCTCATTTGAGGTAATCTTGAAATAGTTTGTCATTTCCTTTTCCAGCTCATTTTGCAAATGAAGAAACTAAAGCAAAGAGACTTCAGTAACTTGACCAGGGTCACAGCTAATAAGTATTTGAGGCTGGATATTTACTCAGGTCTTTTATATGTTAACTATTGTTGTTATTAGTCATTAATAGTATTATTATCCCCATGAATGACTTACACACTCTCATTAACTGATTCTTCCCCTTACTGCCTCAGATTTGATTTCTACCTTACTAAGAAATGTTGCTTCTCCATTTTCAAGTCAGTGTCCCTTAAGATATAGCTTACATCACTCTGGTGGTTTCCTGAGGAGCACAGTTTATTTTATTTAGTTACTCTAGGATTTATAGGGCAATTAAATCAAACATGGTGTTATTGTTCAAGAAACGTGATTTACTGAGAACAACTAAAAAATAATAGCGGCCCAACTGTGGAGCTTGCCTAGCAGATGGATGTTTTCCTTTGCCTTTCCAAATCCCAGAAAATTGTGCTTTAGAAGCAATGACAATGATTTTGTAATCATACATAGAAATTATGGTGACATGAAGATTACATTACATTTATGTTACACCTCTAAGGATAAGAATTATTTTCATTTTCACATAGGAAAGCAGAGACAGAGGTAGGTAACCTTTGTTTCAAGGTCATAACCCTTACTCAGAAGCAGCAATCAAAGGTTAACCACCAACCTCTATTCCCTGCTCAGTGATCTATCCCCACAGCCACCCTTTACAATCCAATTAATTTGTTCACTTTTGTCAAAAATCCAAATGCAATTGTATAAGAATAAAAGAGAACATTAAGACTCTCATATATGGCTTAAGATAGATTGAGTACATTTCTAAAAAATGATTACAATCTAATAAAAATCATCTTGGTTACAGTAAAACTTATCTTTCCTGGAATGTCCATTAAAATAAAACATTCCACAGCTCTCATGCAGACACAGTATCATAGTTAAAATAACTGGATTTACCAGAAATAAATCTTCTGCTTAACATTTCATTTCTATAGAATTTCTGCTTTTCTCAAAGTCTGAGGATGTGTATCTTCTAGTCTTTTTATAAAGGGCAAATAACCAGAAGTACCTCTACAGAGATGTCACGGATTACAGAAACCAGTTAATCTTTTTTTCTTCTTAGCAATATTTTACTACATGTAAAGATAGTTTTCCACATTCACCTTTGCAAAACCTTGTGCTCCACATTTTTCTTCCTCCTTTTCCTCTGCCTCCTCCCCAAGAGGGCAAGCAATCTGACATAGGTTAAACATGTACATTCCTTCTAAACATGCTTTCATAATCACCATGCTGTGCAAAAAACATTAGATTAAAAGGGAAAAAAAACCAAAAAAGAAGAAAAAAAATCACACAAGCAAACAAACAACACACAGTGAAAATACCAGCCTTTGATCTATATTCAGTATCCATAGTTCTCTATCTGAATGCAGATGGAACTTTCCTTCCCAAGTCAACTGAAATTTCCTTGAATCACCCAGGTGATCATCACCTAACCTTGTTACTGTGTACAATGTTCTCTTGGTTCCTCACTCAGCATCAGTTCATGGAAGTCTTTCCAGGCTTTTCTGATCATCATTTCTTATAAAACAATAACATTCCATTACATTCATATACCATAACTTATTCAGCCATTTCCCCAACTCATAAAGACCTATTAAACTTCCAGTTCTTTGCCACTACAAAAAGAGCTGCTACAAACAGTGTGTGCACAATTTTATAGCCTTTTGGGCATAGTTCCAAATTGCTCTCCAGAATCAACCAGTTTTGTAAACCAAAATACTAAGTTCACAATGGATTATGGATACAGGTTCTAGTTTTGTAGTCTTCACTCATGTTAAGCTTTTTACTTAAATTTATCCTGAACAGGGTCAAGGGAGTAAAACCCTAAGAAAGCGGACCCAACCTGATCCCATCAACTGATCCCATCAAATATATGAGGTACAGGAGGAATATATGTGAATAGATAAGAGGGGTAAGGAGGAGAGTTTATAAGATGACATTTTACTGCCACTCATAGAACCAAAAAATTGCAATACTGATCAGTTTTTTTAAGCTACACATTTTATGATTATCAAGTTATCTTATAAAGTCAAATGGATAAACGCTTCTTAAACTTCTCTGGAAAGAGCAGTTTTGTTTTGTTTATAAAGATATTTCTTTTGCTTGGCACATAGGGTCTTTTGGTCAACAGAGTAGCTAGTACATTAAAGAAATAGCAGACAATAGTTTTTTAATCCATATCTATTTTTTCTCAGGGGACAATTTAAACTTGACTTAAATATTTTTATAATATGTATCATATATTTACTATATACAGATATATATACATACACACATTTCATGCATGTAATGAAAAGGCAAAGATTTTAATCTAGTATAGAATTTTCCCTATCTCCTAAAGTAGCAATACTTTAAATATCACAAAGCAAACTAGATTCCATTACTTACAGTAATGGAAAGTTAATCATGATGAGTTTTTAAATATTCATTTTGTTTTAATGAACCTAATTAAGGCCATGATTGGGAAACCATATACTATGAAATGTCTTTTCTTTTTTCTTAAGACACTGTGATACAGCACTGTGGGAATGAATTGGGATTCTGAAGTCCACCTAATACAATTTGCCATAAGTCTCTATAAAATGCTGAAAAATAAGGCTGCCACCTCTTGCCTTGCTAGCACTATGAAACACCTGGGAACTACATAGGTGCCAACTGGCTTGGAAACAATGAGGCTGGGAAGCTCACTTACCTGACAATGAGGTGGAAAAGAAGCACCAGGAGAAGCATCAGAAGATAACAAGAGCTTATTATCTGCAGACTGGGGTTCTCAGATTCCAATTTTGATCCTTACTAGTTGTATGTCCCTGATAAAGTCACATAAGCTTAGTTTCTGTGTTGGTAAGATCATGAGAACAAAATCAGAGATTTAAGACTAGAAGGGCTCCTCTCATTTTAGAGATGAAGAAACTGAGTCCCATGGATCAGGATTCAAATCCAGGTGCTCTGTGTTGAATGCACTTCCTTGTCTTGCAAGATCCTAGAGTTAAAAATTGTCCAAGGATGATTGAAATCAGTTAAAAGAGGACAATCTAAACCAATTTTTAAAAAATAACATGAAATGCAGAAATATTGGAACACCTCCAAATAGATTTCCCAGCTTCCCATTGTTTCACCTGAATTTAGAGCCTACGGTTCAGGCTGGAAGTTATCCCTCCATCCCCAGAACTCCCCCAGTCTTTCCTATGTATTTTCAGTTATGCAAAACAACTTAAGGTAATAATTTCTCAAGGTTGTGACTCCAAGGAAACTCCCTTCCAGTGGAAATTCATTTAATCCTATTTCCCCGCCCGCCCAACTTGGGCACTCTAATAGCCTGGTGCTATATAGTGACCTTGAATTTCCATTCTCTTGCCTCAATTAAAGATCCTAGTTTTTGTTACTTTGATAGTCTTATTTCAGGTTGACATCTGACTGCAAAGTCAATGTATATCCTAGTATAGCACATCAATTCCAGCACTATTTATACTACCAATACTTAAAATACTATATTAAAGTGAGATGTTATTATTAAAGTAGTATTCCCCCAAAATTCTGAGATTCTAATCAATCTTTTGCTAAATACAAGATTCATTAAACAATGCAGAGAAAGGGGCTGGGAGGAAGCAATTCTAAATCAAGTGATAAAAAATGTAATGTTATTGTTCCCAAAATGTGGTCCAGGAGACTACTAAGAGTCCTGAGACCCTTTCAAAGGGTTCATAAAATTGAAAGTGTTTTCATAATAGTGTCTCAAAAGTTTTAGTGTAGCTTTAAACTTGAATAACTATCATAATAGGCATAATAATATTATTAAAATAGTATGTATGAATAGCTTTTACAATAGATATTATTATACAATTATAGATGTATCATAAGTAACATTATAACTATTAATAGTGACATTTTATAATAGTTTATATCCTTATATTATTATATATAATTACATATTATATATAATAATTATATGATTATATTATAACAAGTTTTATTAGCTTAAAATTGCACTAAGACTTTTGGGACACCCTATACTAAGATGTTTTAATACCTGATATGGTAAATATTTATACATAAAACTCACATAAACAAACTCTTTCCAATAATTTTTGTGAGTGTAAAGGAATCCTAAGACCAAAAAGTTTAACAATAACTTAATTGATGCAAGAATAGAAGGAAGGAAAACAACCTCTTTTCCTTTCCACCACCAAGTCAATGCATAAACACATACACAAAGGGCTTAGAGGATTGACTGTAGCAATCAGAGTCAGGTATATAACATAGGTTGTTAAAAGAGTGAGGGGATATTCATAAGCAGTAACATTAGCATCTGTGTTTCTTTTAACATTCACTTTTTAAAAATCCTCATCAGAAACTAACTGTATAATCATATCAAGACTTCAAGTAACAACCAGCTATTTACTGGATCACTTGAATTTAAGTCAAGCTGAATGAAAGGAAAAATAACGGGGGGAGGGGGGAGGGAGGGGAAATGGAGGGGGGGCAAGGAGGAAAGTACTCTGTGCTTGGGAGGATACCCATAAGCTTACTACTTTTAAGTCACTAATCACTGTGCGTGTGGGGAACCAACCTCCCATAAAACAATTTTAAAGAAAATTTTTAGCAAAAGTAAGGACTACTTGGTAACTATGGGTTCTTTATAACTAATAAGATCATAAATTAATTTAAAAGCTTTCTACTATCTACAGCCTCATCCCAACTGACTGTCAACAGGAATTCCTTGGAGAAGCAACACGAAATCAACTTGTGCTCAGAAACAAATGCTTTCAGTCAACCATATAATTTTCTAATTGTCTCTGAAAATTAAACTCTCATAGAGCAAGATACACATTCAGCTGCACTATTATTATTATTATGATTGGACCTAGAATGAATAAACTGCTTTAGAGAAATAAATAGCTTAAACAAGAACTTATTTTTTTAAGGCATCAGCAAAACACAATGCATAGTGGGGCAAGAGGGCCAGTATAGAAATCAGAAAGATCTGAGTTCAAGAACTGCTTGACATGTGTCATAGACCCATGACACAAACTAGTTGGATAATAGTGGGCAAGACAATTATAGTCTCAGAAGTTATCTGGATTGCCATAGAAGTTACATAACCCATCAGCACTGAGGGAGGAATTTTCCACACTATGAGCCCCATGCATTGATTAAATAACCTGTAATATGGTTAATGTAAACCATACCCCACCTCTCCATAAAGAAAGAATCAGAATTTCATTTACTAAAGCCGGATATGTATATAACTATCGGATTCCCCCTAATAACTTGGCAATGTTAAAGAATCTCACACGTTATGCTGAATCACCCAAAAAATCTGTCATACAATTTAGTTTACTGTAAAAGTGGAAGAGATGGCAAAATCATGTGTTCTAGAAGGCAGATTCCTGTAAAATGAATTTCTTGAAATCAAACCATTTTGCAAATGCATTAGGGAGATTCACTGTTTATGAAAAATCTAGGAGAAATCTTATTGCATAATGAAGAATTAATTTCTCAGTGCCTTCTCACTATATAAGACTATAAATTGTAAAAACAAAAAATACCAGAAAACCAACAAGTTTGGGGAAGGCTGTTTTCTCACTTCCTACAAGAATGAAATCATAGATTTGAAAAAAAAAAAAAAAGGAAAAAGTTTTCCCTTACAAGTTAATATTGGCAAATCAGAAGTCTGAACCCTGTTCCATATGTCAACCCATCCAACGCTTGATGAAATCATCATAGGAGGTAACCTAATTCAATGGACAGAAAAATGGTTTCAGAGTTGGAGAATCTAGGTTTGAATCTCAGCTCTGAGCCAAGTTAATTAACCTGACAGGTTAATCAGACTCTAAATGATGATTTGATGTAATTATAAATTCATAGATATACTCATTCTACCAGATCACATGGCAACACATTTTTACTTCTGGATCCTGTGTAATTCTTATTCTCATTCTCCTACTGTTCATTCTATAATAGATTTAGAGCTGCAAGAGACTTTAGAGGAATTCACAAAAGTGGCTAGAATTGGCCAAGTCCACTGTTCTGAAGGGGACATCGTTTTGAAGGCAATGATGAATATTTGGTACAGAGAAAGAATTGAGACCAAGAGCAAATGGATTTGCTCAGGATTATACAAGTATAAGTGGAAGAGGCAGGATTTCAATCCATGTCCTATGACTTCAAACCAACTGCTTTTTTTTTTTTTAACTGCATCATGCCCTAGAGACATTTATCTAGGTATTTTAATGTTTTACTACTGATTGACAACTGTTATTCCTTACTCCTATGAGGTAGATTCATCCTCTTTCTCAATCATTCCTTGATGATATTATTTATACCACCTCATGTTAGCAGGTTATCACTGGAAATATGCCAGTCATTCTATATCCAGCATATATCTCCTCATGGTCCTTTGGGCCATCCATAATGCTGATTCTTTATAATCTGCACTGTTCAAAAGTCACAGCCAAACAGCATCCCCAAGAGAACTGTGTATTTAAAAGAACAGATTTTCATGTTTAGAAGGAAGCTTAAGATTGTTGAAACTGCAGTCCAACTTCTCAAACAGAAACCAACCTATTTTCTTCCTCCATTCAATTCTGGGTCAAGTTCACTGTTCATCTATAGTCCCTATCCAAGATATGTATAAAAATAGGCTAAACAGGCCAGTCATCCAACTGTTTATCAAATAGACAATTATTCATCCTTCATCCATTTGGTTTCCCTATGAAGATTACTAAGCTAATTTCTTTTGAGAGACTGTTGATCTCATGGAGAAATGCTGTTAGTATTACAAGTCTTGATGCCATCATAATTGTTTATGTCCTCCTCCAAATCCTCTATTGGGGACCGACTAAGGCAGCTCATTGCAAGCATACTGATAAAATGAAACTGAAAGGATAAATAGACACAAAATAGGACATTCTTATTACTATCTATTCTCATGATCAGTGAAGGTAGAACCACCACATTTGGAATCCAGCACCTCAGTACCAAATGCTCTAAATGAGGATGTGGAATGAGGATTTAAAGGAAGACAAATTCACACAAGTGGCTAGAACTGGTCAAATCCACTGTTCTGAAGGGGACACAGTTTTGAAGGCAATGATGAATTGATTTTAAGCTATTTTCAATAGAAAATACCAAAAGAACAGACAATAGGGGGCTCAATGGACAGTGTTATGGACCCAGGTATCAGGAATTCAAATTCAGCCCCAGAAGCTTACTAGAGTTATGACCTAAATCATTTAATATCTGTGTGTTTGCCTTGTTTTCCTCAACTGCAAAATGGGGGTAATAATAGCATCTACCTCCCAAATTGTTGTGAGAATCAAATAAAATATTTGGTAAAATATTTAGCATAACACCTGGCACATAGTAAGCACTTAATAAATGTTAGTTTCCTTCCTTTGAAACAAAAGGTGGTGGTTTTGTTACAATGTCATAACAGGAGAAGAGGTAAAGAAAATACATAATGTTATCAAATTTGTTGTTCGTTACACAAACAAAATCTCAAGGCTTTTGTTTTGTAGCATCAAAAATAATAAAAACTCTTAAGGTTCTTCTCTCCAAATAATGTCTGAGGTGTGAGTCAAAATTGAACAAAATTAATTGAGAAATACTGCTACAAGCAGCAGGGTTGAGTACTGTACAGATACCCCGTTTGAAAAACAAATAATAATGGAACAAGAGATAAGCTATTTCAACAGTCCTCTCTTTACCATAGCAACCACGGCATAAAAAAGATGATGGCCAAGGAAAGCTGGTACAGTGGAAAGAATACTGATTTTCAAGTCAGAAGACAAGGACTCAAATACCACTGTATTTATTACAAATTGTGAGCTTAGGCAAGTCACTTAAATCCCTTGGTCTCAGTTTCCCCATCTATAAAATGAAGGAATTGGACAAGATGGTCTCTGAGGTGCCTTCCAGTTTTACATCTATGATTCTATGATCTTTTTTTTTTAAACCAAAGATCATGGAGGATATCCTGATAAGAGTATGATTAGAAAAAGGGATCCCTATAATTGGTAAGTCTTCTAGACACTCCCATTTGTAAATAGAATTCTGATGACCATCCAATCCAATAGTATAATATTTTCATTTATTATGAAAGTACAAGGAGATAGGCATGGAATGGTAATCATATTCTTCAAAGGACATTTCAAAGAATCTCAGGAAATTGATTCATTTTTGTCAGTTATTCAATTCTTCGGGTTGCTAAAATATATTTTCTACCCATTTTTAGTGCCCATCACTTTATTCTTACTTATGCTGCTCAGGTCCAGCCCATCATTTCTCACTCTATTAAAGCAAACCCCTTCGATATCACTATGATGTGATCTGGGTAGAAAAAATGATGATGCTTATTGCCCAAGCACTCTTTAAGACTTGTTTTCACCTTTCTCATTCCTCCAGCTAAGTATAGCAGGAGTTGACAAACTTTAGTCCATGGCCAAATCCAGTCTGCCACCTGGTTTTAGTGTAGTCCAGGAATTAAAAATGGTTTTTATATTTTTAAATATTAAAAGTTATTCTTAATTCATATGTCATATAAAAATAGGCAATGGGAGAGATTTGGTCATCAAGCTGAAATTTGTAGATCCCTGTTCTATAGCACTTTATATAGTAAATCAGAATAAAGGCTATTGTCTTTTTCAAGCCTATATCCCCCACCTTTTTTCTGTCTATAAACCATCCTGCCCTTTCCTTTTTTCTTTTTTTTTTTTAATATTAGTAGTATTTTATTTTTCCAAATACATGCAAAGATAGTTTTCAACATCTTTAATCTTGTATTCCAAATTTTTCTCTCTCTCCCAAGACAGCACCATCCTGCCCATTCTACTTACAGTGTCCTTTGATCTAGAATTTTATCTTTCCTACTATTCTCAGATAGCATGGTCTAACACCCTTACACAGAGTTTAATTTAGTTTGTTCCAGACTATTGATATAAGGATGGTGTAAGGAATCTTTAGTGAAGAAACTTCCTTTACTGATGCAGAACAGAACTATTCTCTGACTTGTGATCTTAAGAGATTTGCCTGAGAATATGATAGGTTAAATGACTGACTTACTCCCAGGCCTTGCTGACTCCAGATTGGTTCTCCATCCCTTTCACCATATTATTTCTATCCTTCACAAAATCTGATGGTCTAGAGGAACTAATGAATAACAATGTGGTACATTAGAAAAAGTGTTGGATTTTGAACCAAACTTGGGCTCAAGTTTGTATCTCTATTACTTACTCTATTACTCTCTACCAGTTTGAACTTGAGCAAACCACTCGAACCCTTAGAGTTTTTAGTTTTTATTTGCCAATAAGGAGATTTTACAAGATAATTTCCAAGGTTCCATAATGACTTTACTATGAATGTACTCCAATAAATCCCCCAAAAGATGGTTACAATAACTCATTCATTGCCCATTCTATACAATTCTTCTCTTCCTGTAAAACCACACCAAATGTCCCACAGCCTTTCTCTGCTTTCTCCTGACATAGTGATCATATCAATGGAACAGTTCATCAATTACTTCTTGCTTTGACCACATGAACAGCTAGTCAATAGGTATTTATTAAGGCCATACTGCTTACCAAGTCCTATGTTAAGTGCTGAGGATCCAAAGAAAGGAAATGACATAAAAACAATCATTTACATTCTAATAAGGGAACCAAGATGTAAAGAAATAGGTCCATATGGGATATCTAGAATGAATAAATAAAAAGTAATCTTAGGAAGGAAAACACTAAAAGTGGGAATGACCAGGAAAGACCTCCTGTAGAAGGTAACATTTGAGCTGAGACTTCAATGAAGTCAGGAAATTTTTAAGAGGTAGAATTGCATAATGTGAGTTTTCTAGGTATGGGGAACAGTAAGTGCAAAGATAAAAACATGGGAAACAGTGTCATCTGCAAAGAATAATACATACAGGGCAGTAAAGTATAAAAAGACCAGAAAGGTACAAAAGGGGCTGAATTGTAAAACAAAAAACAAAAAACACTTTAACAAAAGATGTAATTAATAGGGAGAGTGGAGTTTGAACAGGGAGGCTGATACTATCAGTCCTTTACTTTAGGAAAAACATTTGGCAGCTGTATGGAAGATAGCTTAGAGAATTAGAAGATTTTAGGCAGAGATTTTTTTCAAGTCAAATTTCTTTGATGACATTAAAAAAAAAGGATCTTCATGTATATAAGCTTATATTTGATGCATTAGAGCTGCCTGTTCACATTTACTACAATCACTTCAATGATTTTGGGATGATCATCACCTCCAATTACTCAGAGACAGTAGTAGTCATGATGTAAAACCATACAACATCACCGGAAGAATATTAATGTTAAAAAGATAGATCGTTGTTTCAGAAAGAAGCTATGTGAGGGTGGGGGTAGAGATGTAGTGTCATTAAAAGAACCACAGCATTCAGTTTCCAAAAGGTAATCTAGACCACTCTTCTCTCTTCATTTTTTCAGTTCTAGGTATGGTTTATTATCTATTTGTTGTTTGTCCAAAATTTTTATGCTGAAGGATCGGCAGTGTCTATTCAAATGCATATAATAATTTGTACAATAGGCATTCTTCATTCACTTGTTTTTTCCAGTATGGTAAGGGTTCTTTTGAGTGATTACATTTATATATTTCTGTGAACATACGGCCTTCTGAACAAGGTTTTACTCTTACCTATCATGAAAGTGCTATAGGAAAGAGCATTTGTGGATTTGAATTGTTCAGGAGCATTAATTTTTTTCTAAACATAATGAACATCAAATAAAAAGAATATTTTCGTGTACAAAAAAGAGTAGACATCAAAACGCAAATCTCTACTACATAGTTTCTTTTTCCACTTTAAGTATATTATCCAACATGTTACTTTCAAAGCAGAATATCCTACTTATTGGTTTGCATCAGAACTTCCTGTTTGCTTCTGTTGTATTAAAATGTTTCAATGACTTTCTTTTCTTTCTTTTAAAATAACACTATTGCTAGATCCCCACTCTCCATCAAATTCCCTCCCCCCAATAAAAAAAAAGGACAAACACAATTCTTGTAACAAATAAAAAGTCAAACAAAACAAATTCATACAATGCCCATGTCCAAAAAAAATATCTTATTCTGAATCTTAAGAATTCTTTGGCAGATCAATGAATTGGGCATGCAAAATTAAATTTATACAATAAATTTAAAATCCCCAATTAAACACCAAATTGGTAATTCTGGAAATCAAAGAAGAGATTAATAAAATTTAAAGCAAGAAAACCATTGAAATAATAAATAAAACTAGGAGCTGATTTATGGGGGCGGGGGGGGAAAGACACAACAAAACAGATAAAATGCTGGTTAGTTTGATTTTTTTAAAAAAGAATTAAGAAAATGAAATTACCAGCATCAAAAATGAAAAGGGTAAATTAACCACCAATGGAAAAGAAATTAAAGCAATTATTATTATGTAATGCCCAAATACATGCCAATAAACCAACCAACCTAGGTAAAACAGATAAATATTCACAAAACTATAAATTACCGAGATTATCAGAAAAGTAGTTAGAATACTTAAATAACTTTGGAAGGGTGTAGAGGAAATGGAAGGGTGTGGAAGGAATTGAACAAGTCATCAATGAGCTCCTGAAGAAAAAAATCAGTAGGACCCAATAGATTCACAAGTGAATTCCACCAAATATTTAAAGAAAAATTAATTCTAATACTTGTGCTCTCTCTGTGTGTACACACACACATACACACACACACGAAAAATAGACAAAGAAGAAATCCTACTAAATTTCTTTTATGACACAAATATAGTGCTGATAAATAAACCAGGAAGTACAAAAACAGAGAAAGAAAACTGTAGATGAATTTCTCTAAAACTGATATAAAATTTTAAGTAAAATACTAATAAGTACATTACAGCAATGTATCACAAAGATCATCACCTGGACATAGAGGTGAGATTTATACTAGGAATGCAGCAGCTAGTTCAATATTAGGAAAACTACCAATGTAACTGAACATATCAATATAAAACTGACAAATCATATCATTACCTCAATAGTTGCAGAAAAAAGCTTCTGACAAAATACAACACTCATTCCTATTAAAAACACCAGTAAGCATAGGAATAAATGGAATTTTCCTTAAAATGATATTTAGTATCTATCTAAAAGCATAAGCAAGCATTATCAGTAACAGAAATAAGCTAGAATCCTTCTAGCTTCAGAAGTAAAGCAAGAATGACCATTATTGTCAGTATTATTCAATATTGTATTATATTAGAAATGTGCGCTAAAGCAGTAAGAGAAGAAAAAAAGGAATTAGAATAGAAAATGGAGAAATATCACTCTTTGCAGATGATATGATAGTAGACTTGGAGAATTCTAGAAAACCAATTAAAAAACTAGTTTAATTACAACTTTAGAAAAGTTACAGTATATTAAAGAAACCCACATATATCATTATTATATATACACACATACACACATACCTACACACACACACTCATACCTATACCTACACATATACACAAACACACACACACACACACACACTTCAACAAAATTCAACAGCAAGAGACAGAAAGGGAAACTCCATTTAAAATACTTGCAGATAATATAAAATACTTCGGAATCTACCTACCAGGAACAATAATGAATATAACAAAACACTTTACATATAACTAAAGCCAAACAATTAGAAAAATAATAATTGCTCAAGGGTTGGCTAGACCCATATAACAAATATGACAATTCTACCTGAATTAAATTACTTATTTAGTGACATATCGACCAAACAACCAAAAAATTATTTTAAAGAACCAGAAAAAATAAAAACAAAATGATCATCTGAAAGAACAAAAAGTCACAAATATCAAGGGAATAGATGAAAAAAACATAAAGGAAGGTGGCCTAGCTATGCAAGACTTCAAACTATAAGAGATCATCAAAACAATCTGGACTAGCTAAGAAATAAACTGGTGGATCAATGGAATAAATTAGTTATACAATATAGAATAGTAAATGACCATAGTAGTCTAATGTTTGATAAACCCAAAGACCAAGCATTTGGATAAAACCCCACTATTTGACAAAAACTATTGGGAAAATTGGAAAGTAATTTGGTAGAAATTAGGTATGGACTAACATGTCACACTATATACCAAGATATGATCAAAATGGGTACATAATAACTTGTATCAGATTGTTTGCTATCTCGTGGAAGGGGAAGGTAAAAGAGAGAGAAAAAATTTGGAACAAAATCTTACAGAAATGAATGTTGAAAGCTATCTTTATATTTAGAAAAATAAAATGCCACTGAGGAAAAACGAATAATTAAATATATAATCCTTTTTTAAAAAAGTACATGATTTAGACACAAAGAAAAATACTACAAAAAATTAGGGAAGTATACAACAGTTTACATGTCAGCTCTATGGATAAAGGAAGAATTTAGACTAAACAAGAGGACATAAAATGGAAAATTTTGATTACTTTAAATTAAAATCAAATTTAAAACATCTTAGACAAACAAAACCAATGAAGCCAAAATTAGAAGGAAAGGAGAAAACTGAACGGGAGTGTAGAAATTTCAGCAAAGTTTTGCTGAATTTTTTCTCTGATAAATGCCACATTTCTCAAATATATAGAGAATTGAATTGTGAATTACATCCAGCTATTCAGGAGATAAGCAGCATGTTTTATCACTGAACCTTTAGACTTAGTCATCTATTTCACTGATCATATTTCTTGACTTTTAAAATCATTTTTCTTTATAATGTTGTTATTGTCTATTCACTTTCCTCTGCATCAGCTTCACATTTAAGTTTTCCTGGGTTTGCTTGAAATAGCTTTCCCCCTCAATTTTAAGGTGGAACAATATTCCATTATGGTTATATAGAAAAATTTATTCAGCTATTCTTTAACTTATAAACACCCTTATTTTACATAAAGGCCTTAGGTCTTTTCTCTCTCTTTTTAAATATCTCTTTTGGGGATATGGGTCTAATAGTGGTACTGCTAAGTCAAAAGGCATTCGTAGATTAGTGAATTTGAAGGTACAGTTTCAAATTGCTTTCTAGAACTGGGACAATTTACAGGTCCACAAACACTGCATTGATTGGCGTGATAGCTCATACTACTACATTTTTTGCCATTTTCTATATATATGTTTTTTTTTTTTTTTGGGGGGGGGGGAGGCGGTATCCGTAACTGATAGGATTTTCCAGGACATTTTTTTTCCACGTTTTTGTTTTTGTTGGTTGGGGTTTTGTTTTGTTTGTTTGTTTTTGCTGAAGTAATTGGAGTTAAATGACTTGCCCAGGATCACATAGCTAGGAAGTGTTAAGTATCTGAGGTCATACTTGAATTCAGATCCTCCTGACTTCAGGGCTAGTACTCTATCTACTGTACCACCTAGCTTCCCATTCAGAACATTTTTAATAAAACAATGGAAAACTCCAATTCATGCTGCACAAGGACATTTTAAATAGAATTGCCTGTTTCATCTTAAATAAACTAAATGTGCCCTAAATGCAGCATGGACACAGTGAGCTGAAAGAAGAAATATGCTGTGTAGTTGCTTAGTACATCTCTTTCCTCATGGATAGAAAACCTGAATCGAAGAACAGAAAGAACTGAAAATCAGGGACTCTAGGTAAATAACTAAGTGACTCCAGGGTGGCAACACAGAATGTGTTTTTATGCTCAGAAGCAGCTATTGCTTCAATTTGTCCCTTAGGAAGTATTCCCGCTTTGCTTGTAGTTTCCTCCCCCATCTTTCTGTCTCCAATGCCATTTTAAAGCAGGTACAATTTTGTAGAACAGAGCACAACCTGGAGATACAGTATTCTGAGGGGTTATATGTGATCAACACATTGGTAGCAATAGCTAATATTTATACACTGCCTTGTATGTACCAGGTGCAATGTTAAGGATTTTATAAATATTATTTTATTTGATCCTCACAACAACCCAGGGAGGTTAACTGCTTTATTAATCTCACTTTATAGATTAGGAAACTGAGGAAAACAGAGGTCAAATGATTTGCCCAAGCTAGTACAACAACTACTAAGTGTTGGCAGCCAAATTTAAACTCAGGTCTTCCAGCTCTATCCACTATACTACCTAGCTGCCTCTAGCAGCCATTAGCAAATATAACTATCTGAAGGACTTCATCATCTCATAGGGAATTCTTCCTTTAGGACTTTGTAATGGCAGTCCTTCATGAGTGCTATCATTGGCAGATGTATAATTTGTTTCATTTGTAATCAGAAAATCAAAGTTCTTTCTGTTAATTAAATCTTTTTTAATAGAGAAGCAGTATATGTATATTGAAAGGCATTTTGATCTATTGAATGAAATACATTTTGGTTACCAAGAAACAAGAACAGATGCATCATATATTCTCTATGCTTTTCAGTTAATTATTTGATAATAAGTAATCACCTACAATAAAATATTACTAGTGAAAGCCTGCCTAATTCTCTTCTCCTATGCTTACTGAGCATGTTGTTTATTTGTGTGCATGTGTGTTTGTGTATATACCCACATAGATAGCATATATAAAAACATATACATGTATTATCATCATCAACATTTTGTATAGATGGGAAAACAGGTATATGGATCAACAGTTATTACTATTCTCTCAGCTAATTTGAATAATAAAATGATGTGAGATTCTCTCTCTCTCTGTCTCTCTCTCTCTCTCTCACACACACACACACACACACACACCTTTTTATCGTATTCCCTTCTTACATGTGACTTGAGAATTGATCACTCAGAAGGCATTACACAGGTTGGATCCAAATAGTCTGTACTATGTGCCGGGAATGAAAAGTTAAGTCTCTATAGTCTATTTCTATGATTATATAACCTAAAATTAAGTTCAGCTAAAGGGTATCCCTTAATTAACTGGGCACCTTCCATTTAAAAATGTGTGTATATGTATGTCACACATATACACAAAGATATATATATACATATATACACACATATAAACATATGTGTATACATGTACAATTGTGTAAATGCACACATGTATAATTATGTTTTTGTTTAATTATGCATATCCATAATTATATATACATATGCAGACACACATATTTTCAGACCAAGCATGCTATCATAAATATCCAGTTATCCTGGGGAATATAATAAAAATTGACAGTTCAAATTTCCTAAAATAAAAGACAAAGTCATTGAAGTCACTCCCTTTTCACAGCTCTGAGAACATTTTGCTTAGATCATTCCTATATACTCAACAAATTCTATTTTGTATTACTCTCATTGGTATTCATAATTTACTAGCAAAACTCATGATAAACTCATTCTGTGCAGGAATTGTGTCTTCTTTATTATCCAAAGCACCCACCACAAAGCCTTGGCACACAGAAGACATATTTTTAAACTACTGAATTGAATTGACTTTTTATGGTAAAATAACAAAGCATCCTCTCTCACATTTGTCTGCTGAATGGTTAACAGCTCAATAAACAGCTGTCTAGAGATGAGCAATGTATAATTGCCAAAAAACCTAAGACTCAAGAAAGAAAACTATTTGCTCCTTGGATATCATTTTTCAACTTAATCCTTTGCGACTGCACATAATGTTTACATGCTACTAAAACCTTGGATCCTCCTTATTTGTAGTCACTGTTCTTTATGCTAGAAAAGACTCTAGGCAGGTCTGTCTAACTGGTAGGCAAGAGGATGGTGGTTATGAGACTATTCTCACTAAAGGTTATTTTAAGGAGAGATTAGTTAACTATTTCCTGATATTGAAGTAAAATTATCACTCAAATGAGATAGTTTGATGTGGCAAATAATATCCTAGCACACAGTATACTCCCTCCAAAGAAGATGCTAATAAGTCTATTGACCAAGAAATAAAATAAGAAGAAAATCTTAAATGATAAAATAAAATATAGTACAGGGCCAGACACACTTGTTGTGACTGACTCTTCATGACCTCATTTGGGGTTTTCTTGGCAAAGATACTGGACTGGTTTGTCATTTCCTTCTGTTTATTTTACAGATGAGGAAACTTGAGGCAATTAGAGCTAAGTGACTTATTCAGGATTACACAGCTAGTAAATGAATTCAGAAAAATGAGTCTTCTTACTTCTAAGCCCAGTACTCTATTCACTGTGCCACCTACCTGCCCAGGCACAAAATAATCACTTAATAAAAGCTTTACCTATAAAATATGTACTAAAGGTCACAAAATAAAATCCTCACCTATTAGTGGGGAGAGATGGATACAAATTCCAATTCTAATGATTATTAGCTGTGTTACTACAAGCAAACTACTAATCTCTCTAAACCTTAAATTCTTATCCATAAAATGAGAGAAGCGGATTATATTGTGACTTAATCTTTTTTGAGGCATGGAATTCTATATGAAGTCTGGCAAAGCCTACAAAATCCCCTCAGAATGATATTTTTAAATAATTTCAAAGGAAATAAATTCTATTGAAATACAATTATGAAAAAAATTAAAGTAGCTTGCTCAAGGTTTCCATGACTAATATGTGACAAAAGAAATCTTCCTGATTTTCAGATCAGCTCTTTATTCACTAGAGACCAGCTGCCTTTTCACTGCTTAATAGGCAAATAGATATAAGGAGGTTTCCTCACTTTATTCATTCTTTGAGAGAGTGCATTTCTAGAGTACCTCAGAAAGTGCAAAATGCATTCCTCAACAAAATCTGGAGGATGGTAGTAAAAGCATTATTAACCCATTTTTACAGATGAGAAGCTAGGACTAAATTATCTATCTCTAAGATCCTTTTCTGTTCTAATGTTCTGTATCCTGCTTTTAAAAATTACATCAAATAGTAACAAAATCTACCTGTGCTTCAGTAACAAACAATATAAACCCAGTAACATTTTTTTCCAGATTATTGAGGGAGAAAATATAGTCATCTACAAAGCAGGAAGGTTTGTTAAAACAACATTCTCAGTCTGAATTCTGTCTGTGCAAATGCTTCCTCAACAGCACTAGTAACTTGACAGCCCTGATTTTCAAGGATATTCCCTTTTTCCCCATTACTGGGTCCAAACTAGAACATCTGGAGAGCCCTCAGAATAAGAAACAAAAAACATCAGCCCTCAAGGAAAAAGCATATCACAGAAATGGAAAAGATCTAGATTACGCATTAGGATGAAAATCAAAATCATCTAACATGACAAAATACGTAGTCCTCCTTCCTTACAAATTAAAAAAAAAAAAATTAAAGCATCCTCGCTGTTTTTTTTGAGAAGGAAATTTCTTTTAAATTCATTCCTCTGTTTCAACTCATGTACTCTTCCTAATGAATGTACAGATACAAGACACTGTGCAAGACAGAATATATTATGAGAACTCTGCTTTCATTTAAATACCAAGATCTAGCTATCTGGATCCAGCCAATCTCTTTGCCATGGATGTAGCTGTCCACTTGACCAACAAACAAACTGTTTTAAAAATATGAGAAAAGGGACTCTGTAAATCATGGATTGCTGAAAATCATGACTCTCATATCTGAGAATCATGCATACAAGCATAATTTGGCACACATCACCACATTTAGAGTTGTTTTCTTATTTGAAAACAAAGTCTATTCAAACAGTAAGATCTTTCTCTCCCCTCATTACCATGATCAGTCAGCAAACATTTATTAAGTACCTACTATTTGCCAGATAATATGCTAGGTGCTAAACAGGACACAAATCAAGTTATCTATCCTTGAAATCACTTGTGGGAGGCCTGTTAATGCAAATTTTTCTCAATCTCTTTTTCTTCCCAGTTTTGGTATTGACTAATAAGTCAATATAGGCTGAGAACAGGAGGCAGGAAAGGGCTTTCTCAATTTTTCTTCTCCTGTTCCACTCTAATATCACAAATGTAAACACAATAGTAGAAGATAGAGGGTAGGATCTGATCAAATTTCAATGGGAAGGATGAGAACAGGCAGATAACTCTTTAAGCCCTAGTCTCCACAACCTAATGATAAAGACCACAGTATGTATCATATACTACTTTGAATCTCTGTCTAAACATGAAGAGCTCAAGAGAGATTATCTCATGGGTTATTATTGTATCAAAGATTACCCAATATCTAGTTTTTTCATCAGCTAGGTAACCTTAGGGAAGAGACATCAGTCTCTTCGCCTGCTTCACATAGTCCAGGGGTCACTGCTGAAAACAGTATTCTATTTTATACTCCACAAATCATAGCAAATCCCTAACAGTCAAGATGAAACAGCTGAACTGACTCAAGCAGAAAGTATCAAACTTAAAGGGATGTTCACATTTAATAGGTGCTAAACAAAGAAAAGTTATTCACAGTATTTCTTAAAAATAGTATTTTACTTCTTGATTTAAAAAAAAAAAAACCCTGGACCTGTGATTTCATTATTTAGGGAATTCTCAGTGCTCTCTCCACCAAGATGGGTTTATATCTGCTCTGCAACATAAAAGTCTTAAAGATTGTCTAAGAGGCTTAGTAACTTGTTTAGTTTAGTAGTAGGTAACACACAGAAGGTTAACCTAACCAAATCTTCCTGACTTTCACATCATCTCCCTACATTAGAGTCCAAGCTGCTCTTTACTGCTTAATAGGCAAATATCTCTAAGAAGGGTTCTTTGTTTTATGCTTTGAGAAAGCACCTTAAATCCTTTATTTATTTATTTTGCTGAGGCAATTGGGGTTACGTGACTTGCCCAGGGTCACACAGTTAGGAAGTGTTAAGTGTCTGAAACCAATTTGAACTCAGGACCTCCTGACTTCAGGGCTGGTGCTCTATCCACTGCACCACCCAACTGCCCCAAATCTTCTAAATCTTAAAACTTCTAACGCATCTTAGAATGTGTAACATTCTCTGAATAATGATTTCTGAAAAGGGGGAGTAAAAGCATTATTAGCTTATTTTTACAGATGAGGAAACAGTCTCAAAAAGGTTAAATGACTTATCTAGAATAGAAAAACTATAGAGTTAGAATCCAAACTTCAGCCTTCTGAAGCCAAGCTGATATTTTCCTTACCATCCCTTGCTAACTCTCCACCTAAAATTATTTGATATTTCACTTATTTATTTTGGGGATGAGATATAAATGTACAAGCACCATCAGATTCCAAATAACACCCTACACAAGTATAGGACAATAACTGAGACACTACTGGCATATTTCAACAGAGAGCTGGCTCCTTTTGTTGCTGAGAAAATATTCTAGCTTGTTGCTACTTTTCTCTTAGTGACTTTTCTCTCATGTACTAGTAGTCAATGTATCCCTGTCACCACCCTTTCCTGTAATGCTGTAGTTTAGATCACAAATCAATCTGATTCATGACTGTGAATAGAATTCCCACCTGACACATCCCATTCCTGACTCTTGGATGAAATCAGGGGGCAGTCCACTCATCATGAACACTAAATGGATCCATTCATTCTGATGGTAGTGGAGAGGAGTAAAGAAAGAAACGTCCAAATGTATCTGATTTTCTATCTAAAAAAAAACATAAAACTCTAAAATCACAGCTCAAAAACTCATTCTAAGGGCTTTAAAAAAAAAACAGTATCAATAAACAATGTCAACAAAATAATACTTGTATATGACACTTGTTTATTAGCATATTGACTCATGGCATACATGCTATGATGTAATGGGCAGTGGGTCAGCAGATTTGGGTTTAAATCCCAATTCCTATTACCTATGTCACCTTGGGCAAATCACCTAAGCACTCTAGGCCTGTTTCCTCATGTAAATTAAGAATGTTGACTAAGTTGCCTTAGAGGACCTTTTAACTTTAAATCTATGAGCCTATTTAGAAGCAATTCAAATCTTCACCATCAAAGCAATATTAGCTTATTATGTGATTACAAAAAGGACTTTCTTCAATTAATAACACAGTTCTACTCTGCTTGACATTTTCAATTGGTTTATAAGAAACACATTAGCTAAAATGATGCTACCTGGGTACTTAATTCCACAGGGGGCAATGTCATAAATGGGAGATTGCAGAGTTTTGTGACTTTTGAAAGGAATTTAGTTATAATATATTAACAACATTATCATGAAATAGTGCTAATTGAAGCAGCCTTGTGTGGGGAAAGCCTATATTAAAGTAAATAACCATAAAGAAGGGAGTGTGGAACAACATACATTTATACCACTCCACAACACACACACACACACACACACACACACACCCCACATACAAACTGATTTCTCCAAAACAAAAGAAAGAACAAATGACTAATCTCTTATCAGAGCTGAGGTATTAAATATGAGGAGGAAGCTCCTATTATGTACCAAGAATTATATTAAGTCCTTTACAACTATTATCTCATTTGATCCTCACAAAAATCCAGAGAAATAGGTGCTATTATTATCCCCATTTTACAGCTGAGGAAATAGAGAAAATAAAGGGACTACACATCGAAGTGACAGACTACAGGTCCTGATTTCAGTTCTACCTGATTTCTAACCTAGAATTCTTACATTGATACCATACTGCCCTAGTATAGAAGTAGAATACAAGTACAAATTAAAGCAAGATGATTGGTTTGTTGACTATTCTATTTGGCAGCTTAGTTCAACCAAAGTATAAAATGATTATTTAAAAAGTCGTATTGATGCTAGTCTTTAAAATCACTGTTATTTCTAGATGTACCAAGCTTTCCCCAATATGAAATCCTACCTTTAAAAAAGGATAATCTTTTGTTTTTATATCACCTACCTTTGTGAATCATTTGCTCCTCCTCTTGCCCCAGCAAGCCATCCCTTATAATAAAGAATAAAAAAGAGAGAAAAAAGCAATTCAGCAAAACTAACCATTACATCAATAAAACCTGATGGCATATACAATGTTCTACACCCTAAGTTTCCTATGTCTTCAAGGAAGAGAGGGAGGTAAATTTTCTCTTTTTTACCCCCAGGGACAAGTTTGGTTGTAATAATTACAAAGCACTTAATTTTGATTTTTGTTGCTGCATGTTTTTCTTGCTGTTTATATTACTACATCCACTGTGTATAGTTTTTCCATTTACACTTCACTCTGCATCAGTTCTTCTTAATCATCATTTCTTATAATTCAGGAATATTCTATTATTTTCTGACCCCCTAAATTGTAAAATATCTTTTAATAAAGAAAAACTGATAAAGAAAAGCAATGGAAGCAATGACATGTCTGATGATATATTGAATGCTCCTAAGAGAAGCAAAGAACATTGTATTATCTGTTAACAGGACTAATATCTACTATTGCAATTGTTCAGAGCTCATTTTTTATTTAATATTCTATTCATTAGTCCTTGCATATGACTGTTCTCATGGTTCTACATCAAGAGTTATTTTTTTTTGCAAACTTTACCATCATCCTTAAAACTAAGCAGACTGAACTAACATGAAATATTAAGAGCACAAGATAATAAGAGAGGTTGGAATGGCAACTTACTTATAGTCAGTATAAATCTTTTTTAGACAAGATCATTTTTCATGTTTTGTCTCTTTTGTTGGGTAGGTTTCATGATTACTAGTGAATTCCTCTTAAGCCTTTGCTGTTAAAAAGCAAACAAATCTGCAGCCTCAGATGTGTCTTATTCATACACTAGGGTAGGTTTATAAATCCAATTAAAGAGTAAGCTAAACAAAAAAGATGGCAGCTATAAGTTTTTAAGGATACTCAGAAGAGAGACTAGTTTCCTTTTACTCATGCTGGCTAAAGCATCATTTCCAGATGCTTCTAATTTTCATCAGGTAGTGGCTGACTAATTAGCCACATTTATGAATCAACATTGGGGGTAATCCCAAACAGTAATTAAAAAAATTTTTTTCTCTATGGTTCAGGAAGGAAATGTGATTTTTTTCTTTCATTTTCTTTTAAAGTTTATGGATTTTACATATGAATGGAATGGCACACTATTGTGCAATAAGAAATAATGAATAGGCAGACTTCAGAAAAACCTAGGACGATTCATATGAACTGATACAAAGTGAAATGAGCAAAATCAGGAAAACATTGTATACAGCATCAACAACACTGTATGATGATCAATTATGACTGATTCAGCTCTTCTCAGCAATACAACGATCCAAAATAAATACAAAGGACTCAAAAAGAAATTACTATCCACAACCAGATCCCCCCCAAAAAAAAAAAAAAAAAAAAAAAAAACTAATGGACTCTGAATGCAATTTGAAGAATATTTTTTTCAATTACTTTGTTCTTTCTCAAGTCTTGATAAATTTTTTTGGGGGGGAGAAGGGGTCTGCTGCTTCTTTTACAACCATGACTAATATACAAATATGCTTTACACAATAAACTAAATCAAACTACCTACCATCTTCAGAAAAGGGAAGGGGAGAAAGGGAGGGGAAAAGCTTTGAAATGAAACTTGCAAAAATGAATGCTATGATAAATGTGGAAATATGTTTAGAAGAGGTGCAAAAAGTTGGATTTCACCTGATGTCTGGGGAAGGTGGGGAAGGAGGGAGAAAAATTTGGAACACAAGGTTTTTCAGGGATGAATGTTGAAAACTGTGCATATATTTTGAAAAAAGTTGTTATTATTTTAAAAAATAAATAAAAATGAATGCTAAATTTTTTATAATGCATTTAGGGAAAAAATAAAATACTATTATGTTAAAAACATTAATATAAAAGTAGAAAAAATGGTTATGGATTATCTTTTCCAAAGAGTAGGTGAGAGTGAGAGAAACTTGTTTTGGAGGAATCTGACTCTGACCAACTAAGTTGATGAACAGAGAAGGTTCTGAAAACGTAGGCCAAAAAAATCAACTGTGTAAGCAAAGTATGGGAAAACTGAATTAGAAAGCATATCCTATGATAAAGACTGGGCTTTTACTAAGTAAAATAGGTTTGGATTCAAAAGACTCAGGTTCGAAAATTGACTCTACTACTTCCTATTCATGTGAACCTGTACAAATCTTTCAATAATTCTGAATCTGTGTTTCAACAACAATAAGATAGATGTAACAATATCTCTATTAATTTTTATACACAGTTGTGGTAAAATGATTTTTAAACCTTAATGCACTATATAAATGTCACTGGAGTAAGTACTCGCTCCACTAGTACAGATTGCAACCATCCCATGTCTTCTTCTTTTTTTTTTTTAAAGAAATAAAATAAAACAAAATAAAAAAGGAATAAAACAATAATTTTCATAACATAGTATAATAAGAAGATGATTGTACATGAAACTACAAATCCATTATGTACAACTTGCAATTCCTTTCAAATATATAAGAAAGTTATTATGTAAATTTCTTTTTTTCCTTCCCCCTACAGCCCTAGAAATGGCTATCCTTTGTTACAAATAAGTATGTGTATACATACATACTCACACACACACACACACGTAAAATTATTCTACATATACTTCTATTTGTCAATTTTGTCTCTTACTGCAGTTAGCGTCTTTCTTTATATGTTATTTTATAGCTAATTTAAGTATCTATAACAGTCAAAATGATTTGTCTTCTAATCTTATGGGATTGTTTTTTTTTTCATTCTGTCAATTCTACATAGGAAATCACACACTAGAAGCCTTTCTTTAGTTCTTTTAATATCAGGGGTACTAATATAATACTTGATCTAACCATCTGTTGTCACTCAATATTGGTTATAGTATTGTTGTTGTTATTCTTATATAACTTGTGCCCCAGCAATATAATGCTGTTAATTTTGAAAGTAGATCAACATCATAATACTAAGGCAGAATGTAAAACATAAATCACAATATGCAAGAGAGACTGGGGAACAGTATGAGTCATGATGGCAATGTGGCCATGATAGCATGAGGAATCCAGGGTTCCCAGATGTATATGGAAATCTGTAGCTAAACAGTCTTATTTCTGTGCATCCTTAGGAAAGGGAGTTTTGGGAATATGACTAGTCTGTCCTAGGGCTATTTAAGTTGTCATAAGTGGAAACCAGGGCAATAAAATCAGTTGGCTAATGGCCAATAATGAAATCAATTGTATCAAGCCTCAGCTGTGTCCCTGACATATTTTATAACTTATGTATTTCCTCTTTCCATTGGAAGACACCTCTGGCTTCAGCAGAAAATTGTAAAATAATAGGGATAGTTGCCTCAATATTTAAGTCCATGACCATTTATTGGGGATGTCAAAGGGAGGATTCATGCTTCAAATAAAAACTGGACTAGGGTGTGATAATAAATGTTTAACAGTTGGCTCTCTGTGGAGGGAAAATGTGCCCACGGTACATTTTTAAGTTTGATCATTCATTAATATTTTCTTTATCACTTTTTCAAATCTATAAATAATCTAAAAACTGATCTGAAGTATTTGCAAATTTCCAGAGTGCAAATGCTTATACTGAAATTGTAACAATCTGCCCTTATGAAGCTATTGGAACTGGTTCCAACTTCTAAGATTCCTTCCAAGGAATACAGGTCCTATGCTTCTATCAGTTAGTTGATTGTTTGCCCTAATTTTGTTTCCTAGTCTCTGGCTTACATCAAAAGTTGCTGTAAAAATATATTGTAAACTGTCTTTTGCTTCATTTTGTATCCTCATTACTTGAAACAGAACTTAGCACATCATAGGAACTTAATGTTTATTGATAGATTTGCTTGACTCCAAGATGTCTAGGTATATATTGATAACCACTTCAATCTATCTCCCATACTCCAAAATTTACCTGCAGGGGTAGGGATTTGATTCTCTTCTGATTTATTCACAACTTTTCAACTACCTCCTCATGTGAAATTAGTCAGAATAAATACAGAAGCTATCTTCTTTCATTCTAAAGTCTTTATTTTACAAGTAGATCAATACTTTAACCCACCAAATTAGTATATCCTGGAAGCAATTACAAAGAAGATCACAATGGGTTATAAAATAGGGAGAGACCTTAGAACCAAACCTACTTAGCTATGACAGTTCTGCCTTAAGCTTTTAATGACTGGGTTGCTGATTTTCTGTAAGTAAGCACAATATAGTAAAAGTGTGAACTAACAATAATGAGCATTATGCCCTTTACTTCATTCAATTTTGATCTGTAATTTCTTGATTAAGTTCTTACAACTAGCATAGTAATTAAGATGATATCACTATGGCAGAGGTTCTTAACATGAATGAACTTAAGTTTTAAAAAATATTTTGACAACTCCATTTCAATATAATACCACCTAGCATTTACATAGTATTTTTACAAATATCACCTCATTTTATCCTTACAGCAACCCTGGAAGGTAAGTGCCATTATCATCCCCATTTTACAGATCAGGATATAATTTGTTTCCTTTATAATCTGATATATTTTGTTTTATGCACAAAAAAACACTTCATCAGACTTCCAGAAGAGTCATAACACAGAACATTAGGAATCTTCTTGACTAAGGCATGATATTTTCCACACAGTTTTACAAATCACATATGTCACTTCTACCAAGAGGTGTATTTGCATTCAACTAATTTATGTAAAATGACAATCAACAATTGGGGAATGAATGCTACAAGGCTATTAGTTCTGTATATTAAAAGACATATTAGCCATTAAAAATTTACCTCTTGATCTTTAATAGCCTTGCTTGAAGAGAAATCATTCATTTTTCATAGCAGAATGTATTTAGGAGGCAAGACTCACTACTCCTTCCAAGAGAGTTGAGGTATTTCTTTTCCCAGAGTCAATATCTTTAATTAAAATTGTTGTAGAAAGTGCCAGTGGCAACTATTTGTTAACAACTAAAAGTATTTCTGACATGATATTAAACTAGTTTGCCTGTTTTACTAATGGCTACAAATCACTTATAATATCTTCTCCAGTCAAAACACAAATCAACTTCAAATCGGAAAAATAAACAATGGCTAGCTACCGAGATACCACTTAATTCTAAATTACCTGCCAACATCCCTTTCACTTCTAAATACTATGAAACATAAAAATGTTTGGACCCAAATGATATTTCTGGAATTAGATATTAATAAAATTAATATGTAAACATCCTCAGCTTCTTAGCTTTATTCTCTTACTAGCATCATTTCTGACTTCATCTGGACTATGAAACTATGCCTTCAACTGCTAGCTCATCTTGAAACCTCCTTCAGTGCATGGGGCCTTCACATTTGGAAAGGTCTTGTACTTTATTATCCTTTGGTTCACTTTACCATTAAATATTCATTGCCACTGGCTCCTTCCCCAATCCTTTCTCTCATCATTCCTTCCTCTGAACTTCAAAACTGTGCTTTTACTCAGAATACCTTAATTTCTCTGCCCCTGCTTTTCAGCTTCCTTGGATGTTTGTTTTCCCCATTAGAATATAAGCTTCTTAAGGACAGAGACTATCTTTCTCTATCTGCTTATATATGTATCCCCCAGTTCTTAGCACAGTGTCTGGTACAAAGTGCTTAATAAATTCTTTTTTTCTTCTTTCTTCAAATGGTCAGTCTACATTTGTTTTCAGATAAAGACTAACATTTAAAAAAATATATTTTTATGCAAGAGAAGATGGGCCTAGCTGTACCAGACTTAAAACTATATTATAAAGCAGCAGTCATCAAAACCATTTAGTATTAGTTAAGAAACAGCACAGTAGATCAGTGGTATAGCTTAAGTTTATAAGATACAATAGACAATGACCATAATAATCTAGCCTTTGATAAACCCAAAGACTCCAACTTTTGGTATAAGAACTCACTATTTGACAAAAATTGCTGGGAAAACTGGAAAATAGTGTGGCAGAAATTAGGCACCGATCAACATTTAACATCCTATACCAAGATAAGGCTGAAGTAGGTTCATGATTTAGACATAAAGGGTGATACTATAAGCAAATTAGAAATACAAAAGATAGTTTGCCTCTCAGATCTATGGAAAAGGAAAGAATTTAGTGACCTAAGAAAAATTAGAGAACATTATGAGATGCAAAATGGGTAATTTTGATTATATTAAATTAAAAAGATTTTGTACAAACAAATCCACTGTAGTCAAGTTTAGAAGGGAAGCAGAAAGCTGGGGGAAAATGTTTATATCCAGTGTTTCTAATAAAGGCTTCGTTTCTAAAATATATAGAGAATTGACTCAAATTTTTAAGAATACAAGCCACTCCCCAATTGATAAATGGTCAAAAGATATGAAAAGAGTTTTCAGATGAAGAAATTAAAGCCATCTATAGTCATATGAAAAAATGCTCTAAATCACTATTGATTAAAGAAATGCAAATTAAGACAACTCTGAGGTACCATTTCACATTTCTCAGATTGGTAAAGATGACAGGAAAAGATAATGATAAATGTTGGAGGGGATGTGGGAAAACTGGGACACTGATGCATTGTTGATGGAGTTGTGAATTGACCCAACCATTCTGAAGAGCAATTTAGAACTATGCCCAGAGCTAGGAAACTAGTCATACTCTTTGATCCAGCAGTGTCTCTACTGGGTCTGTATTCCAAAGAAATCATAAAAAACAGAAAAGGATCCACATGTGCAAAAATGTTTGTAGCAAACCTTTTTGTAGTGGCAAGGAACTGGAAATTTAATGGATGCCCATCAGTTGGGGAATGGCTGAATAAGTTATGGTATATGAATGTAATGGAATATTATTGTTCTACAAGAAATGATGACCAGGCTGATTTCAGAGAAGCCTAAAAAACTTCCATGAACTGAGGCTGAGTGAAGTGAGTTCAGCCAAGAGAACAATGTACACAGGAACTAGATTATGTTATGATCAACTGTAAAGGACTTGGCTTTTTTTTTTTTTTTTTTTTTTTTTTTTTTGGCTGAAGCAGTTGGGGTTAAGTGACTTGCCCAGGGTCACACAGTTAGGAAGTGTTAAGTATCTGAGGCCAAATTTGAACTCAGGTCCTCCTGATTTCAGGGCTGGTTGCTCTGTCCACTGTGCCACCTAGCTTCCCTGAATTGGCTCTTTTCAACAGTGAGATAATTCAAGGCAATTCCAACAGCTTTGTGATGGAAAGAGTCATATAGAGAGAGAACTATGGCGAATGAATGTGGATCACTAGTATTTTCACTTTTTATTGTTATTATTATTGCTGATTTGCTTTTTTTTCCTTCTTGTGTTTTGTTCTTTCATTTGATTTTATTTTTCTTGTGTATATGGAAATATGTTTAGAAGAACTGTACATATTTAACTTATATTGGCTTGCTACCTATGAGAGGGGGTTAGGAGAAGGAGTGAGAAAGATTTGGAACACAAGGTTTTGCAAAGGTGAATGTTGAAAACTATCTTTGAATATATCTGGGAAAATACAAAGCTATTTAAAAATAAAATAAATAAAATAGTTTGGAGTTGAATTTTTAAAAAATAATATATATATATATATATATTTTACTTCATGTAAATAAATTTATACAGCAGAGAATATGGTTTTCTAAGTCTTTATGATTATACTTTAAATTTCTAACGTGTATATTTTTTTTGCAGTCTGTGATTACTATTTTTTACATATAGTTCAAAAAATCTACAATAAAAATTACCTTTATTTTTCATTTGTACAACAGGAGAATGCTTTATGTCTAGGCCTGTGATTTCACTGATAAAGGGAACTCTATGGTGAGGGAACTCTACTAAGGTGGTTTCACACTTCAAATATCTTGGAGAACTGACTTCTAGGTGACTCCCCTAAAGTCTTACAATCGTCTATGTGATCTTGATGAAATTTGAACTCAGGTCTTCCTAGCTTCAAAGCCAGCTTTTTCTATTCACCATGTCATAATGTCACTTTAAGATCAGAGCATCACAGATATACAACTAGAAGAAATTTTATACATTATGTAGTTTAACTCCCTTGTTTTAAGAAATGAGGGAAACTGAGGTAGTAACATAGAAGAGGTAGGATGCTAAGATTTAGTCTCTGACTACAAATTCAGCACTCTTTCCCAAACAATTTGTCAAAGGAGAACTTCTCTTCAGTATTGTTTAAATGACTGGTATACACTAATAAAAGTAGACTTAAAGATAAAGTGAAACCATCCCTGCCTTATTTAGGATCTAGACTCTGAAATAGTTGTGGATAATAAGACGACTGATAAGATGTGGACTCAGATATTAACTATATGATCCTAGGCAAGTCAACTTCTTTCTCTCTCTCTCTCTCTCTCTCTCTCTCTCTCTCTCTCTCTCTCTCTTTCATTCTTCCTCCCTCCCTCTGCTGCGAATAATAATAAAATGGGGGTAATAATAATGTCTACTTCCCCATGGATTACTGTGAAGATAAAATGAGAAAACATCTGAAACATTTTGCAAAACATAAAGCACTATATATTGCTAGTTTTTATCAATATCATTGCCAGGACCAGCCTCAGGCAAAATGATAAAGTAGATGATCTTTACTACCCATTAAAGCCAATCCTTCTTTTAGAACAAACAAGTGATAGAGGTACAGTGAATTGTCACAAGGTGATGTTACAGAGCTAGGATGAAGCTAGAAACAGAATTCAGTTATGACTTCCCAGTCTATGGTTTTCTCACGACTAGACCAAATGTCTCGATATAGCCCTGCAAAATCAAGGCTGAGCTGCATCATAAAGAAAAATAGGATTGGATTTTCCCGAGTCAGAGCACAATTTCTTCTCTAGTACTCTAATAAAAAGAGATTGAGAAAAAACAAATGGAAACTGAAACCCACACACAATCTCTGTGAAGCCTTTAACTCCTTCCAAGTATTTGCATTTTGTTTCAATTTTCAAAATATTCAGTATGGAATGCAGGAGGGTTTCTCCCCACCTTTTACCTCCCAGACTATTTTTTAAAATGTTTTCCTGCCTATGTATCCATGGCCGTGTACTTTCTCCCATAAGATTCTAAAGTTGTTTCAGAGCCTTAAAATGTTCCTTAACTGCATCTTTAAAACCTACCTCAAGTTGAGTAACACCGAAGGCAACTAATGACTACAACATTAGAACAAGAAATTGCATATCATTTATGCATCCAAGAAAACCATGTAGCTAAAATGAATAAATTTTCCACTATTTGGAACAGTTTTTCTCTAAGTAGCTGATTTCTTAATTTCTTAATGTGCACAAAAACCTTTTAAAATATTGGGCACATCTCAGAAACTTTTAAAAAAATCATTCAATATATTTTATTGCTCGTGCTATAATTAATGAATTGGGAAAACGGTCTGCAGTTGGTTGGCAACAAGATTGTAAACTGGATCAAGCTGATTTGTACTTTCAGCTGACTCATGGATGAAAGGGCTAGAAAAAAGGTTCAGGGTCTTCTTACAAGTTATAAATTATTCTTCTTCAGATCAGGAAAGAAATGTGTCCCTAGGTCCCTGGGAGCACCTTCTTTCTTTCTTTTCTTTTTCTTTTTTTTTTTTTTTTTGTAAAGCCCATTACTTTTTTTTTTTTCAGGAAGTGAGTAAATATGCTTCATCATAGGTCTTCTGGAGATTTGTGTGATTGTTGCATTGATCTTTTCAGTCCTTCAAAGCTGCTTTTTTTCTCACAATGTTGTTGTCCTTGTATAAATTGTTCTGGTTCATCTCATTCCACTGTGCATTAGTTCATACTGCCTAGAATTCCTGATATTCTTTTATAATTTCTTACAGTACAATAATCTTCCATTATAAAGAAATGCTACAATTTCTTCAGTCATTCCCCAATTGCCTAAGAGACAATCTAAGATATTTCCTTATATCCTAGTGTTTTGCTCTGAACCCTTCTATTAATTCCCATTTCAGGATCAGGAAGTTTGTTTTGCTTCTTACTGTTTCCTTTCTGATACTGTCCTCCTTCTTAATGTTCCCTAGCCTCCTTATCCCTGTTCTTGTATTTCTACATCAAACTGTTTTGTGAATGTTGAAGCTTCCTTTGTCCATTTCAAATAAGTGAGGTTAGTCTGATGTGCACTCACCATCTTTTCTTCCTTGTTGAATACTCTTTATGCACCCCAATTATGAGAAATAGCAATATCTACCCACTTCCTTCTATCTACACTGGCATATTTCTTTCACCCTCCTTTTTCTTTTTTCTCCTAAAACCCTCAAAACAAAATAAAGTTACTCCCCTATCCTTTATTATTCTTACTCTCCCTCAATACCCTTTGAAGACATTAGGACTCTAAAGAATCCTTGATTCTTCTTCTCCTTTTAGAGGATTAGTAATACATCACAAAGTCCCTTTCAATTGCTCAAATAAATTTTATCTTTCTAGATTTTTCAGAACTCTTGAGTTTGTATTTAAAAGTTCCTTCTCAGCTCTGGTCTTTCCATCAGAAATGTTTTAAAGTCCTCCATTCTATTAAAAACCTACTTTTTAACTATAAGATAATACTTTGCAGAGCAGTTTACTCTTGATTGTAGGCCTGTAACTTCTCTCTCTTAAAATATTGTACTTCAGGATCTTTCTCATTTAAAATAGAAGCCCTCAAGTCATGTGTGATCCTGACTTGATTCTGGGCATCTGAACTCCTTTGTGGATACTTTTTTCCTTTGACATAGGAGTGCTGGTTTTTGGCTGTAGCATTCCTGGGATTTTTCCTCTTGAGATTCCTTCAACTTATATTTTTTTGCTAGTTCTAATAAATCTAAGCAGTTTTTATCTATGATTTCCTGAAGTATAATATAAAGGCTTTTTAAAAATCAAGGTGTTTTTTTTATTCTGGAGAGCAATTTGGAACTATGCCCAAAGAGCTATCAAACTGCATATACCCTTTGATCCAGCAGTGTCTCAACTGGGTCTGTAGTCCAAAGAGATCACAAAAAAGGGGAAAAGGACTTACATGTGCAAAAATGTTTGTAAACCTTTTTTTTTAGTGGCAAGGAACTGAAAATTGAGTGGATATTCATAAGTTGGGGAATGGCTGAATAAGTTATGATATATGAATATAATGGAATATTAATATTCTATAAAAACTGATCAGCAGGATGATTTCAGAAAAGCCTGGGAAGACTTACATGAACTCATACTAAGTGAAATGAGTAGAACCAAGAGAACACTGTACACAGCAACAACAAGATTATGTGATGATCCACTGTGATGGAATGAATGAAGTGATTCAAATCAGTTCCAATAGAGTTGTGATGAAAAGAGCCATCCACTTCCAGAAAGAGGACTAGAGATCAAATGTGCATCACAACAGAGTATTTTTACCTTAGTTGTTTTTTTAATTAGCCTGCTTGTTTTTTTTCTTTCTCATTTTTTCCCTCTTAATCTGATTTTTCTTGTGCAGCATAATATATGTGGAAATATATTTAGAAGAATCTGTAACTTATATTGGATTACTTGCTGATTAGGGAAGGGAAAATGAGGGAGAAAAACTTTAAACACAACGTTTTGTAAATATAAATATTGAAGATTGTCTTTGCATGTATTTTGAAAAACAAAAGGCTATTTTTTTTTTAAATCATGGTTTTTAGGAAGTTCAGTGTTTCTTAAATGATTTCTTCTTAACTCATCTTCCAAGTGAATTTTTTTTTGTTAATATCAGACATCTTATATTTCTATTTGAGGCTTTAGATTTTTTTTTGGCTATTTCATGGAGTTATTAATTTCTGTTTGGTATAATCTAATTTCCAGAATGTCCATTTCTTGGGTTAAAGTTGATCATTTTCTAACGTTTTGGTCAGGTATACTTATTGTGTATCTAATTTATATTTTAATATATTTAACATCTACTGGTCATCCTGCCATCTGGGGGAGGGGGTGGGGGGGGTAAGAGGTGAAAAATTGGAACAAGAGGTTTGGCAATTGTTAATGCTGTAAAGTTACCCATGTATATATCCTGTAAATAAAAGGCTATTAAATTAAAAAAAAAATAAAGTTGATCATTTTCTTTTCTAAGCTACTTATTTTGATTCTACCTCTTTGCTCAAAAGCATTTATTTCACATTTTATCTCTTGCTTATTTTTTGGTAAGTATTCATGTAGTCCTTATTTAAAAAAAAATCTGCTTTTGGGGCAACTAGGAGGGGCAGTGGATAGCACACTAGCCCTGAAGTCAAGAAGATATGAGTTCAAATCTAATCTCAGACACTTAACATTTCCTAGCTGTGTGACCCTGGGCAAGTTATTTAACTCCAATTGCCTCAGAAAAAAAAAAAAATCCGCTTTTTCCTTTAAGTTTCTTATTATAGTTGTTATGGAATCATATTTATAATAATTTTTCATACTGCTTGGTATTTTTAATACTATTAAAACTTTCCAGTTTTAACTTCTAAATTGAAGCTTTATGACAGAACCAGACTCTGATTAATGAAGCAATTTGGGGTTTGATTACTCTTCATGGTACTACCTTGAACCCCTTGGCTTCTTCTGCTGATCTCTACCTCTAGGGGTTAGGTGCCCCTGCATTTAAGGTAAGAGAACCAGATCTTTATACTCCCCTTCATACCCCTCTCTGCCATGTCAGAATTGAGTGTTAAGAACCTTAGACTACTTGATCTCTGCATTATGTCACCATGATTTTTGTTTTCTAGCTGTAGCTCCTGGGCTTTCAAGGGCCCTACCATGATGCTTTCTTTCTTCTCTGGAATTTATTCATTCCATTATTTTATTTCTCTAAAGAGCCTTGCAAACTGCACAGTTCCTGCTTCTGATTGAGCTAGGAAATGCTGGGCTTTACTGAAGGAGGCGGAGATCTTTCCTGTTGCCTGTGGGCTGCTGGCTCTTTTTTGCTACAATTTTGTAGTGGAAGATGTTCATAATTTTTCAATGAATTTTCTGACCTTTGTTCAATCTGATGTGAGGTTCAGAGTTTTGTTGAAGGAGGTTTATGGGTGCTTGGTCAGAGGTTTCCCAGTGAATCTTAGGTTCTCTCTTTGACCTACTTTCCAGAGAGTTATATTTGACATCAGATGATTTATCTGTTGCTTTTTTTTTTCCTTCTGTTTTCAATCTTTGGATTTTGTTCTAATATTTATTGCTATTTTATGGAGTCACTGATTTAAGTCTTTTCTACTTTTCAGGGATTCCATTTCTTAGTTAAATTCACTACTTTCTATTTCAAGCTACTTATTTTCCTTCCAAATTTATCCTACAGATTTTCTATTTCATTTAAAAAACACTTTTGCTTCATTTCTTCTAGGTCTTCTCATAATCCTTATAGAAAATTCATTTTTTTCTTTTGAGTCCTTATGCTTGCAATTTTAATGGAGTTACATCATCCCACTGCTTTAGCTGGCCCTGTCCACTCAATATCTTCTAAATATACAATACACAATGCACTGTCACCTTTACTCAGATGATTTTCCTTACCTGAAATTTCTTCTCTCATTCTCCAGCTTTCTATTTCCCACTCTTCCAAAAAAAAACTTAACTCAGGTCGCATCTTTTCAGAGATGACTTTTCTAATCAACCAGTGCCACAGTAATACCTTCCCTCTGAACTATCCCTCTAAACATAATTCTTATTGTACTATTCATATCCTGTATGACCTCATTAATTGCCTTTTCTCAAGTCTAGGGAATTTTTGACTCTTCACCACTGGAGATAAAAGTTTTTGAAAGACGTGATATCCTTCTTTGAACTACCATCCTATCACCAAATCACTTCACAGAGTCATGCTTATGGTAAGTACTACATTAATTATCTTAACAACTTTTTACCAAAGACATGGAAATAGATTATCACTGGTATCACAAAACACAATTTAAGGATTTAAAACTATAATCCATTTATAAACCAACCAGTTACCTGGTTCAAAAAAATTTTAATGAAATGTACCCCATTATATCCCATTCCAATGCCTCATTCTGGCTTAGTAGTAACCTGGGTTAGTGAAAGCTAAGTCAAAGAGCAGACATCAGAGAGGTCCTAAACTAAGCTAGAAAGGTTCTGTGTAGGGGCTTGGTGGTGGGCTATAATAAATACCGTTTGTCCAATGAGACCAAATTGGAGAGATTTATCATCAGTTTGGCTATTGGATGATGAATGTCTCATTAACTATCTTTTCTTTTTTGGATGAGTGGAAAATAGAAAGATGCAGAAGAAGGAGAGAAGGCATTTCAAGTAAGGAAAATTATATGTGTAGCAACTTTTGAAGACCATTTATTAAGTTCATTAACAGTTGCTTAACCTATTCCTATCAGATGTTGAAATTTCACTGAAGTGGATTCAAAGGCCTTCGCTCATTTAATATTTTAGGTCTTGTTGGTTTAAGAAAATAAGATTTAGACTTGGACCTTAAAAATAAGCTAGTTTGTGGAATTCTTAACCAAAGGTCCTTTGGCTCTTTGGGGGGTCCAAGAATTGATTATAAGGGTCTGTGAATTGTGTGTGTGTGTGTGTGTGTGTGTAGTAGTAGTAATAGTACTAGAGACAGAATGGGAAGACCTTCATTTATTCGAATTCTGACTCTGATACTTGTTACCTTTATGACTATGGACAAATTATTCATTTCTCTAGAGATCTGCCCTCTCCACTTATCCTCCTCAGAATTGTTTCACATGCAAATGACCCTTCTTGCCAAAACACTATGTACACATAATCAATCCCTTATTATCCTATCTTCTTGCAGAATGCGCCCTCTGTCATTGCCACTTTCTCACTACTCCTCAATTACAATTATTTCAAAAACAGTCCACTGGCAGTTTCCCTCCTGCTTATAAATGCACTCACATCTCTGTCATCTTTAAAAAATCCTTACTTGATCTATCCATTCTCATTCTCATTGTATATTTCTCCTCCACTCAAAACTAAACTCCTTGAAAAGGCCATCTATAATCACTATCAATACTTCCTTTCCTCTCTTTTCCCAAGTTCTTAAGTCTTCAGGCTGGTTTCCAACATCATTCAACTGAAATAGCTATTTCCAAAATTGCCAGTGATCTCTTAATTGCCAAATCTAATAGTCTTTTCTCAATCCTCATCTTTCTTGATCTCTTTTGGCCTTTTAACAATGATGATTACCCCCTTCTCTTTAGGTTTTTGTGACATTCCTCTCTCTTGGTGCTCCCCCTACCTGTCTGACTCAGGTCCCCTTGATGGACTTTACCCAGGTCATACCCACTAACTGTGAATCTCCCCAAATGGATTCAATTATCATCTCTATGAAGATAATTCTCAAACCTATTGTCTGATACACTAACACTGACCTTCTTACCCTTCCTTGCATAAAACACTCCATCCCTCTATTCTGTCCATTTTTTGGCTGTCCCCTATTCCTGGAATTCTCTCCCCTATCCTCATCTCTGTTTTCTGACATCTGTAGTTCTCTTCAAGACAATCTCCTACAAGAATCCTTTCCTGGTCTCCCTCGATGTCAGTGACTTTTATGATTACCTCTAATTTATATGTGTATGTGCATATGCACATATATGGGTATGTATATATTTATATACAATACATATGTGTGCATACATATATCTATTCATATATCTCAGCATGTATATATAAATAGATAGATGTGTGTGTGTGTATATATATATATATATATATACACACTCACACACACACATATGTATATATCTATATCTATCTTGTTTGTATATAATTGTTTGCATGTTGGATCTCCCATTAGGCTTTGAGGATGGGACTGTTTTTGTTTTCCTTTATATTCCCAGCACAGTACCTGGTACTTAGTAAGTATTTAACAAATGGTAGTTGGCTAATCTTGCTTTCCTTTGCTATTTGAAAGATGTTAGGTGGAATCTAATGGTTTTTATGTGGTTTTTTTCTCTAATCTTTAGTCATCCGGAGCTTTTTTTTTTTAATATGGCTATTGATAGCTTTGGTTCCTTTCCTTGAAATAAAAAAATTTGGAAAGAATAATTTGAGGAGAATGTGGGGATAAAATGAGTTCTGATTTGAGCTATGCTGAATTTAAGACAGGTGAGTGCTGCTAGTCCATAGATGGCCCAGATTAGTGATGCATAATTAAGAATCATTCACAGAGGAAAAAATGTAGACAACAATGTCCTTTTTAATGATAGGGAATGATTATCTTTTTTGTGTGTTTATTTCTTCCTTAACAGGGGAGTTAAAAAACATTGTAGATCAAGTCCAGGCTCAGGGCTGGGTAGGTAATCAAGTTCAATCAGAAGAAAATTAAGGGGCACAGTAAATGACATAGACCATAAACTGGATATATATTTTTCCTCTAAGATGGATCAGTGAATATTTATGATTACGGTCTGAAAATGCTTCCATTTTCTGATGCATCTCAGAGGGAAAAATATATTCATTTTATGATCCATGCCAATTACTGGGACTTTCAACTAAACCCACTCCCAACACAGTTCTGAAAAAATTCATTGAAGTGGGTCCAAAGTGCTTCATCTTATTCTATTGTCCAAAGGTCAACTCCCTGCTATTCAAAATTAAGCCAAGAGTTCAACAAAGAAATGTAAAGTACTTCGATATTATGTGCTTAATGTGAGAAGTACCAACCACTCTGAGCTTCAGAGAAATACAGCTATTAATTAGTCTTGGTTTATGCTCACGATTTTCTCAAGTTATACTTCTCTCAACATAGAGCTTTAGCAATTATCAAAATAAGATATTTATGTGCTCCTATCAGGTTAGAAAATTGTATCTCACTATGATTTCCTTTTCTTTATACCATTTCTGTAATAACTGTGATTGGCTGATTTAAAAAAAAATGCCTATATGCCAAGAAGAGCAGAATTTTTAATGAAAAAAAATGATACACTATCGTTTTTAAAGTACTATCAAGAAAATATTTTTTGCTTTATGGCACGGTTGTCTAAGGGGAAAAAAGGAAGGGACAAGGGGTAATTTATGTCAAAATGAGAGCTATCATCTCCAAATTTCATTTTTAAAAATAATATTAAGAATTGTAGCTTACTGAGTTTCCTTGCATGCTGTATCCCCAGCAGCTGCCTACTCTTCCCATCCCCTAATTTTTGATTGTGACCTTCAGATAAAAGCTAATCTTCTGTGGTATATTAATATAATGGAATACTATTGTGCAAAAAGAAATTATGAATTGGCAGATTTCAGAAAAACCTGAAAAGACTTGCATGAATTGATCCAAAGTGAAATGAGCAGAACCAGGAAAATACTGTACACAGTTATCAGCAACACTGTATGATGATGAGGTATGATCGACTCAACTCTCCTGAGCCACACAACTCAAAACAAATACAAAGAAGTCATGAAAGAAAATGCTATCTATAACCAGATAAAAAACAGGTGGAGTCTCAATACAGATTGAAGCATAATTTTTCACTTGTTCATGTCTTTTTTCCTCTTTTGTTCTGTTTATTTTTTCACAACTCTGACTAATATGGAAATATGTTTTACATGATAACACATGTATAAACTATATCAAGCTGCTTACCATCTTTGGAACAGGGGAGAGGATGAGAGAAAAATTTGGATACAAAATACTGTTAAAATAAATGCTAAAAGTTTTCTTGATGTGTAACTAGGGAAAAATAAAATAAAATAAAATTTAAGAAAAAAAAAGATAAAAGCTATTCCTATCATATATTTTCATAGTGAAAGACAACTGTTGGAATAACTTCATATTAAGCTGTATTAATTAATTTTAAGATAGGTAATATAGCTAAAAATTCTTTTTATGACAGGAAATTAACTGCAAAACTTTTTGTGTGATAAATAGAAATATGAATTCATTATATTTTTCAAATAGAAATGAACTGAGTTTTACCTTTCAGTGATTTTGACAATGATGTGTTGTTTTACAGAGATATGGGACACACATCACAATGTAATTGATGATAAAAACATCTATTTAAAAAATTGTACTGTACAGAAGATAAGGTAGGAAAATATTGACAATCCATTTTGGTGTTTCATCTCTAAATCTTGTTTGTAACACAAATGTCAGCATGTCTGCCAACTGCCAATACAGATATACTTTGGAGGGGAGGATCTCAAGGGAAAAAAAACCACAGATGAGCAACAAGAAAACGATAATTTTTGACAGTACAAGAAGGTGCTAAGACAGCTGTCCATTGCCTATTTTACTTTCTATAACAATCCAATCCATAACTACATTCAGGGGATAAGTGCACAATCACAATGAAATCATACCTGTGTTATTGCCTGTCACTCTACAAACAGATGACAACCAAGGCAGGTAGAGACAAATTGATCAATAGGTTGCAGAGATCAAGCTTAGAAGGAATTTGACTTGGATTTTAACAAATCAAAACAAGGGGAAAAGAGAATAGTCTTTTACAATTCACTAAGTACTTTCTTTATAACAGCCTATACATACTATGAGTATGTAGTGCAAGCATTCACATCTTCATTTTCCAAATGGGAAAAATGAGACTCAGAGAAGTTAAGAGATTTGTGCATTATAAAGGCTCATTAGTGGCATAGCTAAGATTAAAATTGAGGATTTCTAGTTCCAAGACGAGTACTCTTTATCCTTTTTTAGAGAAAATTCAATGAATTTAGTCCAAACAAATTTATTTAACATGTATAAACATGTATTAAGCACCCATTATGGTCCAAGACCCTGGGAAGAATTGAATGAACTAACAGGACATTCTAAGATCATAGATATTACCTCCCTCGTGGGAGATAAGGAAACCATGGAAATAGCATCACTTAAAATCCCTTAATAGCTACAATTCATAAGTGATCAGGATGAGAAAAGATCATAGAATTAGATAACAATGACTTCTAAGTTGTATCCCCTCATTTTACAGATGAGGACATTGAAGCCCAGAAAGAATGGATGACAAGGACACACATGGAGGGGACAAAGTAAGATGTGAATCTAGACATTTCAGTGCTCTATTCTCCATCATAGCATGTTGCCTCTAACTAATGAGGGAGTGAAAAAGAAGCCAGGTTGTTTTCTTTGCTCTTTTATGTGCATATGTGCTTTTGTTGAGCATTTCCAGGCTGTGGTTTCACAGTGATTTAAATTTTCAGTTAAATAAAAGGGTGTGAAACATTCTGTTCAGAGCCAGGAGTCTTGGGTTCTGTTCCCAATTCTGCTATTTTATGAATGGGTAAAGCCTTGCATTATTTCACCAATGTACCAATGTTAAAAGAATTACCTTTTAACAAAGATTAAGTACCCGCAGGACAAGAACCTATACATACTCTGTATCTTTTGAATTCCTACTTGGTAATTTTTGATAAAGTAGCAAGAAGCTATTCAGAAGAAACATAGTTTAATTCAATTCAATTAAATAAACAATAGCCAAATTAGGCTATTTTTTGCCTCATTTCTTACCTAGCTTTAAATCACTGAATAGGTATTGCCTCAGACAAACTGAAACCTGGAAAAGACAAAAAGGTGAAGGTTTCCCACTGTATCTAAGTCATTTCCAATCATCCTGACCTATGTCTTGACCATGTCTGTTGACTCTGGAGGAGTAAGGCTGATGACTTTGCATAGCCCTGCCTCACTAAGATCCATTTCATTTACAGGTCAAGACATCATCCTCCTGATGTCAGTGTCCTCTTTGAGAAGGAAAGACAAACAATTAAATTAGGATCATAATCCATATTTAGGGTAATTAAGTAACACAGTGTATAGGATGCCCAGGCTTGAAGATAGGAAGATTCCTCTTCCTGAGTTCAAATACATCTTCAGATTTTTTTCTTCAATTTTTTTCTTTTTATTATGGTATTTTATTTTTCCAAAAATACACAAGAAAGAAAAAAAAAAAACCAAGCAAACAATAACAACAAAAAATACAGTACTTTGATCTGCCTTCAGTCTCTATAGTTCTCTCGCTAGATGCAGATGACCCTTTCCATCTCAAGCCTTTTGGAATTGCCTTGAATCATCTCATTAGTAGATCATCACATAATCTTTTTTTTTTAATTTAATTTAATTTTTTAAAATAACTTTTTATTGACAGAACCCATGCCAGGGTAATTTTTCACAACATTATCCCTTGCACTCACTTCTGTTCTGATTTTTCCCCTCCGTCCCTCCACCCCCTCCCCCAGATGGCAAGCAGTCCTATATATGTTAAATAGGTTACAGTAGATCTTGGATACAATATATGTGTGCAGAACTGAACAGTTCTCTTGTTGCTCAGGGAGAATTGGATTTAGAAGGTATAAATAACCAGGGAATAAGAACAAAAATGCAAGCAGTTTACATTCATTTCCTAGTGTTCTTTCTTTGGGTGTAGCTGCACATCTTCAGATTCTTACTAGCTATTTAACCCTGGGCAAGTCACTTAACCCTGTTTGCCTCAGTTTCCTTGTCTGTAAACAGATCTAAAAAAAAAATTAGCAAACCACTTTAGTGTTTTTGCCAAGAAAACCCCAAATGGAATCACAAAAAACTGTGACTGAAATAACTGAACAATAACATAATCCATATTTAAATACTTCATGTGTAATGAGGGGAAGTACTTCAACTGGGATGTGCTGGATCTATAGCATGCATTCAATCAGTACCTACTGGAGTAAGCAACAAGGAGATATGATGGAGAATTGTTGTTTTGTTTTGTGAATGAGGAAACAGCAGGGATTTGGAACCCTCAGACAGACTATATTTTAGGTAGCTTCATGGTTTTTACTCTTTTTACTTCTTTCCTCTTCTTCTTTGATACCATTCATCCTGCTATAACAAACTAGCTAGGTTGCATAGCATATAATATAGAGCACTGGGCTGTGAATCAAAAGGAATCAGATACTACTGAAAAACAATTAATCAATATACTTTGGATAATACCCACAGCAGGGTCTCATTACAAGGGAGAAAAGGGAGGAAATCTCAAGAAACACTCCTACAACCTTTGAGCCATCCCTTTCCTAAATGGACAAACCTAACTCAAAAGCAGTCTGTGTTCAGAAGAAAGAACAAGTGTACCAGTAAGGCATGGAGGCATAGAATTTGTGCATATTTTAAATCCCAGTTATACCATTTATTAGTTTGTGAACTTGGGCAAATTACTGACTAGCTCTATGCCTCAGTTTCTCCAGATGTACTGCTAGTACTTCCTACCTCACTGTTGTAAGAAAAATGTTTTTTAAACCTTAAAAATACATTATAAATGGGTTATTACTTTAAATATTTAAATTATGCAAATATATTTGTATATTTTTTAAAAGGCTATAACAATCATAAATAGAGCTAGTGATCAGAATTTTTCACTAGAAATCAGAATATTAAGAAATAGCAGAGACCCAACAGATAATCTAAAATGACATCTCATTTTTTATGGAAGAAGAAACTGTGGGCAAGTGATTAAGTGGCCTGTCAAAGGAAACAGTTTAGTTACTACTGGCAGAGCTAGGATGAAGACTCTGTTTTCCTGATTCCTAATCCAGTTCTATTCCCACTATATCATGATGCCCCTTAAAGGGATGAGATTTATTTTATATAGCTTTAAAGGACAAATTAGGATCACAGAATTCATGCTAGAAAGAATCTGAAACATTACTCAGTCCAACTTTTTTCTTGCAAGGGTGGAGGGCAGAGACACAATAGACCTAAGATCAGAAATCTATTATGTTGTTTTGTTCTTCAGTCATTTCAGTCCTGACTCCCTTTCTCTGAGGCAGGTGTTATTATGATCTTCATTCTTTATGCCAAGAAAATGTACTTCCTTGAGGAGAGGGACCATTTCTTTTTTGGTTCTGTATCTGCCTGGCAAAGTGCCTGGTACATAGTAGATGCTTAAAATAGATGCTTAATGAATGCATGAAAGAGTTAAATTGACCTCCATTATATTAAAAGAATGTTTAAAATTAAACCTAGAGCTAACAAGGGCACCATTAGAATAGCTGCCTCTTTCTTCAAAAAGGTTGTCTCATACCTGGGGCTCCATTCCAATGTGTTTAAACAACAAAATAACAAAGAGCAATATTTCTTCTAGAATGTAATGTAAGAAAATTATTTTTGGTGAACTTTTGTTTCTTTAAAACATAGGACTAACAAGTAATTAGTCACTAAGCTTTCTAAAAAGAATGTTTCTTAAATAGTGTCTGATTAAGAAAAGCCACAGAAAAAAATACTTTTAATGAGGTACATGATCTACTAAAGGTATTCTGTTGTTATCTGCTCCTCAGAAAAGATGCTTCTCGAAACATCAGTAACTGGATTACTGACAAGGAATTAGAGGTTCTCACAGGCCAACAGGCAGGCAAGATTCTGGTGTGGAATTCTACCGAACACTTCAAAGGATTTATTTCTAAAGAATGTTTAAGCTTTAAAAATTCAAAGAATGATAGTGACCAGTCCAGTGCTCTATCTGCAAAGAGGGGATTTCTCTTTGCCATGCAAAATGTGAACCAGAGCCTTATTAGTTTAGGAGTCAAATTACATAGATTAATGACAGAAAGGAATTTCTGCTAGACGAAAAAAGTGCTTGGAATTGTGTGTGTGTGTGTGTGTGTGTGTGTGTGTGTGTGTGTGTTTAATAAACTGTGATCCTTACAGTCAAAACAATGAAAACTGGAGGAAAAAAGACCTCTAACTTTCATGAAAATAATTGCATAGGATATTCCTGAGCTGTAATAAAGACATGGAGCTAAGACTGAATATTTAAAAATAGACAAAGGCATCAAAATAGTGAGGAAGAAGGCAGGAAGGAAACAAGTGCCTACTAGGTATTGGGTACTGGGCTAAGCACTTTACATATATTCTCATCTAATCCTTACCATAACCATGTGACGCAGGTGCTATTATTATCACCATTCTACAGTTGAGGAAATTGAGGCAGAAAGAGGTTGTGACTCATCCAGGATTACACAGTTTATCAATATCTAAGGCCAAATTTAAATTCAAGTCTCTCTGACTCCAATTCTAGCAGTTCTATTCAAAGGTAACACTAATATTTTATCTAGTGTTCTCTTGCCAGGGTTTTTTAATCAATAGACCTATAATTCCATTAATAGTACTGGCACCTTCTCAACAATTTACAATCCCAGGGCACTGAGAAATTAAGACATCTACCCAGATATAGCTGATCCATGTTATAGGCAATGTTTGAACCCAAGTCACCTAGGTCTTGATCTTACCCAGGTAAAATGTATGCCTAAAGAATTTCCTTAGACCCTCAAGATAAGTAAAAAAAAAAAAAAAAAAATTATGATGGGATATTGAATTTAAGATATTTGCCCTTTCTATTGAGGAGGGAGAACTATGATAAGAATGTTATAATTTACCCCGACTTTTCTAAAAGCATTCCTATATATACATCAGTGATTACTCACACAAACCAATGGCTTGGGTCAAATTAACTATACATGCAACTACACAGAATCCCATGGCCTTAAAGAATACAAATTGACACCAATGAATTAGCCTATTATAAAAATTTTTAATAAAAAACTTTAATTATACCCTACAGCAGTGTTATCACATCTCTCCTTCTCGGGATATACTACAGTTAAACACAGGAAACATATCAAAACTCTGTGGCTAAGTAGGTTCTTTTGAACACAGTCCCATCTCAACAAAGAAAGTTACCTAACTACACAATACACTGTCAGAAGCTTTATTACTCAAAGCAGAAATTAGGCACAAAAATGAATTCAAGAATAAGGATTCCTTCTCTGCTTTGGGTCACTTCCATCCTCCCTTTACTCTTTAGCTTCCTGGTATTATGGTCTCTCTTCGGATGTTCTCTTGTGTCTTATGGTGGAAGCCATAAATGTCAGGATGTAGGAAAGGGCTCCCCATTCATTCCCAAGTCCAATTTCTGAAATGTAGCTCTTTTCTCAGCTCAACCTAGATACCACCCACCTGCAATAATCACCACTGCTATTGCCAACAAAAACAGAAGCTACCATTTATATAACATTTTAAGATTTGCAAAGTATTTTACAGGCATCTTCTATAATAGGCAACCACTGAGTTTCCTTCCAACTCTAAATTCTGGGATCTCACCTACCCTCAAACAACCCCAGGAGGTAGGAACCTATAGTAGAGGTATTTTACCCTCATACAGGTGATGAGGAAATAAGGTTCAAAATGAACAAGTTAATGATCTGTCCCTGGTCACTAAGCTAATTAAGTTTCTGAGACAGGATTCAAAACTAGACCTTCAGTCTAATTCTAGTGCTCTTTCCAAGACAGCAAGCTCACTTTAGAGAGGTCTTTATGTGAGGCAACAAATACCACTGCCACTTGTTTCTCAGCTTCCATTAACCCAGTGCCAAGGAGACCTAAACTTTCCCAGACCCATGTCTGCCCGCCCAGGCCCTCTGTTCAAAGAAGCATTGTTCTCAGAGGATCAGCTAACTGACTTATCATTGTCAAGTCACTGCTCACATTACCTGAATTATGGATTCTTTAGTTCTGAAACTGCTTCTTCCTGCTATTTAGAAGTATTCACAAGCCAAAGAGCAATGGGGGCATGATACCTCGTTTTAATATTGGTCCAAGAAAATCTTACTTTGAAAGATAAATTTTCTACAGAAAACAAAAAGTGAAAATACATTTCTAACTCCAACATATGATTTTATGGTTGTTAACCAGAGCCTCTGATTAATGCAGGTAACTGAGAGTTGACTACAACTGTAATGCTGGCCTACATTTTTCAATGGTAGCTATAGTTCAGCTGCATAAGCAAACTGTTATGAAGATTAGCATTTTGGGACATGACTTCCCACGCAGACTTTTCTCTTAACTCAGCAAAATTTTTCTAGCTTTACTTAAAGAAGGAAAGCAGTGTAATGAACCAGTGAACCCTGATTTTATCCATACACAATCCTCCCCAACATAGAGCCAAGTCTCATATTCTTGTTATCATTATATCTAGACACAATTATCATTATCCAATTTTTTTTAACCTCAGTTATAATTCTTCTGGTGTCAGAAGCTACAACTGAGATGGTTCTAGAGCAGAAATATAACTTTCTTTTTTTTATTATAGCTTTTTATTTACGAGTTATATATATGCATGAGTAATTTTTCAGCACTGACAATTGCAAAACCTTTTGTTCCAACTTTTCCCCTCCTTCCCCCCACCCTTTCCCCCAGATGGCAGGTTGACCAATACATGTTAAATATGTTAAAGTATAAATTAAATACAATATATGTATACATGTCCAAACAGTTATTTTGCTGCACAAAAAAAATCGGATTTTGAAATAGTGTACAATTAACCTGTGAAGGAAATAAAAAATGCAGGTGGTCAAAAATAGAGGGATTGGGAATTCTATGTAGTGGTTCATAGTCATCTCCCAGAGTTCTTTCACTAGATATAGCTGGTTCAATTCATTACTGCTCTATTGGAAATGATTTGGTTGATCTTCATTGTTGAAGAGGGGCATGTCCATCAAATTGATCATCATATAATATTGTTGTTGAAGTAGAAATATAACTTTCTTAATTAGAATTTATTTATTAAGGACCACTGTAGTGTGGGTGGTTAGGTAGGCAAAATCCTTCAAGGGCCACATAAAGTAAAAATCCATTTAATTTAGGAATCTGGGAATTGAGTTGTGAGGGATGATATATAAAAGCTATCCACCGCTCCACTTTTAGAAATTAGATTGACAAATTAGAGTGTATGAATGTAATGGAGTGCTTTTAAACCGTAAGAAATGACAAAAGAAAGAAATTCAGAGAAATATGGGGAAATGTATATACTAATGCAGATCAAAGTGAGCAGAACCAAAAACACAATTTATATCATGCCTATATCACTAAAGAAAAATGATACTGAAAGACTTAAGAATTCTGATTTAAGCAAAAAAACCTTTGTAGGATTAAAGATGAAGCATACTAATCCTGAGAGGCAATGGATGAAAAATGAAGAATCACTTTTTGACATGGTCATTGCATGACTGTGCTTATTTTTCATAAGGAAAAATTTTTTTTCTTTTTAAATTCAAGAGAAAATTTTCAGGGTAAAGGGAAAAGTCATGAATGATAATGATTTCAAAAAAAAAAAGGTCATGAGATATTTAAAAAAACAAAGGATAGATGACAGAAGGAGATTGGAAAGAAGATACAGAAGGCAGGATAGCTTTAAAATTAATATGCTGAACTTATCATATGCTTTCCCCCCAACAATAGTATTTTATTTTTATAAATACATGTAAAGATAGTTTTCAACATTCATTTTTGTAAGACTTTTTGTCCAAATTTTTCTCCCTCCTTTCTTTATCTCTCTCCTCCCCAAGACAGCAAGCAATCTGATATAGGTTAAAAATGCATAATCCTTTTAAACCTATTTCCATATTTGTCATGTAATGCAAAAATATCAGACCAAAAGGGAGAGAATCCCAAGAAAGAAAAAAGCAAAGTAACAAACAAAAAATGTACAAATGCTATGCTTCGATCCACATTCAGGATCTAAATTCTTTTTCAGGATGTGGATGGCATTTTCCATCTTAAGTCTATTGGAATTATCTTGAATCACTGCAATTGCTGAGAAGAGCCAAGTACATCACAATCTTGCTGATACTGTGTATAATATTGTCCTGGTTAGGTTCACTTCACTCAGCCTAAGTTCATTATTATATGGTTTTGAAAAAGGATGAGTTGCTTGTAATCAAGATTCACAGTTTCATATACAATCCTCTTCAGAAAGAAATGTTCATGTTAACTGATGTTTATCAAAAAATAAAATATCTTAAAAAAATCAAGATATGAAATGCAATAAATACACATTAAATGTTTGTTAAAAAACACACAGAGTTAAGAATAAATCCCAAAAGAAATGGTAATCTGCTAATCTAGCCTCTCCAAAAAAGACAGCCAAGATACAAAAAAGACCTGTAAGGGAGGGTAAGAAGTTACCTAAGAGAAATAGGGAAAGGCTCATACTAATAAAGATAAGAAGGATCTTATAGAAAATGGAGGTGTCAAACAGAACAGGCAAAGAAAGTTGAAGGTAGTGATACTACTAAATGAATAATGTGAATCATTTTATAATCATAAACTTCTGCTGATAACAGTGTACTAGTTTTAACAATAATGCAGAATTCTGTTCATTATTTTTTAAAGCAATATTATTGACTTAAATAACAATTTGTTGAATGAAGGGAAGAAGGAAGCCAAAAAAAAAAAAAAAAAAAGACACAAAGATAAACAACCACATGGAAATATTTGTATGAATATGATATAAATAAATAACCATAAATGAAAACAGAGAGACAGAGACAAAGATAAATGGCAGGGAAAAGAAAAGCAGTAATAACACAATTTTTATAAAGTTTTTTATTTTCAAAACATGCATGGATAATTTGACAACAATGACCCTCGCATAGCCTTGTGTTTTAGATTTTCTCCTCCTTCTCCCACCCCCACTCCTAGAAGGCAAGCAATCCAGTATATGTTAAATATGTTAAAATATGTTAAATCCAATATATATACATATATATATAATATTTATACAATTATCTTGCTGCACAAGAAAAATCAGATCAAAAAAGGAAAGAAAATGAGTAAGAAAACAATGCAAGCGAACAACAACAAAAAGAGTGAGAATGATATGTGTGATCCACACTCAATTCCCACAGTTCTTCTCTCTGGATGTAGATGGCTCTCTTCATCAAAGATCATTGGAACTGGCCTCAATCATCTCATTGTTAGAAAGAGCCACATCCATCAGAATTGATCATTGAATTATCTTGTTGCTGTGTATAATGATCTGGTTCTGATCATTTCATGTAGCATCAATTCATGTAAGTCTCTCCAGACCTCTCTGAAATCATCCTGCTGGTCATTTCTTACAGAACAATAATATCCATAACATTCACATACCATAACTTTTACCATTCTCCAATTGATGGGCATCCATTAAGTTTTCAGTTTCTGGCCACTACAAAGAGGGCTGCACATGTGGGTCCTTTTCTCTCCTTTAAAATCTCTTTGGGATATAAGCCCAATAGAGACCCTGATGGGTCAAGGGGTATGTACAGTTTGATAACTTTTTGAACATAGTTCCAAATTGCTCTCTAGAATGGCTAGATCCATTCACAGTTCCACCAACAATGTATAAGATAACACAAAATTTTAAAAAATGAATAAGCAAGCATTTATTCACCACCTAGTATGTGCTACATATTTGAGATAGAAAAATAGTGGCACATTTCCAAATTTCAGCTTTTCAGAATACATTCACATTACATTTTTATAATCCTAAGCATAAGTGAAACTTTCAGCTAGGTATAGTGACCCATGATTTTCATCCCAAGAATAGGGAAGGCTAAGGCTGGTGGATTTCTTGAGCTTAAAAATTCTGAGCTCTGGTGGAGAATGGCAATTAAGTCTAAGCTTTACATTAATATAAGTGGGGAGAGACACCACAATGCCTAAGGAGCAGCAAACTCAGACTAAGTCGGAAATATCACCTCTTAGAACTGTACAATCACTTGATGAAAATAAATTGAAACTAGATCTGTTGTGTAGGTTGAAGATTCCCTATCTCCACCCAAGGCAAACAAAGTAGATTTTACAAAAAGTAGATTTACAAAAGCAAAGTAGATTTTATGCAAGAGCTGAATGGACCACCAGACCACCAGAGGAGTTAGCCAAGTAAAATCTTCAGTACTGGAATCAGATTAAACTTAAGAGAGCAAGAATACATTGGTTCTCTAGACCAAGCGTCCAGTATATCCTTACAAACATACACACACACATACATACATTCTCATTCTCTCAATCAATCTCTCTCTCTCTCTCTCTCTCTCTCTCTCTCTCTCTTTCTTTTGTGACATATTTTTCAAATTGTCAACTTCTTCCTGAACCAAAGATGTATTTGATGGCAACATTAGAGTCTGAAGGAAGGGAAAAGAAGAAGCACAAATAGTTTTTTTCTTTTACTTTCCTGTTAATATGCCCATTGATTCATATGTTGCTTCAGGAAAGAAAAGGGAAATTAAAGAGGAAGTCAAGGATGAGAAATGAAGAGATGGAATTCTAAGAATATATCATAAAATCTAAAGGAGAAAACAGTTTCAGTACCAACTCTGACACTAGACAGACATAAAAAGACATGGATTAGCCGAAATCTACTTTTTTTCTGCTCTTAAAAAATAACAACAAAACCCACTCAAAAATTGTGATTATATTATTGATAGATATCAATTTGATATCAATGGATATCAAAGTGCTTTGGAACGTACAAAGAAATGTACAAACAATATATTATTATCATCTTCCCTGTGGAAAATTTAATCTGATTTAGATATTCAAACTAACTGATTGAATTTTAATTATATTACAGGGAAAGTCTGTAATCATAGATAACTTTCCTCTAACATTTACCACATAAGTGAAATAGCAATCAACTTTATCTATAGCTGACCAAACCCCTACATCTAAAGCTGGAACAATTAGAAATACTGACAAACCAACAGCATTATTATATTCAATGTCAATGAATTCAGACAAACTAAAAAGCTTGGCACTCTTCCTTTATATACAAAATGGTCATTTACTGAAGCTTCACTTAATCTCTCCACTTAAGACACCTCTACTTATTCTTTATCCTACAAAATCAGTCTATCATTTTTTCCAATATCTTTTATTACAGTTTTCTTTAAGCCGCTGAGAGTCCATGTTCCATACAAAACTGTTATGGAAAAAAATTTTTTAAAAAAACTTTAAGATTTGTAAAGTGCTTTATATATGTTGTATAATTCCTCCTCCCTACAATCCTTTGAGGGAGGTGCTACTATTATCCCCATTTTACAGATGAAGAAATTGAGGTGGGGAGGGATTTGCCTAAAATTCCCCCAGCTAAGTATCTGAGGCAGAATTTGAACTCAAGTCTTTTTGCCTTCAAGGCTAAAGCTCTATCCATTGTACAACTCAACCACCTCACAAAAAATAAAATTATAAATATTTTAGTAAATAGAAAATAGAAAAAAAAAATTTTTTTTAACTTTGAGATGAACAATGTTATTAGTCTTCACAACTTTGGACAACTTCTTCCAAAATATAGACAGATGATATAAATAAGAAGAAAGCAAACAAGTCAACATTGCCTTATTATGGGGCAGGTCTGGGATCAAGTTTATATTTTATATTTCTAATGGGGGGTAGACAAAACATAAATGGCAGCTGGGAAAAGGGGGGATATAAGCAGGCAGAGGCATATTATGACAAGTGTAGTGTAGACTTAGAACTGAGAAGAAAAAGCCCAAACTGGACTATCAGAGTTCAAGGTGGTTCCAGAGGAGAAGTCCAAAGTTTGGATGGGAAGGAGGTACAGCTGATGTGCCTAACTAACATGGAATGGAAGTGGGATAACTGCTATCAATTAAATTAGCAATTAAATTTGTTTAGCTCTAACATAAGATGGTACTTTTACAGGTAAAATTATTTTCTCATCAAGAGAATTAAGTCTTAAAAAGCCTTCCCTAAAAACCACTTTGGAAAATTTTAGAATTCTCTGGCATTTTAACAAACGAGTCCCCAACAAGCCCCAAAGAATCATGCAGTGAATTGTACAAGACATTTGACTCACTCTATTAAAGATCGGTTTGGGTTAGTTAGGTCGGATGGTCCAGGTTAGGAATACTCATTCAAGGTTCTATCAAACAATCTGTTCTACTTGGCAATAATACCAAAGTTTCCAAACTAAACTTGGTTCCACCTATGGTCCAAAACACCAGTTTAGGGGATGCAATGGTGATTCAGGTTGCTGTTCAGGGGGAAAGTTCCCAGGAGACTGAACTAGAATCAATTTTTTTTTCTTTAAAAAAAATGATCTATCATTTCACCTGTACTACAACTTAGAGAACAGAGGAAAGTAAAATCCAATCCAATAAACATTAACTAAACATCTATGCTGTACTAAGCACAGAAGTGATGAGTTTAAATAATTTGTCCTGGGTCATACAGCCAGTCTTTGTTAGAACAAAGATTTGAACCTAGGTCTTCTTAACTTTGGAGTCAGCTCTTAGCCACTATGCCACAGCTTCCTCTTCAGATTCTGTTTCATTCCTTTAAGAGCAGATTGTCTCAGTGGAACTCCAGATAACTCCAATTTTGACCCCAATCCTCCGGCTACAATTAGAACTAGCTCTATCTCTGACTACTCATTCAGCTCACTGCTCCATCATCAACCACTCCCGGGACTGCTGCCTGATCCAACAAAGTATTTCCTCTCTACACATGATGATTTTCCTGAAATCCTGTCTGATGGTGAAATCTGTCTCCAAACCTCAGACTACATCCATGTTTTTCTCTGTGGGTGATAATTCAAATAAAAACAATCACGTTGAACAGTCTATAGCTGAAAAACAAAGCAGACCAGCTTCAAACTTGACCTTCCAAATCAACAGAGGACATATAAAATAGGGTATAATGTAGGTATGCTAAAGTGGTTAAAAGTAGGGAGACGTGAACTAGCCTTTGTGTATATATATTTTCAAGGTGACAGCTGATGTGAAATGGATTAAAATATTTGGAAAATTGGAAATACTTTTTGTTGTACTGAATTTATTTGTCACAAGGGAAGGCTTCTATGTGAGAGTTAATAAGCAGTGATATAAATGCAAAAATTATTTTTAAAATACACAACAGAGAACAGAAAATAATTCAGAAAGGGACACAACTAGAGTAACTTTGTTACAATCATGTTAAATTAAATATAGATATAGGGATTGGGAGTGGAGCTGTGACTGTGGTATATAGAACTCCCTTTACTATTGCTGATGCAGAGTGATACCTTTTGAGGAATTTAAAGAGTTTTGAAGTATTACCTAAAACACTGAAAGGTTAAGTGATTAAATATAAGTGATTCAGTAAGTGATTCAAAGGTTAAGTAAGCATCAATAAGATGATTTGGAGTTTTTACACTCAAAAGGTTAGCTTTGGTAGAGGTGGCAATAACAAATTTCTGATAGGTCCCTCACAAAGGAATACAATTGATGGTCAGAGATCCAGACATCAGTAGCAAACCACTAGAAAACTGCTTCAGGAAAACCACTTGCTTGGCCCTGTAATGACCAGGGAACATGATCAGAATCATGTCTGGAGTGATGCTGGCTGAAGGCCTTTTTGCCATGACTTAGCAGCTTTTTGGGCACATTCTCAGTAGAGTAAAGCCTAGGTATTTTGCAAATCTTTATCACAAGGGTTCCTCTATTCTATTACCACCAACTGACTTTGAGATAGTAGAAGGATACAACATATTTCCACTTGTACATGACTCACAGGGAATACACTGCAGCCCTGGGATATTTACTGATCCCTCAGGACTGGGTTCAGACTGCATTGCTTTTGAATTTTTTTTTTTTTTTTTTGCAATCACCTCTTCCTTTTTGTTTTTCTTTTCCTTTTCCTTTTTCCTCCTTTTTAGTCTTTTTTTTTTTTCCTTTGACTCCTTTTGGAGCTTTTTGCTCACCATCTTGAGAAAAGAGAAAGGACTCACAACTCCTTTTTGCCAGAGAAATGTTTATGCAACTGTCTGGAATCTGAGTTGAGATATTTCTGGCAATGTTCATGCATGTGCAGTGCAAAGTGTGCAATGCTGAGTGAATGTTCAGAGCCAAGGCTGCAGTGAAGTCATACAATGCAATACAGGCAAGCACTGCCAGAAACACTTTTGGTTTGGATTTTGAATTAATTTTTAGTCATTGCATTCAGAAACCTATTATAGTTGACAAATTTTCCACAACCTTCTCCATTCAATATGTGACTTCCTATAGGGTCATGACTCACAGTTTAAGAAACTTTGCTTTAAACAACCCAAATGGTACACAATACAAGTACACAGTTTCATACAGAATATCTTTCTGTTCTTTATATATTGAAAATTTTATCTTTGTGAATGTGTAAGTTCATAATAAAAATTAAAATTTTAAAAAAGAAAGAATTAGAAATTTCTTTACAAATATAAGAAAGATTTTTGAAAGCCATACCAAAAAAAAATTATGAATCATGCTTTGGACTGCGTTGCTACAAAATACTGACTTAGGGATTGGAGGTAGATACTGGACTAGAAAGAGAGTTAGACATTTGAAAGCAAAAAAAAAACCAGTCTGTGTGTTTATTTCTTATAAAAGTTTATCCATTAGTAAAGACCAGAGATTTCTAATCTCTTTCTGCTTAAGAAACAGGGCTCTCATGCTCCCTTTTCTTATATAAAAGGTCTTCACTTACATTTTTCACTGGTTGTCCCCATTCCTGGAAGGCTCTCCTTCCTCACCTCTACCTCTTGTTTTCCCTTGTTTCAAGTCTCTTCTAAAAATCTAACCCTTTTTTTTTTATTTAATAGCTTTTTATTTACAGGTTATATGTATGGGTAACTTTACAGTATTAACAATTGCCAAACCTCTTGTTCCAATTTTTCACCTCTTACCCCCCACCTCCTCCCCTAGATGGCAGGATGACCAGTAGATGTTAAATATATTAATATATAAATTAGATACACAATAAGTATACATGACCAAACTGTTATTTTGCTGTACAAAAAGAATCAGACTCTGAAATATTGTACAATTAGCTTGTGAAGGAAATCAAAAATGCAGGTGGGCATGAATATAGGGATTATTTTTTCTCAATTCCACATAACAATTTTTAACATTCATTTAAAAAATTTTTTGAATTCCAAATTCCCTCCCTACCTCCCCAACCCCCCTTGAGAAGGCAAGAATTTTGATGTTAAATTCTGACCTTTTGCAAAAAGCCCGAGTCTGAAAGACAACTATTTATGTACTTCATTATTTGCATGCCCCAATTTAATGATAAGCAAGTAAGGAGGTTGAAGTCTAGCACCAAATGCTGGGGTGTTCAGACAGCAATCCCTAGTTCAAAATATAAGGTGCAAGATAAATGTGAAGAATTCACAATGGCTTTCTCATTGCCAAAAGGTACCTTTATGAGAAGAGGTTATAGACAAAAAAAAGAGTGGAAAATATGAAATAGATTTAGGAGAGCATTTAGCAATGAAAGTGGTTTTTAACAGTCAACAATGGAAAAGACAAGCTTCCCAGTGGAACTCACAATTAACCAGGAGAAAGGGAATAGGCTATGAGGTGAGAGGAGGCCATTAATTGGCAAACTAGATTCACAAAGGAGTTTAGGGACCCTAAAAGAGTTAGTTAGGTATAACAAGGGTATAACCCCAAGAAGGTTCCAGCAAAGATGACACAGCCAGATTTATTGGGGAAATGTAACCTTGGGGGTTTGACATTGTAACTTGGCTTTCTGACTAGATACAGTAAGGTGGGGTTTTCCAAGACTTGCACAGAGGTGGGATTGTAAGGCAAAGCTGATCCCCATTAGTGCTCTTCCCTGCTTCATCAGGAACTATTACAATCTTATCAGTACTTCAGTCTTTTCTGATAACCCCATCTAATTATCCAAAACCTCATCACAAGGACTGTGTGTGTGTGTGTGTGTGTGTGTGTGTGTGTGTGTGTTTTTGTTTGTTTGTTTTTTTGCCTTTGTGTCACCAATGTAATGATCCCTGGCAAATAGAGAGCATTTAGTAAATGTTTCTTGGATGACCAAAAGGTTAAAAATTTACATCCCACTGTTTCTCTGCAAATGAAGAAAAATATGATGCTTATTACATATAAAGAGGGATGGCACAGGAAAGAACACAAAACCTGAAATCAAAATCCTGTGCCATATGTTAATTTGTGTCTTTAGGCAATTCCTCTCACCTCCCTGGGCTTCCGTAGATACAGTGAAGGAATTGTACTCACTGCTCTCTGAAGTACCTTCAAATTATGACTTTGTTTTTCTAAACTATAAGATCCTGATAATCCATCACCAATATAGATAAGTGTTGACTTTACCTTTTCCCAAAATGGCAGATGCACAGCTAGGAATGTTAATAGAGAGGCCAAAGGAAGAGAATGATTCTTGTTTTTCCTTTTCCTTCAAACCATGATGTTGTCATCATATATATACATCATTGCTCCAGGGAGAATTTGACAGTTTTTAAAATATGTCAACAGTAAATTCTATCTGTGTGTGTACAGGTACCATGGTTTATGGAAGAGATCCAACAAAATGTTCTTATTGTTGCTGTTCAATCATTCAGTCATGGATTTTTTTGTCCATGGTATTGTCTAGAGTGGTTTGTCATTGCCTTCTCTAGTGTGACCCATTTTAAAGGTAAGGAACTGAGACAAATAGGAGTTAAGTTAAAATGGTAAGAATTTATTCAGCAAAATATACCAGTGTGTCATGCACATGTACTAATTTCTCTATAATTCTTCTGTACTATACATCTTCAAGATAGCAATAATCCCTCATTACTAATGCTGTCAATCTTGCCCAGACAACATCAGGAGAAGCACTGATCTTACAATTGGCTAAGCTGTAAAGCATCCCAAACTCTGATTTAAAAGCATGTTTAAAGGCTTTCTTTGAACCATGAGAACATCAAAAATATTTCTAGACAGAAAAGTCTAGGCCCCTATTCTTGACTTCCTTATTGTCACTGCATATAGTCCAGTAATGTGTCTTAAAATAGATAAAGACTTGGAATTCTGTCTTATTTTGCCTGCTGATACTCAACCAACTGATATTCTCTACCCACTAAAGTGAATAAATCTTCAGAGCCAGAGTCAATGAAGTAGATTCTTCCAATGGGGGAAATTTTTTTTCAGGGGGAGGGAAGGAGAGGAAACAAATCCGCATAGATTCTCAAAAAGGCTAAAGAATTTCATCTTTACAAAAACTATATTAAAGCTCAATTTGTCACTATCGAATCAGGTGATAAGCATTTTATTGCTGTCAAACTGTGAAACTTTTTTACAGTTAAAAATTTAGGGAGATCTAAGTCAGAAGTTAAAATGCATTCAAACAAGTAAAGGCAGCTGAAGAGAGACAGATAAGCATTTGCTGATCTCCATAACCTCAATTAAAAACTAGTTAGGTCCAAACTTGGGACCTGAAGAAATATAAGAAAATAATCTCAGCCCTTTGCAAAGGTAAGAAACTATGGGAAAATAACACTGTATCCAATATCAGACTTTTGTGAAGGAAAAGAGTAAGGTATAAGAAGAATAGAAAAGGCTGTCAAAGCTAAACATTTTATTTTTGATTCTGAAGGCAATGAACAGTCCCTGGGATTTATTGAATGGGGATGAGGGAGGGAAGGTGACATGGTTAGACCTACTACCAAATATGATTTGTCTGAACTGTCACACAAACTAATAATCATCATCTAAATGATGCTTTGAACACAGGTTACAGAATTATAGATAAGAGAAGAAGCCTTGGAGGCTAAGTTAGTCCCAACCCTTCATTTTGTCACTGAGGAAACTAAAGTCTAGAGAGGTTATGTCATTTGCCAAAGATCTTACAAATATTAAGTAACAGGGCCAGGATTTGAAATCAAATCCTTGGAGACCAAATCCAGTGTCCTTACCATTGTACCAGATATGATTCCAAGTCTAGTATACTTCTTGCTGAATTTTAAAAGATAATCTCTTTTTTTAAAAAGGCAGCAGTTCTAATTGTCTGATCCCAGAATCTAACCTTCTCAACACCTAAATCAAGTACTTAGTTCTCCAACTTGTTACAGGAGATGAAAATACAAATTTCTTTATCTGAGAAGAAAATTCTTATTTAAAAGATTGGTCATGTATTTTTAAGAAATGTAAATGCCTGTTGGTGGAGTTGTGAAATGATCCAAACACTCTGGAAAGTAATTTGGAACTATGACCAAGCAGCTAAGTGGTGCAGTGGATAGAGTACTAGTCCTGGAGTCAGGATAACCTGAGTTCAAATCTAGTCTCAAGACACTTAATACTTCCTAGCTGTGTGACCTTGGGCAAGTCATTTAACTTCAATTGCCTCAAAAAAAAAAAAAATACAATAGGAACTATACCCAAAGGTCTATCAAACTGTGTGTACCCTTTGATTCAGCCTCTCCTGGATCTACATCCCAAAGAGATCAAAAAAGAGGGAAAAGGACCGATGTGTGCAAAAATATTTATAGCAGCTCTTTTTGTAATAGCAAAGAGCTGGGAATTAAGTGAATGACTGTCAATTGGGGAATGGCTGCATAAGTTATGGTATATGCATACAATGGAATATTATTGTTCTCTAAGAAATAATGAACAGATTGATTTCAGAATAGCCTGTAAAGACTTCCATGAACTGATGATGCTAAGAGAAGTGAGCAGAGTCAAGAGAACATTGTACAGAGCAACAAGATTATGTGATGATCAACTGCCATAGATGGACTTGGCTCTTTTCAACAAAGAGGTGATTCAAGGTACCTCTTGTGATTGAAAGAGCCATCCACATTCAGAGAGAAAACTATAATAGGAAACCAAATGTGAATCAAAGCATAGTATTTTCACCTTTTTGTTGTTGTTTGCTTGGTTTTTTCTTTCTCATGTTTTTTTCCCATTTTGGTCTGATTTTTGTTGTGCAGCATGATGAATATGGAAATACCTTCAGAAGAACTGCACATGTTTAACCAATTGCTTGCTGTCTTGGAGAAAGGGAAAAAGGGAAGAGAAGGAGAAAAATTTGGAATACAAGGTTTTGCAAAGGTGGATGTTGAAAACTATCTTTGCATGTATTTGGAAAAATAAAATACTAATAAAAAAAAAAAAAAAGAAATGGAGGGGCAGCTAGGTGGTACAATGGATAAAGCACCACCCCTGAAGTCAGATTTGAACCTAAGTTCAAATCTAGCCTCAAACACTTAACGCTTCCTAGCTATGTGACCCAGAGCAAGTCACTTAATCCCAATTGCCTCAGCAAAAAGAAAAGAAATGGAAATGCCATAAAAATATAGTTTTCATTCATGACTCTCTAGAAGAAATGAAATTAGAAATCATACCAGTAGTGTGCTCCAGGTATGAAATATTAAGACAATATGCAATAACTCCCTAAAAATGCCATCCCTCCTTCTATTTCTTTAGCTCACTTTTTTTTAATACCACATGAGAGAAAGTTACCCATACATATAACCTGTAAATAAAAGGCTATTAAATTAAAAAAAAATACCGCATGAGAGGATGCACATGCCATAAAGAGGCCCAGTTATGTATAGGCCTATGTAATAAGCTGCAATGAGTAGTTTTTTACTCTAAGACTTTTCACTCAGTTGTAAACCATTTCTTTCAGTCATTTAACAATCATTTGCTTTTGTTTTGTTTTGTTTTGTTTTTTAAGACTTTTTATTTAATATTTCCTCCAGTTATATTAAAAACAAAAACATTTACATTTCTTTTTAAATTTTTTGAGTTTTATATTCTCTACTTTTATCTCCACCCATAAATTAAGGAACTACATGTGAAACATGCAAAACATTTCCATAAAAGTCAAGTTGTAAAAGAAAACATCTCCCACCCTAATGAAAATAAAAACCCTCAAGAAAAATTGAGTTAAAAAGAAAGAGAGAGAGATAGAGAAAGAGAGGATGCTTCAATCTTTATTTAGGTACAATCAGTTCTTTCTCTGGGGACAGATAGGATTTTTCATCATAAGTCCTTCAGAGTAATTGTGGATGACTGTATTACTAGTAATAGCAAAGTCATTTATAGCTGGTCATCCCAGAACATTATTATTACTTTGTATACAGTACATTTCATTTTGCTTGAATTCATGAAGAATTTTCCTGCTTTGTTTCTTTTCTGAGAGCATCAAGCTCTTCATTTCCCATAGATCAATAATATTCCATTACAAACATATACCATAGTTTATTGAACTATTCCCCAATTGATAGCATTTCTTCAATTTCCATATTTTTGCCTTGAGAATCAACAAGCATTTTTTAAGCATCTACTATGTACCAAGCACCATGCTAAGCACTAGAGATGCAAAGGAAAAGAAAAAGTTCCCTGCTTTCAAGGAGCTCACAGTCTAATGGGAAACATAACAAGCAAATAATTATGTGGAAACAAGATATATACAGGATAAACAGGAGGAAAATCAAAAGAGGAAAGCACTAGTATCTTATGAAATGAAAGAAGGAATTTCTCAAAATATAAATATGTAGTGTCAGATTTCTATATCCTTTCCAGTCTAATTTCCTACCATTCTCAAACACAAACCTTATGCTCTGTCTATTCTCTAAATACACCTAGTCTTTCTACATCTGAGAATGTACTTGTGTCATTTTCTCCACTTAGAACGCCCATCTCTGCCATTAGAAGTCCTAAATATCTTTCCAAGTCAATCTTAATCTCTCTGAATCAGAGTTGGAAGAACACTAAAAAAGCATTCTCTAAACCAATCCTTACCTGATTTATGAAGATTTTAACAGTCTTCTACAAGTGTTTAACCAAAAACTGCTTCAAAGGATAGGAAGCTCCTTCCCACATAAGATAATTTATTCAGTTTTTAGACAACCCTCTTAAGCACTTCTGCCTCATGCCGAGTCAATTGTGAGTTCCATTTGGACAGAGACTTTGTCTTGCTTAATGTCTGCATCTCTTTCAGTGTTTGGCAGACATTTCAACCAATCCTTGTTGTTGAAATTTATCTTTCTATAACTCCTATTTATTGGCTGTGGTTTTGCCCTCTGGAACTGGTTAGATTCCATTTAATTCCTCTTACATGTGACCAGTCCTTCAAATATGTGAAAATACTTATCTTGTCTTCTCTGTTTTTTAATGATCACCCAATTCAGGCCCCACATTTTATAGATCCTTTAAGTCTTTTTTTTTGGCATTCACATCACTGTTTTAACTCATATTGAGTTTAGATTCAACCATAATGTCCAAGTCTTTTGTTCTCTCACGTGAATGCCTATCTAGCCTTATCTCTCCCATCCTGACAACTTGTACCATTATCTATTTTAATCTAAATGCTGAACTCTTTGTTCATCCTTACTATTTTTTTCTGGTGGATTCATTCAATTGTTTCAACTTGTTGAGATCTCTTGATATATCTAACCCACTGTCATTTCTAATTCCACAACATCTCCTGTACATATTCTTTTCTCACCACTTACAAAAGTCACCAGCCTAATACATTCCCCTTCATCACCTCTCACCTAAATCATTGCCATGGTCATCTAATTGGTCTCCAGCCCCAAATCTTTTCCCAATTTGACCCATCTTCCACCTAAATGCCAAAATGATTTATTAAACATCTATATATCCAAAATACTATATGAGGGGTGATTTCTGTTTTCAAAGAGTTTATGGTCTCCTTAGATGACAGCCAAAAAGGAGAGATAACAAATTCAAGAAGTGCTAATGAATAATTTATTTATTAAACATATTAAACCCTAAACCACTTAAGTGGTATTAGTTGCATCATCCATTAGTCTCAAAAAACCTATTTCCTGTGACTCCCTTCTTCTCTCTTAGGGATAGCCCAGGACCCTGAACCTCAAAGTCTTGAAAATAGTAATGTTCCAGCCAAGCTTCCTCAATCATCATCATGCTACAAAACAAATCCTGGGGGAGGTTTAGCCTGGCAGCTGCTCCTAGAAGAACTATAACTATAGCCATTAAAGACTAAGGACATCTGGTCTTGCCACCAAAGTCCTTGGCACTGTCAGATGGTTCAACATCAGAAACTGATATTATTTTTAGTAGTGGAAAGAATATTAAAGAGGCTTTAACATCAGTATTATTACTACACAATAAGGACTATACTTTTGCCATCTGATTTGCAGCTGAAACCTTTCATATGTATTATTTCTACTTTTAAAATGTGAGCTTCTTGAAAATATCAACCATTCTACTTTTCTACTTATATCCTTTGCACTTGGTATAGTGCCTTGCAGATACTATTTACTTAATAATTGTTTTATTCTTTTACTCAGTCAGTCACTTCCTCTTACCTTTACACTACTGACTGTTTTTAGCTATTATAATTTCTCTAGAAATATTAGAATTAAAGTATTAAGGTGTCATTCCTTTTAGGAAAATCTAAATGCACTTGAATAATGAATTCTAAAAAATAAAAATGCTTCTGAGATTCAAAGGTGTGAATACAAATTGGTGCTAACTTCAGATACATTGACAAGTGATGACACAATTTGGGGGCAATGAACTTTCCTGGCACATTGAAATCATAAAACAAAGGCAACCATCTTTGCTGTATATTTGTGAGTCCAAGATGGTCCTGGCAATTTGCCCTTGAATCACAAAATTTTGGAATTAAAATGAACTTCATATTCAATCTGATTAAATTAAAGCATCTAAGCATTTTTGATGTACAAGGCACTTAAGGTCAAAAGATCAGTAAGATCACTGATATGTAGTTCAAATCCATCATTTTAAAGGTAAGGAAGATGAGGCCTGGAGAGACTTAGTGACTTGCTGTGGTCATGGAACAAGGTGGTACTATGGATTTTTCCAAAGCAAAATGGCTCCAAAACTCCTGGGCCAACAAAACTAGCATCTAACTCGTTCTCCCTTTTAAACTCTATTAAGGTAAAAATTCTCACAGACCACCAGTCTAGGGATATATCTTTCCCAACAACAAGCCTTAGGATCATATCACAAAAGAGGGCAACTCCAACACTGAGAGCAAAAAATACCCAATTCCATGGCCCTCTGGAAGTAAGGCAGCATGAAGGAGTGGAAAGGACGCTTGACTTAGAATCAAAGAAACCTAAATTCAAATCCTGCCTTAGGCATTTCCTAATTGTGTGACCCATGACAAACTGAATTAATTTTTCTATATTCAGTTTCTTTATATAATGAGAGGATTTGACAACATAGTTTCTAAATTCCTCTTGCAGCTCAAATTTGTGATGCTATAAGACCCAGTAAAAAATAAAGACATCATTCTCCAGTTGATAAATGGTCAAAGGACACGAACAGACAATTTTCAGATGAAGAAATTAAAATCATTTCTAGTCATATGAAAAGGTGCTCTAAATCACTATTGATCAGAGAAATGCAAATTAAGACAATTCTGAGATACCACTACACACTTGTCAGATTGGCTAAGATGACAGGAAAAGATAATGACAAATGTGGGAAAACTGGGACACTGAAACATTGTTAATGGAGTTGTGAACAGATCCAACCATTCTGGAGAGCAATTTGGAACCATGCTCAAAAAGTTATCAAACTGTGCATACCCTTTGATCCAACAGTGTTACTACTGGGCTTATATCCCAAAGAGATCTTAAAGAAGGGAAAGGGAACCACATATGCAAAAAATGTTTGTGGCAGCCCTTTTTGTAGTGGCAAGAAACCAGAAACTGAGTGGATGCCCATCAGTTAGGAAATGACTGAATAAGTTGTGGTATATGAATGTTATGGAATATTATTGTTCTATAAGAAATGAACAACAGATGATTTTAGAGAGGCCTGGAGAGACTTACATGAAGTGATGCTGGGTGAAGTGAGCAGAACCAAGAGATCATTATACACGGCAACTAGAAGACTATACGTTGATCAATTCTGATGGCTCTTTCCAACAATGAGATGATTGAGGACAGCTCCAATTGTTCAGTGATGAAGAAATCCATATACACCAGAGAGAGGACAGTGGGAACTGAGTGTGGATCACAACATAGCATTTTCACTCTTTTTGTTGTTGTTTGCTTGCTTTTGTCTTCTTTCTCCTTTTTTTCCCTTTTTGATCTGACTTTTCTTGTCCAACAGGATTATTGTATAAATATGTATACATATATTGGATTTAACATATTTTAACATGTTTAACATATATTGGATTATTTGCCATCTAGGAGAGTGGGGAAGGGAAGGAGGGGGAAATTTGGAACACAAGGTTTTGTAAGGGTCAATGTTGAAAAATTATCCATGCATATGTTTTGAAAATAAAAGGCTTAAGAGAGAGAGAGAGAAGAAAAAAAAAAGAAATAAAGGCATCACATTCATTCCCTTCTCCGATACACAATCAGCTTCATCATTCATACTAATAGAGGGAAGCAGCAGTGTAATAATTCCCAAATCATTTCTATTTAGCTTCAGAATACAGTCTATGATGTGTTTTATGGAATATTGATCTTTTTTATTACTTCTGCCTTAGACTAATACAAAGTGATTTTTTTTTGTCCCCTCATCACAAATATACTAACACCTTCCTGTCTCAGATTGCCTTCTATCTACTCTGTATATTATCTTATTATATGTAAACAATTATTTAGGTGGTTGGCACCTAGTAAGTACTTAATAAATGCTTAATTGACTTACTGAAGCAGTAGGGTAGGTGAGGTGGGTAGAGTCAGAAACATATTAGCTGTCAAAAACAAATCAGTTTGTATTTAAAAACTTGTTGTGAAAAATCCCAAGTTGGATATCAGGAGTTATCTATCATTAAAATAACAAGTTTCTAATTGGGCTTGCTAAGCCAGAAGTACATAAATACACATCCCATATATATATATTTTTAAACCTTATCTCTGTCTGAAAAGGCAGACACAACCCTTTTCTAAATCCTCTTGTTGGACTGATACTTTGTAACATTTCATTATCATATAAAAAATTAACTACTCCATTCTAGTCAAGGACTCAGATATCACAGAATTGTAGTCTATGTTCTCTGTGTCAATTAAATCTACCTGGGTAAGGGGTGAAATGCTCAAAGCTCCACTGAGAATAAATTACATATTTTTTTTATTCCATTTTAAATCCCTCTCTTCCTCATTAGAGTTTCCTGTATTATTTATGACTGTGAAAATAGTCAAACTAGAAACAAGGGAACAAAGTCCCACTTATTCCACAGAGTAGAGGTGATAACTAGAGAAAGACCGGATCTTCTTACCAAGATTTCCCTGAAATGTGTACAAGGGTGGGTGGGTGGGGCTTTTGTCTATATGATCTACTAGCAATAGTATTTGTATTAATTTGGAGATGGGAGAATGGTGGCTGTCAATTTCATCAATACTACCTCTTATCAAGAACAATTTTCACCTTTGATGGAAAAGAACACCTAAACATTCCTGTTTTTCAAAGTGTGTGGCATTTTGAGATAAACTTGACCAAGAAAAAAAAAAATCAGATAACTAAAAAATCTTGATTCTGTGTAAACATTCTATTTTATTTTCAGTTGGCATGGTATGTGTGTGAATTATGTTCTGAATTTAACATTCAAAAAAGAAGAGAATATTTCCACATACAATAAGGAATGGGAAAATTTATATGTGAATTTGTTATGTACAACTAAAGCATGAATAAATTCAACATGTTTCTTTTAATGCTGTCATGCTTTTCTATAGTTCTCTTTCAATTTCTGTTCTCTTCTCTGCATTAAAAAAAAACTCTCTAAACTTGGGTTTGGAATGTGATATTCTGGAGGGCTTAGATCAGAAGGCTTGGAATGTGATATTCTGGAGAACAAAGAAGCTAGCATTACAACCAAGAATCCCCTACCTAGCAAAACTGAGTATAATTCTTCAGTAAAAATAACAGATATTCAATGAAATAGAGGACTTTCAAGCATTCATGATGAAAAGACCAAGAGGTGAACAGAAAATCTGACTTTCAAATACAGGACTCAGAAAAAGCATAAGGGCATAATCAGGAAAGGGAAATCTTAAGAGACTTAATAAGGTTAATCTGTTTACATTCCTAATTAGAGGAATGATACTTGTAACTTATAAGAACTTTTTCATTATTATGATAGTTAGAAGGGCAGAGGACGCAGTGTGAGTTGAATATGAAGGGATAATATCTAAAAAAAATAAAAATTAAGGGGAGGGGGAGAGAAAGGAATGTACTAGGAGAAAGGAAAGGGAGAGATGGAAGAGAATAAATTATCTGCCAGAAAAGAGGCAACAAAAAACTTTTAGCCTGGAGGGGCAGTAGGGGAAGAGAGGGAGGAGTGAGTGAACTTTACTCTCATCAGAATTGGCTCAAAGAGGGAATAACATACACACTTATTTGGGTATAGAAATCTATCTTACCCTGCAGGAAAGTAGGAGAAGCAAATATAAAAACCAGGGATGGTGAAAGAAGGGAGGACATATTGGGGGAGGGGTCAGAAGCAAAACATTTTTTAAGGAAGAACAGGGTCAAAGGAGAGAGAAAATGAAATAAATAGGGGGAATACAATTAACAGTAGTAATGGTGAAAAGAATTTTGAAGCAAATTTCTCTGATAAAGGCCTCATTTCTCAAGCATATAGAGAACTGAGTCAAATTTGTTAAAAAAAAAAAAAAAAAAAAAAAAAAGAGCCATTCCCCAATGATAAATAGTCAAAGATATGAATAATTTTCAGATGAAGTAATCAAGCTACTTATAGCAATATTAAAAAATTTTCTAACTCACTATTGACTGGAGAAAGGCAAATTTAAATAATTCTAAGGTACTATCTCATATCTATAAGTTTAGCTAATAGGTCAGAAATGAAATATTTTTAAAGTCAAGGTGGGGGGCAGCTAGATGGTGAGGTGGATAAAGCACCAGTCCTGAAGTCAAGAAGACCCGAGTTCAAACACTTAACACTTCCTAGCTATGTGACCCTGGGCAAGTCACTTAACCCCAATTAACTCAGCAAAACAAACAAACAAACAAATAAATAAATAAAATAAAGTCAAGGGTGGGACACACCTGGCCACTGGGTCATATAAGGCCATTTGTCAAGGCAATAGCAGGCAATGATGACCTGAAAGATGGGCACAAAAACCTCCCAATGTTTGAGTTCTATTAGTTGATAATTTTGTATAGCCTGTCAATCAATAATGTTATTGAAATACAAATGGTCCTTGGCAGAAAAAAAAGGTTCCCCATATCTCTGTTTTAAGTAATTCTTGGGGCATAATAAAATTTCCATTTGCACAATGCTTTCAAGATTACAAAATATTTTCCTCACAGCAATCTTCCAGATAAGAGGAGCAAATAATAGTATTTAGAAAACTAAGGATTAAAAAAGTTAAGCAACTTGCTCAGCATTATACCAGTAATATTAGAGCCCAAATTTGAACCCAGATTTCTCCTGACCTTAAGTTCAGAACTTTTCTCACTATATCATCTTCTCTCCACACCCAAACCTTTATTTACTAAAATTTTTTACTAATTTACAATTTACTAAATTTTTACTACTTTACTATTTATTTACTAAATATTTACTAAACATATCAAATATTTACTAAATATCCAATTACAAAGAATTATATTAAAATTTATGGGGGGAATAATATGCTCTTGACCACAATGAATTTATAATCTGATGATTACTGTTATAACTATAAATAATAATATACTTATTATTTTTATGATAAAATAGTTCAATTCTATATTTTTCATTTAAATATTTTAAGTATTTTATTTTCCCCAATTATATTTACAAATAATTTTAAACATTGTTTTAAAGTTCTCATTTCCAAATTCTATCCCTCCCTTTCTCTTTTCCTTCTCCCTTCCCTAAGACAATAAACAATGTTATAGGTTATACATGTGCAATGACATAAAACATTTCTATATTAGTCATTTTAATCATATCATTATAACCATATTACATGATATGTGTTATGTTATGTATTATATGTTTATATATAATTAATAGTTTAGAATACTACATATCATTTTGATAATTTTTCTTGTCAGAAAAAAATACATAATACATTGCATTAAAACAATGCCAAATTAAGTATAATATATATGTACAGTTATTTTAGAAGGCTTCAGCACCCTGTCTAATTAACCTTCACTTGACTTAAAAGAATCACAGAAGCTCAGGGTTGGAAGGCATCTCAAGAGATATCCAACATTAATCCCTCTTCTACAAGAAACTGCCAAAGTAGTTGTCTACTATAGTCTTGAAAACTTCTAATGATGGGGATACCTCCATGGACAGCTAATCAATCCTACTTTTGGAAAATTATTAAAATTACTGAGAAGTTTTTCCTTTCATTAAGTAAATATTTACTTCTTTCAAATTTCCATCCATAGTAAAACAAATTTAATTCCTTTTTCATGTGAAATCCCTTCAAATATTTAAAGACAACTGTCATATCAACCTTAAATCTTCTCTTCTCAATGTTAAACCTCTATAGCTCTTTCCACTGAGGTCAGAAATGGCAGGGTATCCAGTTCCTACTGGAATGTCTGTTTTCTGGATGCACTCAAAGAATTGGCATGGTATAAACAAAAACAACTAGATTTAGAGACTTCTTAGGTATCTGGATTCAAATTCTAACTTTGCCAGAGTTTGGTCTCCAGCAGGTTGCCAAAGGTACAGGGTTTGACTTACTACACCTGAAGAATGAAAGGGGAGGACATGATTGATATCTTAAAGTATCTAATGAGCTGTAATGTGAAATAAAGATGACACATGTTCAGTTTGGTACCAGGAGACAAAATAGAAGAGAGAGATATCAATTAATTTATAAATTTAGGTTAGATGGTAGGAAAAATTCCTATCATTCAAAGCTATTGAAAGTGTAAAGAGCTGCCTTGAAAAGTAGGATCTCTTTCTCTTAGAGGTCTGCAAATTAAGGCTGAATTACTTGTTGGATAATTTTTAATGGGGATTCTTATTCAAGTAAGAGTTAGACAAGATAATCTCACAAATCCCTTCCAACTCTGAGATTCTGTGACCAGATGGTCTTTATGACTCTAAACTTAAGAAGGAAATCCCTTCAGGTCTAAATCCTTTGATCATTTTAAGTGATCTTATAAAGGATCTCATAAATAAGTGATCTTCCTAATATTTGACCCTTAAAACCAAACAATATCCCAAATGTGGCTGATTAAAACAAATACAACAAAACCAACTCTTCCATCCTTCTGGGATTATTTCCTCTACTAAAGCAATTTAATATGATCATTTCTAAGGGGATGAAGAGGCTAGCATGTCATACTTTAGACAGATAGTGAATTTTCAGTACAGTAAAACATCCAGGTCTTTTTCACATGAATTGTTGACTTTGTGTAATTGATTTTTTGAACCAAGTGTAAAATCTTTAAGATCTAACACTGTTAAGTTTAACATTATAGATTTTGCTTGTGCTTTGAGTCTGTTAAAATCTCAGTTCTGTTATTGAATGTTAGCTATCCTTCCCAGATTTAACTCATTTATAGATCTGATAGCATACCACCTACACTTATATGCAGAACACTGATAAAAAAATACCGAAAAGAGCAGATGCCAAATTCTTGAGGCACATCCCTGGTGAACAGGATTCTTTCTCTCAAAAGAAAAAGATTCCTGGCAAACCACATCACTGTGTTTACAGGACCACAGATCTTGACTAAAAGGGGACTGAGAAGCCATCTAGTACAGTCTTCTCACTTTACAAAGAGCCCATAGATCTAGGTAGTTTATTTGACTTGCTTATTGTCTAAAGTCATACAATTTCAAACCCAGATCACTTGATTTCTGTCAGTACTCTTTCCACTATACCACACACCCTTCTTTTTGCTGGATCACCGGGGCTGCTAAAAACCCTGAGCTCTTAACAGAGACATGTGTCAACCTGAAAATATTCTTTGCCTTCTAGACAAATCATCTCTAGAAAAGGCTAATACTTCAAGAGGCAATGCTGTGAATATGTCTGTTATGTGCTTCTTTTATTCAACCCACTCTCACAGGTTAACTAAAGGTTCTTACTGAGTCCATCACCACTGGACCAGGACTTCTTTGGAGGACAGAATTAACTACATCTAGCTTTTGCTACATTCAATATTTCATAGGCTGTTAGAACTTGACCTTAGAGATCAATGAGTACAATTACTGAGTGTATTCTGCAGAGGGGAGTAACTAAGCTTCAAGCAGATTATATAGAACTTGGTCACAGGTCACATAGTAAGTGTTAAGATCCAAATTTGAATTCAGAGCCTCTGACTCCCAAGTTCATCTCTCTTTCCACTGCACAAAAAGCAATGTGTTGTGCTTAGTGGCCCACTTTATAAAGCCTGCATTAGATATTTATAAAATTAAAAAAAAAAAAAAAACTTAAGGCATTCTTATTAAATATCTTATGATATTCTTTTTGAATAGAAAAAGTGAGTTAAAACTTATTTTTAATACAAATTTTGGAATTTTAATCCAAAAGAAGTGTGGCACACTGAAGAAAACAGAAATAATGTTATGAATTTAGTAGTTGTGTTTCTCTCTCTCCCTCCCTCTCGCTCTCTTTCTCTCTTTTTTTGGCTGAAGCAATTGGGGTTAAATGACTTGCCCAGGGTCACACAGCTAGGACATATTAAGTGCCTGAGACCAGTGTTTTTTTTTTTTAAGAAACAATTACACTACTAGACAAATAAGCTACAAATCAATATCCAATATAAAAATGATAGCATATTGACTTAACTGCAATTATACTGTTAACTATTGTTAGAACTGAACTTGTCTTATGAGAAATACATTTAAATTTTATTTTAAAAGTCTTGAGCATTCCAGTTAAGCTTATATTATTCAATATGCTCAATATACACATTTCATGTTTGGTTATTTTTAAAGCCAGACTGGATAGCTCTTATTAATAATTAATTTTCTTAAATTCTTAAAAAAGATTATCTTCCCAAATCTAGGAGATGGAACATACTGAAGAATCATGTAAAAGTTAAAATGCCCACCCATCTATCTATCTATTTGTATAAACATATATATATATAAAAACACACACATACCCACACACACATCATAGGCTATCACTTAACAACATCACAGTTTAAAATATGAAAGTAGCAAGTCAATTAATTACTAAAGAGTCGTACAGAATCCTCTTCTAAATCAAGTTCAGTTCTAGCTCCAAATGTGAAATAAAATTTATTTTGTTAAGTATTTCTTTTTAGTTTGTGAAGGATGGGATCCAACAAGATGGGAACATCCATCTGTTTTACTTTATCTTTTCAAAGTGACAAATACATCCCTCAGCCAGAGAAAAGCACATGAATGTTTTATGATGAGTACATTTTGCTTCAAGATACTAACTTTACTTTAAAATTTCTTGTAAAAAGTTTCAGCATGAGTAGAATTGTGGGGTAGAGGGGAAGGTTCTATTCTGAGGCAATGGTTTGATTCGTGATACATTCAACAATAGGTTTTTTTTCCCCTTCATTTTTCTAACATGAAAAGAACACTACTATAACTTTCTAAAACAAAGTGCTCAAAATTGCATTTCTCTACTAGAAAATTAAAACAATCTAAGCTAAAATTCAGAAAGCATTCTGACCTGACCAACTAGTTCACATCTACAATACTCCCAACTGTCAGTCCAAATAATAATAATAAAAGATTTATTTAAATCAAGATAGCATATGTCTAATAATGAGTCATCTTCTTTTCTCAATTTTTAAAATGGTCCTTACCTAAGCCAAGGAGATAACTGATCAATGGAAAAATAAAAAGCTACTTAAAATTTAAAATCCCCCACTACATGTAACTAGGAGAATTTTTTCTTTTACAGTCACAGACCCAAACTAAACAAGTTTTATAATCATATTGATACTCACGGAGATTTGGTGCCACAGTCTCCGAAGCTAGAACTGCCTGAAACCCTCACAAAAGGCAAAGGGCTGGCAAAACACCTCCCTAAATGAAAAGCTTTGTGTGAAAAGAGTGACAAAGTGCAGGAGGGAGGGAGGGGGTGAAGAGAAGAGGGAGGGACAGCTGGGGCAAACAACTACAGGACTTCCCTCCCAAAGCTCAATTTACATGTCAATAGCCAAATCCTCTGGGGAGATCATCAGACTGACGGCAGCCTACAGTCACTTAGGTCAAGCAAGACTGCCTACAACCTGCCACAGCCTCCTCTGAATTATGTCTTTCTCCCTCGGAGGAGATCTGGAATCACACATTTCCTGGCTTGTATTTGGCAAACTCTAGCAGAGTGTTTTGTCATTCTGTGTGAGTCTGAGAGCCTGGGCAATATATTTGTAACAGAAAAGACAGGCTTTTCAAATTTAAAACAATAGGTTAAAATGAACAAAGATGAAATGTACCAGAGATGAATGTCAAATTTTACTCTTAGGTTCAATAGTTTCAAATACATAGGTAGTAAAACAAGGGAGACTAAAATAACGGGGAAAGACTCATGATTTTTAATAAACTGCAAAATCTCAATATATGTTAAATGTCTCAGGTGTTGGTCAACAAAAACTTAAAGCTAAAAGTATGTTAGTTACCTTAATACGGGTATGAGATACAGCACAAAGGAAATAATAGGGCTGATTCAATTCTCATTGCTCAGAATTTCTGAAGTCTTGTGCTCAATTTTGGATCTCACATTTTAAGAGAGTTGAGATTAGACAAATTAAAACAAATTAAGGAAAAGTGTCTAAGCCTAGATGGATCTCAAAATCTTCTGACAGAAAGAGAACGATTTCAAAAGAAAAGACTTAAGGAGTTATAACTGTTTTCAATAGACTTTGATCAATGGATAAAAGTTACAGGGAACCATATTCTAGTTTAATATAATGAGAACTTTGTAACAATTAGAGCTGTCCAAAAAAGGAAGCCTACTGCTTTGATTAGTATTGAATAGAATTGGTTGTTACCAATGCCCCATCATTGGCAGTGTTCAAAAGGCTCTTGGGATTGATACTTAGGTAAAAAGTAGAAATGATTCCTATGAGAGACTGAAATAGACAACTGTAAGATTCTTCCCTACACCTAAGATTTTATGACTGATCAAAGCCTTTATTAAGTGCTTACAATGATCTCCTTGCCTATTAGCCAACTAAGCATTTTATATCTGAGACAACACCTTGAGAACAGAGTTGTAAAGTTGTAGAACTGGAAGCAAAATGATTCACAACTTTAAAATAAATGATTTTTAAATAATTATACAGTCTGTGCCATATATAGAGTATACCTTTTTAAAGCTTAAAAACAGAGAAATATATGACTCTATGAAACATATATATTATTATCCCTTGCTTGCTGTTTGAAAAGAACAATGCTGGCTACTCAAAATTTATTCCCCACTCTGCTTCTTCCCTCCCCTCTTCCTCTATTACCAGCAAAGCTGCTGATATCTGGGTAATTATCTGGGTAATTCACAGCACTTCACATTTGCAAAATGCTTTCCAGTCATTTGGGTTTTGTTAGTTTTTTATACAGTCAAGTATTGCTACTGATCCAGAAGGTCTCAAGGGGGAGAGAGGTGGTAAGGATGGGGTACTTTCCACTAAAAGCATATGAATGTTCACAGGAACATAAGACTGTCATTTGTTTTTGTATCACTGGTCAATCAAAGAAGCTAATTATCCACAAGGAAACTAGAACCAGTTCATTAGTGATTACAACAAATTAATAATAACTAAATTCCTCTTAGTTTTGTACCAAAAAAGAATAGTCCATTAAAAGGATAAGCGCTCTTCTGATTCTCTTTGTGTTTCCTTTACTTTGTTAGAAACATGCCTGGATTTTTGTTCACAACTGAAAACCTTTGACCCAAGTTGCCCTCTGGCATTGTTCAGGGCATTAAAGACGTTCAGGACCATCTCTGAAAAGTCCTGCAATATAGGGTCTTAAATCTGCTCTTCACATTATATCAAAGGCATAAAATTGGGATGATATCTGCATGGGTTGTAAAAAATACTCTTTAAACACACCATACAAACAAGAAATATACTGAGATTCTAAAGCTGGGGGGAGGTGATTCTTTTTGGAAAACAAAACCAAACAGATGCCTGAAACAGTTATCATATTTTTATTTTAAAAGCTCTCTAAAATTGCACATGTTTAATCTATATTGGATTACTTGCTGTCCAGGGAGGAGGGGAGGAGAAGGGAAGGAGAAAAATTTGGAACTCAAGGTTTTGCAAGGGTGAATATTGAAAACTATTTGCAGTATTTTGAAAATAAAAATCTATTATTATTAAAAGCTCTCCTATCATATGGGTTTTTTTTTTTTAACAATTAGCAAATATTAAACATCTACTATGCACAAACTTCTGTTCAAATAGGTATTGGAAAAAAAAGTGAGATATGGTCCCTTACCTCAGGAAGTCTATACAGTGAACAATACAAGACAGCAGGTATCAAAAACCCAGTGGCTTGGTGAGTGATGCCAGAATAAAGCTTTAAATTTGCTAAAATGATAAACAAATTTCTAAAAATCTTGCCCACTTAACCAGTTCTAAATCCATCGAACTGTGCTATTGTCTAGTCTACATCATTCTATCTTTTTCACACAATATCTAATCAAACACTTTTTTCAAGTCTAAGCAAACTACAGCATTCCCCTCATCTACCAATTATTCCACAAAAGTTTTTGAAGAAAGTAGATATTCTCTACCTCTTTAATATATGTTCTGAAGTTTTCTCAGGAATCCAAGTTAAGCTTACTGGTCTTTAAGCTGATTGGTTCTATTATCTTCCCTCTTGAACATCAGGGCAACATGCATCCTTCTCTTGGACCTTTTAAATATCACTGATGATGTCTCAGCAATCCCATCCACCAACCAATGAATGAGCATATACTCATTGAGTATATACACAATGAGCATATACTATATCCCAGTCTGCAATTTTAAATAAAGACAAAAATCAAACAACCCCAAATCATCAGGTAATATATGTTCATATACAAAGTATATAAATCATATGTAGGTATATACAAAGTATATACAAATATATATATCAGTACATGCAAATATATACAAAATATTTCTGAGTGAAGGTCAGTAGCAGGTATGGAAATCAAAAAAAAAAAGTTTCACATAGAAATCCCTTTTTTTGTTTCTAAGCTTTATTCCTAGAAAGTGCTTTCTTTACTACACATCATTTTTGTCCACAATTGAAAACCTTTTAAAAATACAAAATTCGCCTAGCATTAGTCAGAGATGGCATTTTCTCAGGTCTCAATTTCAAATGGATGGGTAGTGTAGGGCTTTTGACTAGAAAGGGATCAGGGCTTCCAATTACAGAAAGAGAAATAGCTAATAAATCACAGAGTAAACAAAGAAATCAGTGGAAGTTACTAAGAAGATAACCATGATGCTTGGAGAAGTAAGGTTAGCAGAAAGTCAATATAAAAAAAGGTACAGAGTCTCTAGAAAAGGCCAAAAAACAAACAAACAAACAAACAAAAACCATAAACAGCATACTCAGGTATATGGTAGCCAATTAGAAATCCTGGCAAAAATTTAACACAGTTAAATACATGAATAAAAATGATCTACTGTTTCTACAAATCCAAGTAAAGAAAAAGGATTAGAAAGATATCTCTGAAGTAATATGAGGAAGGGAGCCCAATGATAGTGAATTTTTTTGTTTCAGAATTTGTTTTAATCTATTGAACTAATGGTGGCTTTTATCTTGTTTTAGTTTTAGTTCTTATTTAGGTTTGTATGAAAAGTTTATCCATTTAAATAATGATAGCTATTTTAAATCTACCTATATTTATTCACAGCTAGAAAATATAAATTTGTAGATACTTATGTATAGTTGAAAACCTGATAATCCTTTACCCCAAGCAAACAAATGCACCCATGCCTCACTTTTCAGCCTGTGACTGCCTCCACCTGGTGGTAGCATATTTAAATTTCAGGAGCAGCTCTTTATAAAGTGAATAAATATTAGGGGAAGCAGGATCTGGCCAGGCTAAAATCATAAAGGGAAGAGTTGTTAAAAATGTCCTCAAATTATATCCTCAGCCAACCTTAATTTATCACCATAAAAAAGCATTAAATATTGTTCATAGTATTTTAGTCTGTAAAACACTTATACAAGCATTAGCTTGGTTTATCCTCTCAACAACCCAGAGAACCAGCTGCTGTCATTACGTGCATCTTATAGATGAGGAACTGAGGGAGAAAAAAGTTTATACAAAAAACTGGCTCAGGTGACAGAGCTAGCAAGTATCTGAAACAGGATTGGAACTCAGATTTTGTTAACTCCAAGTAAGTTTCCTTGACTTACAACCTAAGTTTTAGACCTGAACCAAAAAAACAACTTTTGAACAACTGAAGCATTTGTCTTATAAACATATAAATATATGGATAAAACATAAAGATTAAACAAGGCACAATCCTTGTCCTCATGGAATTCACAATCTAGTGGGAAGATTTACTATACACAATTATTTTTAATACTGCATAACAAATGGCAAGGACATAAAGAGATAAAAGAAAAGACAAAAATGAAGTCTGTCCCCTTTTACAAAATGAGGATTGAAAATTCATATAGTACCCTAGCTTTTGAGCAGGGTAGGATTTTAACAGGCTGAGATGAGGGAAAGGTGTAGAAAATGTAGAAAATGTCTAATGTAACATTGGAATAGCACAGGGCTATGACCAAATAGGATTTATACCAGGAATGCAAGGCTGGTTCAATATTAGGAAAACTATTAGTATAATTGACCATATCAATAACCAAATTAACAAAAACCATATGATCATCTCAATAGATGCAGAAAAAAACATTTGATAAAATCCAACATCCATTCCTATTAAAAAACACTTGAGAGTATAGGAATAAATAGACTTTTCCTTAAAATAATTAGTAGTATCTATTTAAAACCATCAGTAAGCATCATATGTAATGGGGATAAACTGGAACCGTTCCCAATAAGATCAGGAATGAAACAAGATTGCCCACTATCACCATCACTATTCAATATTGTATTAGAAATGCTAGCTTTGGCAATAAGAGTTGAGAAAGAGATTAAAGGAATTAGAGTAGGTAATGAACAAATCAAATTATTGCTTTTTGCTGATGATATGATAGTATACTTAGAAAACTCCAGGGATTCTACTAAAAAGCTATTAGAAATAATCCACACCTTTAAGCAAAGTTGCAGGATACAAAATAAACCCACATAAGTCACCAGTGTTCTTATATATCACTAACAAAATCCAACAGTTAGAGTTACAAAGAAAAATTCCATTTAAAGTAACTACCAATAGTATAAAATATTTGGGAATCTGCCAAGGGAAAATCAGGAACTATATGAGCAAAACTACAAAACACTTTCCATTCAAATAAAGTCAGATCTAACCAATTGGGAAAATATTAAATGCTCTTGGATAGGGCGAGCAAATAAAAGAAAGAGGACAATACTATCTAAACTAATTTATTTATTTAGCGCTATACCAATCAGACTCCCAAAAAACTAATTTAATGACCTAGAAAAAATAACAACAAAGTTCATATGGAAAAACAAAAGGTCAAGAATTTCAAGGGAACTAATGAAAAAAAAAAATCAAATGAAGGTGACCTAGCTGTACAAGATCTAAAATTATATTATAAAGCAGTGGTTACCAAAACCATTTGGTATTGGCTAAGAAACAGACTAGTTGATCAGTGGAATAGGTTAGGTTCAAAGGACAAAACAATCAATAACTTTAATAATCTAGTGTTTGACAAACCCAAAGACCCCAGCTCTTGGGATAAGAATTCACTGTTCAACAAAAACTGCTGGAAAAACTGGAAATTAGTATGGTAGAAACTAGGCATTGACCCACACTTAACACTGTACACCAAGACAAGGTCAAAATGGATTCATGAACTAGGTATAAAGAATGAGATTATAAATAAATTAGAAGAACATAGGATGGTTTACCTCTCAGACTTGTAGAAGAGGAAGGAACTTATTACCAAAGAAGAACTAGAGACCATTATTGATCACAAAATAGAAAATTTGGATAATATCAAGTTGAAAAGTTTTTGTACAAACAAAACTAATGCAGGGGAAGGGAAGCAATAAACTGGGAAAACATTTTTATAGTCAAAGGTTCTGATAAAGGCCTCATTTCCAAAATATATAGAGAATTGACTCTAATTTATAAGAAATCAAGCTTGGAGGAGATGTGGGAAAACTGGGACACTGATACATTGTTGGTGGAATTGTGAACACATTCAGCCATTCTGGAGAGCAATTTGGAACTATGCTCAAAAAGTTATCAAACTGTGCATACTCTTTGATCCAGCAGTGTTAGTACTGGACTTATGTCCCAAAGAGATCTTAAAGAAGGGAAAGTGACCTGAATCTGCAAGGATGTTTGTGGCAGCCCTCTTTGTAGTGGCCAGAAACTGGAAACTGAATGGATACCCCTCAGTTAGAGAATGGCTGAATAAATTGTGGTATATGAATATTATGGAATATTATTGTTCTGTAAGAAATGACCAACAGGATGATTTCAGAAGGGGTTAGAGAGACTTACATGAACTGATGTTGAGTGAAATGAGCAAGAGTAGGAGATCATTATATACTTCAACAACAGTACTATATGATGATCAATTATGATGGACATGACCCTCTTCAACAATGACATGAAACAAATCAGTTCTTATAGAGCAGTAATGAACTGAACCAGCTACAGCCAGTGAAAGAACTCTGGGAGATGACTATGAACCACTACATAGAATTCCCAATCCTTTATTTTTGACTACCTGCATTTTTGATTTCCTTCACAGGTTAATTTTACACTATTTCAAAGTCAGATTCCTTTTGTACAGCAAAATAACTGCATGGACATGTATACATATATTTTATTTAACTTATATTTAACATATTTAACCTGTATTGGTCAACCTGCCACCTGGGGGAGGGGGTGGGGGGAAGGAGGGGAAAAATTGGAACAAAAGGTTTTGCAACTGTCAATGTACCCATGCATATATCTTTAAATCAAAAGCTATAATTAAAAAAAAAACCCTAAAAAGTAAAAAAGAATAGCACAGGGAATATATCAGTGAAGGGCACAGAAAATTACCCCACTTAGTTAGGGAACTAGACAGAAGAAGTATGAGATAAATCTGGATAAATGGTTAATTACAGGTTGGAAATAGTCTTGAATTATGAAATAAGAAGTTTGAACTACATTTTGAAGGCAATAGATTTTAAAGGGTTTTGCAAAATATGATTATAATAATAATAATGGCTTACATTTATATGTGAAAGACAATATGGTATAGTGGTTAGAGAGATGGTTTTGAAATTATGAAAAGCTGGATTCAAATACCACCTCTTGGGGGCAGCTAGATGGCACAGTAGATAGAGTACTGGACCTGAAGTCAGGAGAACCTGAGCTTCAAATTCTTAACACTTACAAGGTGTGTGACTCTGGGCAAGTCACTTAAGCCCATTTGCCTTGCCAAAAAAAACAAAAAAAACAAAACAAAATAAAAAACCCACTTCTGATACATACTTGCTAAGTGACTTAGTAAATGATCTAATCTCTAAGTATAGGAGGCAATCATCTAAGATTATACTGGTAAAAAGCAATTTCCTCACCTGGAAGTTAAGACAGATATGGAACTTGAACCCCTGACTCTAAGACCAAAACTTTACTTTATGATGCTTGCTGCCACTTACACCAGACCTAAACAAAATACAAACATTCTATGATTCTAATTTATTAACAGATGTAAAATTTGAATGCTAGAGCTCATTATGTTGAGGTCAGGAACCAAATGTTGAGGTGTAGACCACATGTTGAGGTCTAGATTTGGGGTACCTAAATGAAATTAGGGTTTAGTTAAGGTCTAGTGGCAGGTTTGGGGTACAGGGAGTCAAACAGAGTTCCCCTGCAACCCCCTTGGATTCGGCGCAAAGATACGGCGGTATAAAGTCTAGTAGCGGCGCAGAATTCCCAATAAAAGCATTTATTGGCCCAGAGAGCTAGATTGATAAAAGAGGTTTATTACTGAGTTTAGAAGTAGGAGATAGGTGAAGGTAGAGACAAGGAGGGCACTGGACAGAGGGTCCAGTGGACAGAGGGTCCTCACATGGCGACCATGTTTGGAATCTCTGCAAAGAGGGGTTCCCAGTGTGGTCCTTTTAAGTCGGAGACTTAGCTCAAGGGACTTTGGGGTGTAGCCCCAAAGTTGGCTCAGATCCGGGTGGGGCTGGGACAGGTCAGGATCTTCTATTGGAATTCAAAGGGACCAGGATTTGTGAGTCAAAGGGTAATTTACATTAGCTAGAGGGGTTGGGAATCAAAGATTGGAATCTTTCCCCGCATCAATTAGGTAATAATATCAATCAATAAGCATTAAGAGATTACTATGTTACTAAATGCTAAATTACAAAGATAAAACAAAAACCATTTCTGCCTCCACAAAGTTCATCTCCAACAACTAGTGTACATAGATGTATTTACAGATATAAATACAAATTTAATCAAGTGGTTTTAAAAGGGAGAAAGTGCTAATACTAGAAGGAAATAGGAAAAACCTCATGTAGAAAAGGTGGTACCTGAAGGGTGATCTGAAGAAAGCTAGAAATTCTGCAAAGCAGAGATAATGACAGAAGTCACTAAAATATGGGGAATGAGTGGGTGAGGCAGGAATCATTTGTGCAAAATACATACAACATGCTTTACTTTATTTATGGGTGTTAATTTTACCGAAAGAAAAAAGCTCAATGAGACATTAGAAAGTTAGATGACTTATTGGATGACACCCAGCAAACTATTAGTGAAACCTAGAACATAAAGTATTTCTCTTGATGACTACTTTATGTTAACCATACCTGCTAGTTCTCATGGCCAAACCTGAACAACTATGTTGCCCTTAAATGGGTACCTAACCTATCAATATCAGCAACATGTTAGATAATGAATCTTACCCATGAAAGCTATTCATTCTATAGACAACCCATGTTTAGAGGGTGAGATACCAAGAAGAAAACTTGGGAATACAGGAATGGAAATGAACTAAAAAAGACAATAGGAGGAATTAAGATATTAAGATATAAAATTAGAGTTTTAAAATTATTTTAATTTGTAAGTTGATAAATTATACAGTCCTTAGCTAATAAATGTGTAAATTAAATAAAATAGTAGAGGGAGAGGCAGACCTTCCAAATGGTAGGAAGGAAGATAAGGTTTCAATAAGGTTTCATTTTTTGTTATTTTGATTGAACACTCACAGCTAGGTGAAGCCTGAAAATCTCTGATGTAGAGAAGAAACTACAGAATATAAGGAATGTGTGACTAGTGCAGGATGAAAACAATGACTAAGGCCAATCAGTAGTAGGGCGGATGAGAGGTTGAGCAGCAGATAATGACCTGAATTCCTTTCTGGCCTCTCAGAAAATTCCTGGGCAAGGAATCTCTGTGAGAGAGCAACAATGAAGCTTCTGATCAGTGCAACTAGAGTAGGTAGAATATAATGAAAAGTGTTAGTGACAAGATCAGTATCCCAATACAGCTTCTATGTGTGACCTCAGGCAAGTAATTTTCTCTTTTCTCATGCACAGAAAAAAGAGATTGAACCACAAGATCTCCAACCCTCTTCAAAGCTCTGTAATTCAAATGGTTGTTCTATTTTTTGATATGCCACTATTGAAGTAGGAAGGCTTTCTGCAAATGGTTTAAAAAGTCAAAAGATAGAGAGGGCAACCAATATAGTTAATCCCATTTTTGAAAGAGAATAGGTGATTTACTTTGGCTTTCCAGAGGAGGTCATTGGTAAAAGTGAAAATAGTGAAAGTTTGGAGAGAATTCAGTACCATTCTTGCCATCTTTATTTCATTTCATGACTTGTTGGCCTGCAATCAGTTTTTGATGCTTATGCAAATAATCAATAAACAAAACGCACTCTCATTTCATCCATATGTATAACAGGTGAGAGAGAAAGTAAAGAAGGGTGAATTTTTTTTTTTTGAAGAAAAAATAATTCTTGAAATCATGAACTGGTATAATCTTTTGGGAGGCAATTTGATAATATATAAGGCTCACAAAAACTCCATTATTGAGAATATAATCTAAGTATTTAAAAAGATATCTACCTGTTCATATCATCTATAAAGTATGAATATATTTTGTCCAAACCTGAGATTTTAATAACATAAACTGTCCACTGATGCAGATCTATAAATAATCTATAATTTATAGTCTTCTAAAGTGATATCCTCAGGGTACTAAGAGGTTAGATGACTTGCCTATGGTCACACAACTAGTATGTATCAGAGGGAGAATTTAAATCCGTATTTTCCCAACTCCAAAGCTAGCCCTCTCTCCACCATCTCAGAGATATACGCTAGAAATATATAGCATTTGAAATCATAGTCATAATTTCTAAAATGTGGGAATGCTAAGAAATATACTGAATGACAACTTGAATGATAAAATACCAAAGCTGGAAAAGACCTTCTGGGACATGAGTTTTTACAGAAGAGAAATATGAGGCCCAGAAATATTAAGTAATTTGCCTAAAGACACATATAGACACTAAGGTAGATCCAAATCATTTAGGGATGTGTGTGTGTGTGTGTGTGTGTGTGTTGAAATAAATGTATAGCATTATACGTAAAAAGAAAAATCTGGAACCTGAATGCTCAACAGTTGGTGAATAGCTAAATAAACTTTGGCAGTGCAATATAATGGAATATTACAATGCTATTCAAATGAAAGAGACAAGGAATATTAACAAAATTTGGAAAGGTTTATGTTAAGTAATATGAGATGAAGAAAGCACAAGAAAAACTAATATACATAGTATGCACAACTGTATGATTTTCTTTTTCTTTTTTTCTTTTTTTTTGCTTTGTAAACTTTATTTATTTATTTATTTAATAGCTTTTTATTGATAGAACCCATGCCAGGATAATTTTTTATAGCATTATTCCTTGCACTCACTTCTGTTCCGATTTTTCCCCTCCCTCCCTCCACCCTCTCCCCCAGATGGCAAGCAGTCCTATACATGTTAAATAGGTTACAGTAGATCTTGAATACAATATATGTGTGCAGAACCGAACAGTTCTCTTGTTGCTCAGGGAGAATAGGATTTAGAAGGTATAAATAACCCGGGAAGAAGAACAAAAATGCAAGCAGTTTACATTCATTTCCTAGTTTCTTTCTTTGGATGTAGCTGCTTCTATCCATCCTTGATTGAAACAAAGTTAGATCTTCTCTTTGTTGAAGAAATCCACTTCCATCAGAATACATCCTTATACAGTATCACTAATGAGGTGTATAATGATCTCCTGGTTCTGCTCATTTCACTCAGCATCAGTTCATGTAAGTCTCGCCAATCCTCTCTGTATTTGTCCTGCTGGTCATTTCTTACAGAACAATAATATTCCATAATATTCATAAAGCACAATTTACTCAACCATTCTCCAATTGATGGGCATCCATTCATTTTCCAGCTTCTGGCCACTACAAACAGGGCTGCCACAAACATTTTGGCACATACAGGTCCCTTTCCCTTCTTTAGTATCTCTTTGGGGCATAAGCCCAGTAGAAACACTGATGGATCAAAGGGTATGCACAGCACAACTGTATAATTTTCAAAGACAAATACAAACACAGAGATAGCTGAGATTCATTCTCTCAAATTCTACAATTCTGTGAATAAACAAAGAGCATAGAAATGGATACAGAAAGAGGAACTAATGAGATGCTATGGTCATACCAAATGTAATATTCATTACAAAGTACAAAATGTAAAGAATGACAAATGCATATTTGATTGGTTTTGTTGTTTAGAATGAGTAAATAACTTTTTGAAAAAAGAAAAATAATTAACCTTGGATCCAAAGTTAAATTGGATGCCAAAAACAAAGTGAAGACCTAGAAATATTAATGAATGCATACAAATATAACTGGAAATCTATCTCCATATCTTTGTTCAAGCTATCTTTAATATCTACAATGCATTCTTTTGTCACCTCCTCCTCTTAGTATCTACAGTTTCTTTTAAAGAATAGCTAAATAGCTATCCCTTATGGGAAAATTTCTGGATTCCCACAAGTGTTAATGCCTCTCCCACTTTGAAATAACTTTGTATTTACATAACTTTGTATTTACTTTGTATATGTTTTATATTCACTTATTTATGTATATTTTGTCTCCCTTTATAAAATATAAGGTCATTGAAGAGAGAGACTGTTTCCAGTTTGTTTTTATATTTCCAGGATCCTGCATAACACCTGGCATGCAGCAGATGATTAATAAATGCTTGATTGCCATGGATAAATGCACGTGGATATATGCAGTCACACATAAATCAAGTATTTATAAATCAACTATGGAGCACTGAATCTAAGACAGATACTATGCTAGGGATGGGGACATAAATGAAACAATCCCTCCCCTCAAGAAATTGATAGTATTTCAATCAGGAGAAATAATATATACACAAATAAGTACACACACAAAAAAAATACAATATAATTTAGGAGCATAAGAGGACATTAGTACCTGGAGAGAGAGAAAAGGCTTCAGGTAGAAAATGATACATGAATTGAGTCTAAAAGGAATAAGAGATGGTAAGAAGCAGAAATGAAGAGAAAGCAAATTTCAGGCGTGGGAGGGGAGGCGAGTCACTATGAAGACACACAGAAAGAAAAGGATGCTATGTATATATACATAGCCATATACATATGTGTGTGTGTGCGCGCGTGTGTGTGTGTATGTGTGTGCATAAACATCCATCCCTGAAGTCCTATTCTGGTACATCATCATTACATAGAGGTGACACATTCTTAAAAGGGAATACCAGAAGAAAAACGCTGGCAGGTCCTACCAAGTTGAAAAGACTTAAAACATAAGATAGATCATGGATAATATGTGTCATCCAAGGAACACCCTAGCCAAGTTTAGAGAATTTTTAAAAAACACCATTAAAAACTTATTTGATTCAATACATTTGATCAGCTATAAGCATAAGAAAAGTTAATTTAGTAGTTATATGAAGGCTAGTCTGGAGAAGGGGAGACAGTGGAAAAGGAGAGAAAATTGAAGACATTTCAAAAGACCAGGTAGGGATGGTGGAGGAAGGCCCAAACTACTAGTGTGGTAGTACTGAGAATCAATCAACCAGCATTTATTAATCATTTACTGTTTACCAGGAAGTATGAGAGCACAAAAACAAAAATAACAGTCCCTGCCTTTAAGGAGCTTACATTCTAGTGGGGATACAGAAGAAGAAGAACAGATACAGAAATGTTATTAAGGTGCAATTAGAACTTGAAAAGTTACTAGATGAGAAGTGAATGATAAATAAATATCAAAGATAACTTCAAAGTTTCCAACATAATAAATTAGGTGAATGATGAAATGCAAAGTGAGGTATTTAGGATAATATTGACTATATAATATTGACTAGGATAATATTGTCAAAGTCCATTATCATTATGAACTACATGGAGACACATAAATGGGATAAATATCCTTTCTTAGCTGAATTTGGAACTGATTGTTGACTGAATCCAAATGATACTAAATTGATGGGTAATAGCACCCTTCAGGAAGAAAGGCTCTGTTCTTCATTAGTAAAATGAAGGGAGGAGTGGTATGTGTGAATTTGTGACATCAATAATGGTAATGTGTCTTCTTGTTTTAAATCTATAGATTTAAGTTCTCCAAATCACAGGTAGCAGTCCTGGGTTTTATGTCCCACATTTTTATTCATGACTTGGGCAAATTTATCAAATTTGTGAATAACCCAGAAGTATGAGGTTTAACTTATACATTGATTGCAAGATCCAAAAGAATTTTGAAAAGCTAGAAAGATTAGCGGAAACTATTAAGACAAAACAGAAAAGTGACAAAGTTCTATATTTGTAGTTAAAAAAAAAATCAACTGTAAAAATCAAGGATGAGGGAGATATAGTTAGAAAGGTACTTGGGTAAATACAAAAATCACATTTACACAATTAAAATTTTATCCCACTAAAATGCTTGAAATTAATGATTTTTCACTTTTCTGCATCTAAAAATTTTAAGTTAGTAACAAGATTTTTCTCTGAAGCATTTATACAATGTGTCCATTTAAAAAAAAAAAAACATTTCCTCTTCTTCAAAATCTAGCCTTTTTATTTAGGTATGAAAAAGTGCTAAAGACAATACAAAAATGGAAAAGGCACTTAGTGCCTCACTGGAAAGGCTGAATTTTTTAAGGTAATCACAGACAACAAACATTCCTCAGGAAGTGAGAAGCATCCAGAGACAAATGTCTAACAAAGTATCGTGCCTTAAGTGTCTTATCTCCAAGAGGAAACAAGACAACTTTAAACATGAAGCTTACCTCACATAGAAATAAGAAAAGTTTCTACAGTTTTCATATTATCTCTGACGCTCTGTAATGAAAACTAGGTGGTCAAAAAGAATATGGTAAGATATTATTTAGAACAAAGATCTGTCATATAAATATTGAGAGGGGAAAGGAAGGGAAGCAGGAATGGGGGAAGAGAGGGAAGGAAGGAGGAAAAGAGAAGTAAGAAATCAGGGAGTGAGGGAGAAATGGAAGAGAGGGAAAGAGACACTAAAAATCAAATTCTAAGTAAATATTTCCATGTTCAGTTACTGTGCCAGGGACCACTTTAGCAATTCTGAGTAAATAGAAACATCACCAAAATGTTTACAAACTCCTATTCTTTGCTCTATGAATTTGTGCTGATTAAAAGTTCCATGGACAATTAATAAGAATTTAACAGTTGCCATCATTCTGAAGTCAGCCACTGGTTTTTTTTTTTTTTATTATAATAACTTTTTATTGACAGAACCCATGCCAGGGTAGTTTTTTACAACATTATCCCTTGCACTCCTGTTCTGATTCTTCCCCTCTCTCCCTCCACCCCCTCCCCTAGATGGCGAGCAGTCCTATATATGTTGAATATGTCCTAGATACAATATATGTGTGCAGAACCAAACAGTTCTCTTGTTGCACAGGGAGAATTGGATTCAGAATCAGCCACTGTTTTAAAAAAAGAGTATAGAAAGTTTTTTGGAAAACTTGTGTCATTAAAAAAAAAGTCCTCTAGTTCTATTAAATAAAAAATGCAAAGGAGTCAAATTACTGAACTCATTTGCACTAATTTTGAGGTATCATAAGAATATCTCATCCAAAAGATGGATAGATTTTCACCCCATCCCTTCCAACTATGATCTTTATTTCCTGCCCAGAAAGGAGCACTACTGTCAGCTTTCTCAATTCAAAAGGAAACACTAAGTCCCATGAAGAAAAATAACAAAAACAAACTATAGGCTTCTTTAAAGCATGTGATGTCATAAGAATATGGGATGCAAAACAATTTTCTAAAAGCTTTCTCTTCAACAGGCACAGTTACCTAAATGCCAAGTACTGTTTTTATGGATAGTTTGGGAAGTAAGAATGGTACAATAAGAATTACATTATCTTAGCTCGCTATAACACAGATATTGAGAATTACCTAAAATTTCTAAGATATGTTTTATGAGAATCAGGAGAGTTACCTAATATTCTCAAGGAATCAACTTCAGCCTTCAACTTCCATAGAATACTAGGTTCATGCACTCAAGGTATCATGGATGAATAATTTCACTAACAGAAGATGCTTTGAGGGATTATGTGAACTAAAGGCCTGAGGCGACACTGATCTACCCCATACTCCTAAACTCTGGTTGTGCCCTTCAAACAGAATCACTGAACCTTAAATGCTTTGCAACAGTGCCAATCTTTCCAAAACTCTCCCACACTTCATAAACACTTTGGATGTACTGTGAATCTTTAGTTTACTACCTACTTCAAATGAGCTTTTCTTTTTTTTTTTTTTTTTTTATTTAATAGCCTTTAATTTACAGGATATATATACATGGGTAACTTTACAGCATCAACAATTGCCAAACCTCTTGTTCCAATTTTTCACCTCTTACCCCACCCCCCCCCCTCCCCCAAATGGCAGGATGACCAGTAGATGTTAAATATATTAAAATATAACTTAGATACACAATAAGTATACATGACCAAAACATTATTTTGCTGTACAAAAAGAATCAGACTCTGAATTATTGTACAATTAGCTTGTGAAGGAAATCAAAAATGCAGGTGTGCATAAATATAGGGATTGGGAATTCAATGTAATGGTTTTTAGTCATCTCCCAGAGTTCTTTTTCTGGGCATAGCTAGTTCAGTTCATTACTGCTCCATTAGAAATGATTTGGTTGATCTCGTTGCTGAGGATGGCCTGATCCATCAGAACTGGTCATCATCTAGTATTGTTGTTGAAGTATATAATGATCTCCTGGTCCTGCTCATTTCACTCAGCATCAGTTCGTGTAAGTCTCTCCAGGCCTTTCTGAAATCATCCTGTTGGTCATTTCTTACAGAACAGTAATATTCCATAATTTTCATATACCACAATTTATTCAGCCATTCTCCAACTGATGGACATCCATTCAGTTTCCAGTTTCTAGCCACTACAAAAAGGGCTGCCACAAACATTCGTGCACATACAGGTCCCTTTCCCTTCTTTATAATCTCTTTGGGATATAATCCCAGTAGTAACACTGCTGGATCAAAGGGTATGCACAGTTTGATAACTTTTTGAGCATAGTTCCAAACTACTCTCCAAAATGGTTGGATTCGTTCACAACTCCACCAACAATGCATCAATGTCCCAGTTTTCCCGCATCCCCTCCAACAATCATCATTATTTTTTCCTGTCATCTTAGCCAATCTGACAGGTGTGTAGTGGTATCTTAGAGTTGTCTTAATTTGCATTTCTCTGATTAATAATGACTTGGAGCATCTTTTCATATGACTAGAAATAGTTTCAATTTCTTCATCTGAGAATTGTCTGTTCATATCCTTTGACCATTTTTCAATTGGAGAATGGCTTGATTTTTTATAAATTAGAGTTAATTCTCTATATATTTTGGAAATGAGGCCTTTATCAGAACCTTTGACTGTAAAAATATTTTCCCAGTTTATTGCTTCCCTTCTAATCTTGTCTGCATTAGTTTTGTTTGTACAAAAACTTTTCAGTTTGGTATAATCGAAATTTTCTATTTTGTGATCAGTAATGATCTCTAGTTCTGCTTTGGTCATAAAGACCTTCCCCTTCCACAGGTCTGAGAGGTAAACTATCCTATGTTCCTCTAATTTATTAATAATTTCATTCTTTATGCCTAGGTCATGAACCCATTTTGACCTTATCTTGGTGTACGGCGTTAAGTATGGATCAATGCCTAGTTTCTGCCATATTAGTTTCCAATTTTCCCAGCAATTTTTATCAAACAGTAAGTTCTTATCCCAAAAGCTGGGATCTTTGGGTTTGTCAAAGACTAGGTTGCTATATTTGTTGACTGTTTTATCCCTTGAACCTAATCTATTCCACTGATCAACTAATCTATTCCTTAGCCAATACCAAATAGTTTTGGTAACTGCTGCTCTATAGTATAGTTTTAGATCTGGTACAGCTAAGCCACCATCATTTGATTTTTTTTTCATTAATTCCCTTGAAATTCTTGACCTTTTGTTTTTCCATATGAACTTTGTTGTTATTTTTTCTAGGTCATTAAAATAGTTTTTTGGGAGTCTGATTGGTATAGCGCTAAATAAATAGATTAGTTTAGGTAATATTCAAATGAGCTTTTCAAATCTGACATTTTATCAGTCAACAAAGGAAATGACAATATTTGCTTAGAAATCCCTGGATAAAAGCTGATAGGGGAAAGAATATACAAACCAAGTTGAACCCTTATTAAGTACTTAATAAGTTACCATTTTCACTACATAAAATGGGGAACCAATAAAGATGTCACTGGAATATTCAAAATCAGAACTCAGACCCTCTTACACAGATAGCATTAGTAGACATCCCCTCCATTATTGGTACTTAATTTGTGGAATCATTAATCAGCCAATCAATAAGAACTTATTTCCCTGAACTTCATTAGTTTCAAAATTAACCCCTCAACAGAGCAATGATAGATTATAATCAGTCATGGGATGTAAAATGCTTCTGATCTTTAATTTTTCTAGTATAGTACCTATTTCTATTAAGGTTAACTTACATTTCCTCCATTAGTTTGGACTTGACTTTATTAGCAAAATTTGTAGGAAAATGAACTCCACAAAAGAAAGAACATATTTTGAATCACTTTTAATAATTTAATTAATAATATATTGATAATTTAAATTTAGTCAAACTTCAAATTGGGCAGCTAGGTGACATAGTGGATCTAGTGCTGGATCTGGAGTAAGAATGACTCATCTTCCTGATTTCAAATCTGACCTCGGATACCTGACATATAGTAAGCACTATGTAAATGTCAGCTGTAATTAATTAGTCCAGTGAGGGAGTACAAGGTCTGGGGTAAGGAAGACTCTTCTTCTTGAGTTCAAATCTGGCTCCAGAAACTCACTAGCTATATGATCCTGAACAATAGACTAGTCATTTAACCCTGTTTACCTCAGTTCCTCATCTGTTATCTTTGGAAAGAAAACCTTAAATGAAACCACAGAGTGGTACACAACTGAAAAACAATTCAACAACAATAAATAAAAAATTTAAAAAACATTTTGCTAAGTATATTTCAATATAATTTGTTTCCTTTATAAACTTATGTGTTTTATTTATTTAAAAACGAGAAGTGCTTAGGCTTAACAAGACAACCCAGAAAGGTCAAGAATCTCTACTCTAAATCTATGATCCTATGCCTTTAGACAAAATATAGTCCCACTGAATTTCAGTTTCCTAAATTATCAAATAAGAGAACATAAAATAAATATAATTAGTGCTGAGTGGGTTCAGAACCCATTGGGCCAATACCCTCAGTAATTAGGAAATGGCTAAACTAACTGTGGGTAATAAATATAATGGAATAATGTGCAAAAATAAGTGATAAATTAGACTACAGAGAAACTTAGAAAGATTTTCATGAGCTAATAGAGAGGAAAGAATAATATGCATGAGAACTACAGTAATATAAAGGAAAACACTAAACAAAATCAAAATTCAAATCTATGCTATTGGAGAATAAAGATATTTTTCTTTGTTTTTTTAAATGAGTAATTAGAGAAACTGCTTTCTTTATAAGGTAGTTTCCTACCTCTCAATGAATTCAATTATCATCTATCTCTCTATCTATCTATCAGCTGAAAGAGAATATAACCTGAGAAAAGTAACAGGATATTTTTTAGATTCAGATTTTTCTAGAAGGTATAAATTGAATCATCCTGACAAAAAAAAAAACAAAAAAACATTTACTAGGTTAAGGATCTTTTAGATTATATTGGCTTGAAGACCTGGAAAATGTCTTCCCAGACATAAAAGTATACAAAAAGGGAATGGGGGAAAGGGGAGAAAGAAAAAAGGGAGGAGAAAAAGGGATCATATCTGAGATACATTAGAACATAAGCCTTGGAAGAGGGATGTGGTTTCATGCTTTGTTTTCATATTTCCAGCCTCTAATCAAGTACCTGATACATGGAAGGCTCTTAATAAATGTTCATTGACTCACTGGTACTTGTTTCCTTTCTTCAAACCTCAGGAAGCTAGCTTCCATAATATACTATTCAATCAACTCCAGACTGAGATATACCTTCCTTTTCTTGGTACAAAGGTGGTAGATTACAAGTATGAAATGAGTCAAATGCTGTAGAGACATGATCAATATACTGATTTATTTTGCTTAATTATATTTTATTCCAAAAGGGGTTTTGGGGGAAGCAGAGGCAACTTGGCAATGACAAAAAGAAGAGAGTAAAAAGAACAGCAAGTAAAACATAAGGGGAAAGAATCTGCTTAAGCAAAGGCATACAAATGAGGATAAGCAGAATACATAAGGAGGAAGGGCTGACTATTTTTAAGTAGAAGGTGTATGAGGGAGTTGTGGGAAGTCAGGTTGAACAGTTAGAATGGGAAGAGCAAATTCAAATTGAATTGATGAGGCTTTGTATTCTAGGATGTAGAGTTTGGATTTTGGCTATGAGGGGCTACAGTAGGAGGATAATGACAAGAGACAATGAAACACAGAATTGATCAAAGGGAGAACACTGAACTTTATTTTTATCATTCAATAAGCATTTAATAAGCACCTACTGGGTACCAGATACATGGTTATAAATACAAAAATAAAATAGCTTCTACCTTCTACATTTTATTAGTCCTAGCTCTACTGAATATAAGCTATACAAAAGAAACATGTTATTGTAGAGAAAGTCCTGGATTTGGAAACAGAGACATGAATTCAAATTTTGTCTATTGTGCTTACTACTTGTATGACAGTAGGAAAGTCATTTAACTTCTGTAGATCTCAGATTCCTCTTCTATTTATAATATAAGGAACCATCTAACCTACTAAGCAGGGACTCCTCACCCTATGAACTTAAAAATTAATTTTAAATTAAAATTAAAATGTTAATAATTTAATAATATAATTTGAATTTAGTCAAATTTCAAATCAGGTGGCTAGGTGGCACAATGGATAGAGTCCTAGAATTGGAGTCAGGAAGACTCATCTTCCTGAGTTCAAATCTGGCCTCAGATACTTCCTACTTGACCTTGAGCAAATCATTTAACCCTATTGGCTTCAAATTCCTCATTTGTAAAATGAGCAAAAGAAAAGAGCAAACAACTCCAGTGTCTTTACCAAGGAAACTCCAAATGGACTCACAAAGAGTGGAACATGATTGAAAAACTTAATATTAATTTTAAATTTAAAAAAATATTTTGATTCTGTATTTCAATATAATTGGCTTCCTTTATAAATCTATGTATTTTATTTTATGCATTTAAAAACATGATTCTGAGAAGTGGCTCATAGGCTTTATCAAACAATCAGAAAGATTAAGAACTTCTACTCTATGCTCTTAGATAAATCACAATCTCATTGAGTTTCAGTTTCCTAAACTATCAAATAATAGAAGATAAGATAAATATGATTAGCACTGAAGGGTTCAGAGAACTACCTGGTCTAACACCCTCACTTTACAGAAGGGGAAACTGTGGCCCAGAGAATTTAGATGATTTGCCTCATGTCACACAAACCGTTTGAATTCTCTTCAGGCAGGATAGGGCAGGGCACCATGGCAGAGAGCCTGAGATAGGAGGAAGTAAGTTAGCTGAGAGAAGTGGTCAATAAAAGATGAATATGTTAAAAATTAAACTTTATTGTGGTAAAATAAAATTATTATGATGTAGTAACAAGAACACTAGTTAGTAAGAGTTAAGATCAAGGTTCAAATCCCCACTCTGATATTTTCTAGCCATGGCTCCCTAATAAAGTTGATGCTAAGAAATGATGATGATAATAACAGCTAGCATTTATATAGGGTGTTCCCCAAATCTTAGTGCAGTTTTCAGCTTTAATAGCTCAAAACTTCACTAAGATTACTGACACATAGTATATAGTACATTGTAAGTTTGCAAAGCACTTCACAAATACCTTTTCAAAAATCCTAAGAGACAGGTGCTTTTATCATTTGTATTTTTACAGATGAGGAAACTGAGTCAAACAGTAGTAACTTGCCTATGGTCACATAGCTGAAATACGATGTATAAGATAATATGAACTTGGCTCTTCCTGATTCCAGATCAAACACTCTTATTCACTGTACTACCTAGATGCTTAATTTTACTGAGCCTCAGTCTCATGTGCAAAATGGGGGTAGTACTTCTTTCTATGCTTAGCTTACAGGTCTGTCGTGAGGAAAGTCTTTTGTAAGCATTAAAGCACAATGTAAATATAAGCAATTATTACTGAGTACTTATTCCTAGCAATAGTCATACATACCATGATAGAAGGAGATATTCCTTTTATCTCCTGTCACTGTTATAATAAGAAAGGTATTGCAAGGTAGTTGCAAGGGGAGAGTTCCATTTGAAATCAAAGTAGTAGCATAAGCTGCTACTTATATAACCAAGTATTTTTATAAAATTGCAACTTCAACACAATCAATGTATTTTTTCTCATAAGGATGGTACTATTTAGTTTATACTGCACCCTCTGAATTTTTGGAAAAGTAAGTGCTATATGAACACAAAGCATGGCTAATGTAATTACAGGTGAGCCCAGTATAAATAACAAAGATTTCCACAGTGACAAGCAGAAATGTCTCTTGAAAGGGTACTTTCCTGCATATCGAGTGACACTCTCGCCCTTTGTCCAAACAACAGTTTGACAGCTGTAGGTTCAGGTACCTAACTATGCTTGAAACAACTGATAGGTAATGAGTTTTATATAAGGATGCCCTGAAGATCATGTTGCAGGACAAAGGAATAAAAAGGCAAGGGAAGTGAAGTGGGTAAAAGGAGATGCAATATGTTCAAGTCATCTGCCCTAATGTAATAGGTCACTCCCTCAGATTTTAAAACATGAAAATAGGTCCTCTGGAAGCAGAATTTTTACTAGATAAAATATCGCCACTGGAAGAGAGAAAATCTTTTTAAAGAAACAATGACAGCTTTGTAACTTCAGGAAACCATTGCTATCTCTCTTCTACTCCAATTCAATAAGGAATGATTTTTACTATATTATCTCAAACCTCATTAAAGAGTAGACTCCATTCATTCAGAGCCATGATGCTTCACTGGGCTGAATAGACTAAATAGATTAATTTAGATTTTTAGTATGTAGGTACACATTACTACATTACTTTGTGAAATTGTTCCTGGCAAGAGTTCTCCTCTGAAGGAAACAAGCAGATCTGAAGAAGCTTTAGCAGATGATAAATATTTATCCAGATTCAACAAAATGATTCAAAACTTTCAGTGGAAATGGGAATGAAGATGAATATACAGACAAATATGTATTTTAGAACTGCTTTCTTCTATGCTTGAGAAATGTATGTGTAAACAGATTGATCACCACAGCATAATGTTTAGCACAATGTCTGGCACACACATGCTTAATAAATGTGACAACATTCTCACATTGATAAATGGTCAAAGAATACAAACAAACAATTTTCAGATGAAGAAATTAAAACCATTTCTAGTCATATGAAAAATACTCTAAATTATTATTGATCAGAGAAATGAAATTAAGACAACTCTAAGGTACCACTACATACTTGTCAGATTGGCTATGATGATAGGAAAAGATAATGGTAACTATTGGAGGGGGCATGGGAAAACTCGAACACTAATACATTGTTGATGGAGTTGTGAACTGACCCAACCATTCTGGAGAGCAATTTGGAACTATGCCCAAAGGGTTATAAAACTATATATATAGTTTTGATCCAGTGATATTTCTACTGGGTCTGTATCCCAAAGAAATCATTAAAAAAAGGAAAAGGTACTACATGCACAAAAATGTTTATAGCTGCCCTTTTTGTAGTAGCAAGGAATTGGAAACTGAGTGGATGTCCATAAATTGGGGAACAGCTGAATAGATTATAATATATGAAGGCAATGGAATATTATTGTTCTATAAGAAACAATCAGCAGGATGATTTCAGAAAAGCCTGAAGAGACTTACATGAACTGATACTAAATATAATGAGTAGAATCAAGAGAATATTATATACAGTGCCAACAAAATTATATGATAATCAATTCTGATGGACGTGGCTTTTTTCAGCAATGAGATGATTCAGGTCAATTCCAATGGACTTGTGATGGAGATCTCTATTCATTCATCTCTATTCAGAAAGAAGACCGTAGGGGCTGAATGTGGATCACAACATAGTATTTGCACCATTTTTGTTGTTGTTTGCTTGCTTTTTCCCCTCATTTTTTTCCTTTTTGATCTGATTTTTCTTGTGCAGTATGATAAATGTGGAAATATGTATTGAAAAATTGCACATGTTTAACACATATGTTATTGCTCTCTAGGGGAAAGAGTGGGAGGAAGGGAGGAAGAAAAACTTGGATCACGGGTTTTATGAGGGTGAAAGTTTAAAATTGTCTTTGCATGTATTTTGAAAGCTAAAAGCTATTATTAAAAATAAATAAGAATAATACCTTCATCAACAGACTCAATGTCTCATGCTCAGGCTATATTAGGCAGTGCCTTGCTTCTAAAACAAAATTCTCCCCTGAAAATATGAAAAATATTAAAGGCACTAAATACTGTCTATTCTGTTTACATCAGTTAAGACAGTGTGGTATCTATTTATATATTTTCTTCTGCAGGAGTACCCCAAAAAAGTTCTCTACACTGCAGGACAATGAATTCTTTGTTCCTAAAGCAGAGACCCAAACCAACAAGTAAGCTCATATTTCATTTGATTTTTTTTTTTGGTAGAGGGCAAACTTGGAGATAAGTAGAAAGATATGATCATACCATCCATGCCTGGAAAAAGCTTCAATAATAACAGCTTTACTAAATAAAGATTGGGATCTCAAAAAGACACACATTTTTCTCCACCACCAATTTTTAAATGAAACAAATATTTTAATAGAGTGTATCTTAGGAGGCTTAACGTGATACATTTTTGAATGTCTAAAATAAAATTTCTCAACATTGCTGTTCTTGGTCTATTCATGAAAAAATGTGGAGTTTGAAAATATCATTCATTTTAAGCTGTGCTGACATCTATTTATTAGAGGGTTCAGTTATATAGATTAACCTATCCTATGTGGATATGTCAATATTATATTAAATATAAAATAAATTATCTGTGTGTCCAAATCAGTATCAGTGTGGCCCAAAATATAAGGGAAGAGGTATCATGAGTTATATTTGTATATGTATATAGAATAGGTCTGATCAAAAAATATTCTCTTTAGCTTTCACTTTGACCCAGTGTTTCCCTGGGAATATAACTATACTAGCAAAGATTCATAAGTTTCACTTGATTAACAAAGGGGTTCATGATAAACAACAAAATTTAAGAACTATATTCTAACCTGATCCACTTAATATGCTCCCTTTTTCTGTATAGACCTCTCTTGCATATGACCAAGAACCAGTCAATCCTCCAGGATATAACTATAAATGGCCCTCTATCATGAACACACTATCCCTTACTGTTACCTATTAGTACAAGCAGAACCATCTCTGTTGGCTGACTTTGCTCAATCTAATTCAAATTTCCTCCCTATGGGCCCCAGTCTTTTTAGGGCAAAGTAGGCATGTAGATATAACACCCTTTAAAAATTCCTGGTTATAAAATATGCTTCTCTAAGAAGGGGAGGGGGAGAAAGAGACATAGGAACTGTGCTGTCCCTAGAATAGTTTCCAGCACTGTAGGTGCTTATTGAATTTAATTAATTAATTAGTTATTTAAACTAATGAGCATTTATTACATTCTGTGCCAAGCACAACTTAGTTCCATAATGTAAGTGATCAGACTTATCTTTTCTAATTTTTTCTGTAGCCACTTATGGCATAGAAGCTTGCTCATGGTTTTAATTAAACTAAAATACTTGCTTAGGTACATACTAAATTTATGAAACATATACTACTTTGATTTAAGAAGATTTATAGGGGTAGAATGGAGAAGGCAAGTAGAATTATAAAAACTAACCCTGGTAAAATATAATAATTACAAATGGGTAAATTTGATAACCTCTGTTCTGTTAATGGATGCTACATATTATATATATGTATATAGAATATACATATAAACATATGTGCAAAGACAGAGACAGAGACTGAGAAAGACACACAGAGATTGAGACATACCAAAATAAGGTAATATTTGCTTTACTAAAGCATTTTGAATGAAGGAGTCCAAGGGTTAACACCAAGATTAACAACATCAGCAGCTGCCCATGGTGCTGAACGCTGAAAGCTTCCCCATAAAGTTGTAGAGATCAGGAGTGAGCATCTCTCTATCCTTGGAAGTACAATTATGAACTCTCCATGCCTTTTTCTATCCCTTTCCAAACAAAAGCCTGACACTTCACACTTTAAAATTAGGAATTTACCATTTTATGTTTCCTATTTTTTTCATTTATTAGACCTTATCATTTCTTTGGGAGACAAGTGAATTCTTCTTATATGTCAGACAAGAAACCTAAGCCATAAAGCACTCTGTTAGAGTTTGCCTAGAAAGTTTTCAGGTTACAATTCTCATCTTTGAGTAATGCTATTTCCCTTATAGCACGTCAATGCTGATGGGACCATATTTCAGAATTCAAGAAACCTCTTTAATTTGAAATATAGATGACTTCTGAGACAAAGCAAGAATTCTACTTATAGTTAAATATATGGATTTCTACAAACACAGTCTTAATTTAGACACAAAGATTAAGGATAAATAAAGACAAATAGGAAAAAAAATCCATAGTATTTTCAATGTTCACCTAGACTCAAATCAGTCAAAAAATTAAGTACCTATTTTGTTGTAGACACTGTAAACATGAATTCATTATCAAAATTTAACAAATATGTGATGAATATTAAGAAATAATGAATTCTTTTGCTACTGGGGCACAAGTTTCCATTTTACAAATGTTCACTTGCAAGTAGGTCCCTGGAAAATCAGACATTGACCCAAATGTCTTAACCAACATAACTAGATCATAGCATTAGAAGTAAAACCTAGTCTTTAACACCCAGACTAATACTATCCCTCACAGGTGATGCTGCCTGTTTAATGAAAAGTTTTTGTGTACAGGCTCAGTGATTAAAATCCACATTAAACCAGGGTAAGCAAAAACTGAGCAGTCTAAAGCATCAATTTTATGGTTACACTGCTGACAGAAAAAAGTTAAACAAGTAGTAACTTGGCATAGGCCTCAAAGAGAATCTCTCAGAACTGAGATCATATCCTAAGATTTTCTGACTGTACTAATCTTTAAATATGCAGATATATTGCACATAAGCTTCATTTTAAAATCTTTTCTGAAATAAAAACATCTTTTCTGAGAAAAGATAAATATTCAAGCTAAATTTAATTTTTGTTTGAGAAATTCTCCCCCCCCCCATTTTAAGATATACCACTCATTGAGAATTAATTAAAATCAATAATCATTTATTAAGTATCTGTTTACAGTACAGATTCTAGGGACTGGAAATAGAAGATCATAAAAAATTAGCTCCTGACATCAGAGCTTACATTCTATTGGGAGTGTTTGTGTGGGCATAACAGGACAAATACAGAGAGACAGAGACAGAGACAGAGTATTTGAAAAGTGAAAGAGTATTAACACCTAGGGATATCTAGGATTCTCCCAGGAAGCAGTCCCTGAGTTGAACACTGAAGGAAGCCAAGAATTCAAGGAGAAGGAGATGAACAGAGAGTGTGTTTAAGGAATAGGAGACATACTTTGCACAAAGGCATAAACTGAGAGGTGGAAAACTGTGTTTGGGAAAAAACAAGTAGGCAAGTTTAGCCAAAACATAGAATGAATGAAGTAAAATAAAATGAAATGTCTGGAAAGGTAAACTGAAGTCAGACTGTGTTGTTGTTATTGTTCAGTCATTTTCAATATTGTCAAAGTCTTAATGACTTAATTTGTGGTTTTCTTGGCAAAGCTACTGGAGCCATTTCCTTCTCTAGCTCATTTTACAGATGAGAAAATTGAAGCAAACAGGTTAAGTGGCTTGCCTAGAATTGCACAGCTAATAGGCAATATATAGCCTTTTTCTCACTTCAGGTCCAATCCTTTATCCACTGTACAATCTAGCTACTCCAAAGCCAGACTGTACATGGCTTTAAATGGCAAGCAGTTAGTATTTTATCCAAGAGCAACAGGAGTCACTAAAGGTCTTTGAATAGTGGGATGTTATGATCACACTTGTGCTTTGGAAAGATAATTTTGTCCATTGTGTGAAGGATGGATTGGAGAAGGGAGACTATAAACAGGGAGAACAAGGAGGGGAATACTGCAATAATCTAGGTGATGTGGAATATAAATAGCATGATGGTCATGTATGTGTAAAAGGGACAGAAGTGAAAAACAATGTCAAAGTATCTCAAAATACAATGGACAATGATTAAATATCAGGAATGAACTGGACTTATATCCCAAAGAAATTTTAAAGAAGGGAAAGGGACATATATGTGCAAAAATGTTTGTGGCAGCCTTTTTTGTAGTGGCTAGAAACTGGAAATTGAATGGATGCCCATCAATTGAATGATTGGGTAAATTGTGGTATATGAATGTTATGGAATATTATTGTCTGTAAGAAATGACCAGCAAGATGAATACAGAGAGGCCTGGAGAGACTTATATGAACTGATGCTGAGTGAAATGAGCAGGACCAGAAGATCATTATATACTTCAACAACAATACTATATGATGATCAAATCTGATGGAAGTGGCTATCTTCAATAATGAGAGAATCCAAATCAGTTCCAATTGATCAGTAAGGAACAGAACCAGCTACACTTAGTGTAAGAACACTGGGAAATGAGTGTGGAATACAACATAGCATTTATACTCTTTCTGTTACTGTTTGCTTGCATTTTTGTTTTTCTTCTCAGATTATTTTTACCGTCTTTCTAAATCCAATTTTTCTTGTGTAGCAAGACAATTGTAAAAATATATATACATATATTGTATTTAACCTATACTTTAACATATTTAACATGTATGGGTCTACCTGCCATCTAGGGGAAAGGGTGGAGGGAAGGAGGGAAAAAGTTGGAACAGAAGTTTTTGCAAGGGTCAATGTTGAAAAATTACCCATGCATGTTTTGTCAATAAAAAGCTATAATAAAAAAATATCTGTCAAAAGTAAAAAAAAAAAAACCTTTAAAAATTAAAAAGTAATATTAAGAGTGAGTGATAAGATTGAGTGGAAGATAACTCCAAAGTTGTGGACTTGTTTTGCTGGAAGACTGATGATGCCTCAAGAAAAATAGGAATGTTTGGAAATATGGAGGGATTAGGAAGAAAAGAGAAAAAAGATGATTAATTCCAATATGGATGTGTTGAGTTTAAGTTATCTACAAGTGGAGATGCCCAGTAAGCCACTAGTGATACAGTGATGGGACAAGCGCTTAAGATAAAGATAAGAGCTACATATATAAATATGGAGAATCATCCAAATAGATAATGATTACATCCATGCAAGTTTGTGAAATCAAGAATGAGGACATAGAAAGAGAAGATGACTCAAAAAGGTGTCTCAGGGGACACTCATAGATAAGGGGAGGGAAATGGATGCAGATCCAGATAGAATTTTAATAGCATGATGGTTGTATGTGTGGAAAGAAGGGGATAGATGTTTAAAATGTTATCAAAGTAGAATGAACAAGATGATTCCAAAGTTGTGAACCTATTTTGCTGGAAATATGGTGGTGCTCTCAAGAAAAAGAGAGGTATCTGTAGCCATCAAAAAAGACTGAAAAGATAGGTGGAGAAACAAGGGGAGAACAGTAGTAAGAACAAAAAGGGTGAAAAGTACATGAGAGAGGAGGTCAAGAGGGTCAAAATAGATTAAGGAAAAGAGATGAAAAAGGAAGGAAAAAAGAGAGTATATTATAGAATAAAAAACAATAATAATACATACAATGGTCTCTTTACCTTACCGTAAGTTCTCTATTCCTACATGTTTTTGCAGAGAAGAGACAACTTAACTCCCTAATCTTCAAATGACATCACTGGACTCCCATTTCATCCCTTCCCCTCCATCCTCAGCTTAATGGATTCCATTTATTCTGTCCTATTCAGGATGAAACTGCTCTGTAGGTGACTTATAATCTTGAGTAAATTATAATCAATACTTGGGTTTTTTCTTACAAATTTATGATTCTAATTTAACACATTTTCCTCAACTAAATGTTCCAAGTGTCTCCAACCACTGGTATTACTTTTATAGCAATAAAACAAATTTAAGAAAGTGAGCTGTTACACAGCTTTCTCTCACATACTGATTTGGCAGTGTATACTACTTATTCACTTTGTATATAGCTTCTATCACCATAAACATTAGCAAGAAGCACAACCTACATTGCTGACATGTTAACTCCAAAGAAAATTAACCACAAAGTTAAGAGTAATTAATTATTAGGAGCATCTATGGATTTGTTTTTCCTAAAATATAGGTCTGATTAAGTCACTCTTCTTGCTCAGAAATTTCCAATGGTTCCCTATCACCTAAAAGTTAAAATACAAAACTACTCATTCTGGCATTTAAAATCCTAATGGTGTGGAAGCAAGTTACATGACTCTTTTTTTTTGTACTCATATGTTCTAGACAAAACAGCTTACTCAGTATTCCCTGAATTCTATATTACATCACTGGTCTTCATGACTTTGAACAGGTTCCCTTTCATGCCTGAAATATATTCTTTCTTCATTTCTCTCTTGGGATGCTGAGAATGTCATCATGGAGGAAGGCCAGAAGGAATCATAGACAATCATGGCAGTACTGAAAGGTACATGATGATGCAGAAATTTGATTTGCTTGACTATATGGGCATTTGAAATAAAGAATTTTGTTTTTCTAGCTTTCCCAGTTGGGGAAAAAGGAAGGCAGGAAGGAAAGAATGGATACAAAAAGAAAACAAAATTTAAAATAGGAAGTTATATTATAAATTTATTGTGCATATCTATAAGTATTATAAAACAAAATTTATATAATAGTGTTTCAGAGTTTCAAGAATTAATTTTACAATATATATGGAAATTCTCACTTTATTTGGCATTTAAAATCAAAACTAGTAAATTTTAAAATAAACTTTTAAAAATTTTGAAATATTACTTTAATAACCTCCATTTAGATGCCTCCTTCTCCTAGAAGTCTTTTCTGGTTCCCCATGTTCATGTTTTCTCTTTCCTCAAATTATATACTTGTCTTACTTAATACTTACATACTTATAAGTATGCATATACTTATCAGCTTACATGCTCTAAACATTCTCATCTGAGTAGAAGGTAAATTCCTTGAAGGCATGGACTATTTTTCTTTTTTTTTTAATTGTTGTATCCCCAATATTTAGCAAAGTGCATCACACAAAGTAGGCACTTAATATGTGATTGAACCAAATCCTTTTATTCTTATGTGAATTCTTTACTAGCTTTAAGGGAACTGTAGAAATCCAGGGAAATAAATAGAAGGGAAAAGAACAAAACCTCAGAGGTAAAATCTGTTGCAATCATTTATACTCATTTTCTCAAGCACTAACAAGAAAAAATATGGTCATCTCTAACACAAAGGTCAATTCTAAGTTTCAGTTTCATTGTTATAGAATTCTTTAAATACCAGATGTTAAGATAAAGCCACTCTAAATTTAAAGGGGGAAAGTATTAGTTTATTATAAATCTGAGATCATAAACCTGACTGATGTTTGCTAAAAAAGATAAATATCAACATAAGGTTTTAAGAAGCAATATGACTTAGTAGCACTATCTGTATGTCACTTTAATTCTCTGTGTGCATCATTTTCTTCATCTATAAGATAGGAATAATAATAATACATATACAATCTATTTTGGAGTGCTACGCTGAGGAAAGAAATCTGGCAACAATATGAGTTATTAATGAAACTTTGTTATAAAGTTCCTATCCTTTTCTTTAAAGCAAGTATTTACAAATTAAGAGAGCAAATTCCTTATGTCCACAGAGAAGATTTAAATGTTTAGACCTGGAGAAGAAATAAGACTTAGAACTGGCACTTCAACAACCAAGAGATATTATATACTCTTGTCTTTCTCAAGCTTCCTGAAGATATTTTCCCATAAAAATCACCTTATTTTGTGAAAAAAGATAGATTTCTGAAAAACTGTTTATAATTCAAAGTTTTATGAATCTAATAATATATATGACATATTAATGTATCAATCTCTAGTACTCTAAATCACTTTTATAGAGAAATGCAAATTAAAGCAACTCTAAGATATCATTTTCACACCTATCAGATTGGCCAAAATAATAAAAAAGGAAAGTGATAAATGTTGGAGAAGATGTGGGAAAATTGGGATATTAATGCAGTGTTGGTGAAGCTGTGAACTGTTCCAACCATTCTGAAGAGAAATTTGGAACTATGCCTAAAGGGCAACCAAACCCTTTGACCAAGCAATACCACTACTAGATTTGTATCACAAAGAATCATTAAAAAGGGAAAAGAACCTACATGTACAACAATATTTATAGCAGCCCTTTTAAAGGTGGCAAAATATTGGAAACTGAGGGAATGCCATCAATTGGGGAATGGCTGAACAAGCTGTGGGTACATGAATGTAACAAAATACTATTGTGCAATAAATATTGTGCAAAAAAAAAAAAAAAAAATGATGAACAGGCAAATTTCAGAAAAACCTGGAAAGACTTGTACAAATTGATGCAAAGTGAAATGAGCAGAATCAGGAAGCATACAGTATCAGCAATATTGTATGATGATCCTCTATGAGTGGCTCAGCTCTTCTCAGCAACACAAAAATCCAAGAAAAGTACAAAGAACTGACAAAGGAAAAGGCTAACTAAATCAGATTTTAAAAACCCAATGGATTCTGAATGCAGATAGAAGCATTTTTTTCCTCTATTATTTCTTGTGGGGGTTTTTCCTGTTGATCCAACAGGAAAAGGCATCAGAGAGGCAGTTTTCAAACTTTTTGGTATCAGGCCCTTTTACATGATTGAATATGACAAACAAAAGCTTCTGTCTATATGAGTTATACATACTGATATTTACTGTATCATATATTAAAACATCCTACTATTATTATGAAAATGGTTTTGACTTTGCAAATCCTCTGTTGATCCAAAGAAGATCCTGTTGATCTTCTTTCACAATGGTGACAAATACAGAAATGTTTTACATGATAGCACATGTATAAACTATATCAAACCTACCTTCTTTGGAAGAGGATAGGGGAGAGAGGAAGAAAAATATGGAACTCAAGATCTAAATGAATACCAAAAATTTTCTTTATATGTATCTGTGAAAAAATAGTTTAAACAAAAAAAATATCATCTTCTAGGGAAATTTATCATTGAAAGGAGTTTGGTGAATTCTATTGAGTTGTTTGTTCTTTTCCTTCTCTTTCTTCTTCATTCTTCAGAAGTTACTAAAGGAATTTATCCCATTACTAATGGTAGTGTACAACTACTAATGGATTGGTTTTTTCCTTCTTAGGCAACCTGGGAGTTCCTCACTCCAAGTAGTTCATCATATTGTTTGTGAACTTAGTATAAGCAACCACTTCAACCACTGCAACCTCAGAAGTGAGCAACCACTGCAGCTCAGAACTCTAAAATTCAAGTTATCTAATAGCCTCCAATTCCTTGTATATCAGGGATTATATAGCCCCACACACTCAGCTAAATATCAGAGAGGCAGTTTTCAAACTTTTTGGTATTAGGCCCTTTTACATGATTGAAAATGACAAACAAAAGCTTCTGTCTATATGAGTTATACATACTGATATTTACTGTATCATATATTAAAACATCCTACTATTATTATGAAAATGGTTTTGACTTTGCAAATCCTCTGAAAAATTCTCACAGTTCCTTGAACTACACTTTAAGTGCCACTGTATTAGATTACTTCAATCATTAATCTTCCCTTCTATTGCCCAATCACCTGCATACCTAATTATTTATAATTCCTCCATTGGCCAACAAAGTCTATTTCATTCAGTGCTTATTTTTATACATACTTCTAGCCAAATATCTTTTTTTTTGTTTTTAAATATAATTCCCTCATTTATTCATTCTTTTTTTTAAATTATAGCCTTTTATTTACAAGATATGTACATGGGTAATTTTCAGTATTGATAATTGCAAAACCTTTTCTTCCAATTTTTCCCCTCCATCTCCCCACCCCCTCCCCAGATGGCAGGTCGATCAATACATGTAAAATATGTTAAAGTATAAGTTAAATACAATATATGTATCTATGTCCATACAATTATTTTGCAGTACAAAAAGAATTGGACTTTGAAATAGTGTACAATTAACCTGTGAAGGGAATCAAAAATGCAGGCAGACAAAAATAGAGGGATTGGGAATTCTATGTAGTGGCTCAAAGTCATCTCCCAGAATTCTTTCTCTGGGCGTAGCTGGTTCAATTCATTACTGCTCTATTGGAACTGATTTGGTTCATCTCATTGTTGAAGAGGGTCACATTCATCAGAATTGATCACCATATAGTATTGAAGTATATGATCATCTCCTGGTCCTGCTCATTTCACTCAGCATCAATTCATGCAAGTCTCTTCAGGCCTCTCTGAAATCATCCCGCTGGTCATTTCTTATAGAACATAATATTCCATAATATTCATATACCACAATTTATTCAGTCATTCTCCAATTGAGGGGCATCCACTCTGTTTCCAGTTTCTGGCCACTACAAAGAGGGCTGCCACAAACATTCTTGCACATACAAGTCCCTTTCCCTTCTTTAAAATCTCTTTGGGATATAAGCCCAGTAGTAACACTGCTGGATCAAAAGGTGTGCACAGTTTGATAACTTTTTAAGCATAGTTCCAAATCGCTCTCCAGAATGGCTAGCTGTTTCACAATTCTACCAACAATGCATCAGTGTCCCAGTTTTCCCACATCCCCTCCAACATTCCGCATTATCTTTCCCTGTCATTCTAGCCAATCTGACAGGTATGTAGTGGTATCTCAGAGTTGTCTTAATTTGCATTTCTCTGATTAAAAATGACTTGGAGCACCTTTTCATATGGCTAGAAATAGTTTCAATTTCTTCATCTAAGAATTGTCTGTTCATATCCTTTGACCATTTATCAACTGGAGAATTAGCCAAATATCTTGACCCATAACCTAGCTAAACATGCAGATATTATTTTACCAGTGACTAACAGATATGGAAGCCTTAATTTCCATTTAAAAAAATGATTCTACCATAAAATGGAAGTGAATACTGCATAATTATAATGACCACATTAGGCCTAAGGAAAAAGCTAAAAAAATTCATTTCCTTCTTTGCAATGCAAAAGCAGGAAATTATAGAAAAAATGTTGCATATATTGTTAGATGTAATCAGTGGGCAGACCTAGTGTTGGTCATTTTTTGCTAAACTATTTTTCCTTTCTTTTTTAATCTCTGTATAAGGTAAGGGGAAAGCATGAGAGATTAAAAAATTAATATGATAATAATAATAATAATAACTTTTAAAAAAAAGAATGTCAGACTAGTCCTTGCCATGGTGTACATTTGGCAAGTATACTCTTACTCTTCTTCTAAGTTTTCACTCTTTTCTACAATGTGTAAAAGTCAAAGTATATGAATTAAAAAGCATTTCTTAATTACATATTATGTACCTAGCATGAGTGTAGCAAGACAACTATAGAATCTGCAGGTGTGCATTCAAATTCTACCTCAAATGCTTATAACTTGAGGCTTCAGTTTTCTCATCTATGAAATACATGTAAATGTGTAACATGTAATGTTATGCATCTAACAATAATACATATGTAAATATGTATTACAATACACAATGTGCATTCTGTATACATATGTACATTTGTACAGAGTACATTTACACATGCAATACACATGTAAACATGTAATGTGGTGAATGTATGTGTGTGATGCATATATAATTATAATACATATACAATACATATGTAAAATAATATATAAAATAATAAAATTAATAATAATATATGAAAATATGTAAAATAAAAAGATTGAAACTTTTGAAAATCAATTGATGTCCACGGAGGTCAAAGTCTAGAATGAGAATTCTATGAAACAAAAAAGTACATCACTTGCTTCCAGGAAAATGACATTAAAATAGGCAAAGACAATACAAGTAAGTGAATGGCGGGCTTTGATCTGGAAAGTTATGGGAACAGTGAGTGTAATCATATGACAACTGAATATCTCCTTTCTAAAAGTGGTAGTGTTGATTTGATTACTGTTTCCAAAATAAGAGGTGGAAGGGGAGGGAGATGCTGGTAGGGGATATTTGAGATGGCAGAAGCAACATGATGGATCTCAAGCACTTATTAGGAATTCTCACTAATCAAGAGCACAAGACTCTAAAACATGGTCTAGGCAGAGGGTAGTGCCAGGAATTTCACTATTATTTCATTTCTGGTTCAGCCACCCAGAAGAATAGTATATCTGAGCAAAAAGCTGATGAAAGCAAAGATGTTAGTCACTGAATAAGCTCTTAATGAGGTGTCAAATAACTCTTGGCTGATACATTCTAAAGATTAACAAACAATTAAATAAAGGCCCACACTAAAATAACTGCAAAGTCTTCTTAAAAGATTTCTCTGTTCCATCTTGCCTTTAATCATTCTAGCATTAACTTGTTACCTAGATTTCTAAAAGAGCTGAACCATAAAGTTAACTTTAATTTGTTTTCCTTCAGCATCAGAAACACACTGACTGAGATGTAAATCAGCCTGATAAAAATGTTTTAGTGCCAACTTTCATATCATTATTTCTCTTTTTTCAAAGAGCCAAGGAGCAGATGGGCTCAATAAGAGAGCTCAGGCAACTATTTATTTGATTTATAAGAAGAAACTCCTGTTTAGGTCTCTAGGCACATATTCAGAAACCATGCAAATTTTCATGATCAAACATTATTGGACATTCCCATAATAGGAAGTTTCTTCCACATCAATGATACAAAGACATGAATAGTGAACAACATCCAAAGGAATGATTGATTACATGGAAAATCTATCATCACAACAACAAAATTAATTGGGACATAAATGAACTCAGTGAATTCCCAAGATGTAAAGTAGCCTCTCTACTCTACCCAAACCATTCTCATGCATCTACCATTCTCATTCTTATATAAAATGAGGAATATTAACTCCCTTAAAAGAAATCTTTTTTAAAATCTCCTTTTTCAAAAATCTGAGAACGAATTTACCTCAACACCAAACTGGTTTATATGTAGATAGTTATGAAATAGAAATTAAAGAAATATAATATAGAGCAGGGGTTCTTAAACTTTTTTGTGTCAAGCACCCCTTTGAGAGTCTGGTGAAGTCTATGGACTCCTCAGAATAATGATTTTAAGTGAATAAAATGTAATATGCAGAGGATTGCAAGGCAAAACAAATATATTGTAATAATTATCAAAATACATTTTAAAAAATAAAGTATACAGAACCCAGTGAGAACCTCCAAAGGAGCAAACTACAAAAGAGCAAGAATCCATGGTTAGGCATGCGTGGAACCATTAAAGACCCACATAAACATAGCGGAGAATAATGTTTTCAATGACTACAATATCTCAAACTAAAAAAAAGATAAAAACAAAGCCCCAAACTGAGTAAATATAATGACCAATCTTGTTTCTAGAGAAGAGAAGAATAAACTTTTCTTGGTACAGAATTAGAGAATTTCACCTTTGAAGTGTTGAAAATGGGTCAAAAGAAGGGCTTATTGTATTGATATAGACATATCTGGAAATGAATGGATAAAAAAAAACAAAAAACCATCAATTTTTGGAGAGACTAAGGTGGGATAGAGAGCCAATCACTGGCCTTCCAAATCTTTTGTATAAGGAACTTCCAATGTTTTATGATTTAGGGCAAAGCACTGATAGCCCAATCCATCAGGCTAATATGTAAAGGCAGATAATTGAAAGGAAATCTAATGTTCAAGTAGTAATTCCCAAGATTTCCTCTTATGTGGGTTCCCCAAAAGCTACCCTGGTTTAAGTATGTTGTAAGTTAGCATACCCTCAAATAGTTCACAAGCCCCTAATCAATGTGTTTCTTTTATCATACAATGAAAAGATACATTAGGTTAAAACAAAAGATATTTCAACTGGATACCAAAATAATTAACCAGAAAGATCCCCCCACATAAACATGGAGATAATGTAGATGTAAACTTTTTTGTGTCATGCACCATAACCATACTACCAGTGAAAGGGACTCCCCACCAGCAACATTCATGGCCAAGGAACATACAAAGTCAGGACAACTCACACTTCTAAGGTGGTATCCTTGTCGACCTACTTACAAAAAAATCTTCCTTCACTCAGGACATTTCCACTTGTCACTACACTCTGACAGTATTATCAATTGAGCTGCTTTTTTTCTGGGAGTCTCTACTGAGCTTCGGCTGCAGTCTGCTGGTGAAATTTAGCTACATGAACTCTTTCTTAAAGGGAGAGAGATCTATTGCTCTTTTAATTCATTTCCTAGGATCTTTCTTAGTTCTGTTGTACTACTGACTAGCTAAAGAAGCCCGTGGGCATTTGTCTGTCTTTTGAACTAAATTATATGGTTTCCAGTCTAACTCAGTTTAAAGTTTTGCTGGAAGTTAGGATTCCAAAAATTCCCTTTAGCTCCTATCACACTTCTGGGTCCCTGTAAATTGTGGCAAGAGTTCCACTTAGTAAAACCTGCAAAAAGCATTGGGTGGAGTTGGGAGTACAGTACATCATGAGGAGGGATATCCCTCCTCAACTCACCAAATCCTTTAATCACTAGCCAGATTTCATGCATGTCATCTCAAGAGGAATTCAGAAAAGGGATGGGCGGAGCTCATCATTTTTATCCTACTTTCCTTTAGCAACTAAATTAATGTAATCTGTATCATTAAGTAAAAAAGTCAATACTCCAAAAATTACAGATTTAATGCAATAGTAATTAAAATATCATTGGGGTTTTTAGAGAACTATATAAAGTCACAATTAAAATTTCAGGGCAATACATATAGGTAATAATACCAAAAGTTAGTTTGGGGAAGAAGGTTGAAGAAGGTGTGCAATTTAGAACAAAGATCAAACTCAAAAGCAAATTAGAAGGATAGGATTATAGGGTTATATGTGTAGATCAGGAAAAGACCCAAGAAGCCATGTGGTCCAACTCCTTCATTTACAGAGAGAAAATTGAAGATCAGAATAGTTAAATGATTCCTCCTACCTTGGTCTATTTGATTGGAGGTCAATAAATCAAGAGACAAAGCTAATGGACAATTGCCAGATGGATAGTAAAGAGCCACTAAAGAAAAAAGAACACTATCATTTATACAAGATTGACAACGTACAGCAAAAGTTAAAGATCAAATCAACAACTCTGTTTCTTTCCTTATTTGGGAAGCTAAGTAATAGGGACAAAATGTAAGATGATTTGGGGGGAGAATATGCTCATCAGCAGTCTAAGGAGTGGCCAAATTTCAGGTTTGTTCCAGTGGGGCTGTCTTTCTATAATTAATCTTATTAGAATAAGTGGTGGGGTAAAAGATATCTAAAATACTGGAAGCCTTCTTCAAGATAGAATCAGTAGGGTGCAGCCTATTGCTAAATAAAATACAGATTGAGGGTCTGTCTTTATTTATACAACCCTATAGCTGCTTCTTTTTTCTCTATATATGAAGTCATAAGATTATGTTTTTGGAGGAAATATTTTTGAATATTCTTCAAAACTCTGAGTATACATTATCCATTTCCTTCACAATGGCAATGTATTTGATTATAGCCATTCCTACCTAAGCCTTTATATCAAAGCAGCAGACTCTAAAAACTGAGAAAATAAAACAAAAAACATTGAATCCGTCACTATTTTAAAATAAGTTTAATAAACATCATTAGTTACCCAAAAAGAGGCAGAAAGGAGGCCAGAAACCCCCTCTGACCAAAGAATGAAAAAAACCAAGCAACTGTGAAGACTGACTAAACATTACAAACATCACTTCACAAAATAGTGAAAGAGAGAAGAGACAACAAGCTTACAGAAAATTTGACATGAAGTTCGGCTAATCCCAAGATCACTTTGGACAAAATTAGAAAAAGGAGAACAAATAGATATGAAACAAAAATGACATTTCTACAATGATCTTTTCCCAGAGACAATAACAGAATATTTGAACTCTTCCACCAAAGTACCAAAGGCACTATTGTGAGGAAGTAGGAATGATACTTAAAAAGATGAAGCTGGGAAGAACAGATGGACTTGAACAAATATGTGTAAAAAGAAAAATATACTGGAGGGAACACAATTTAAAAACACAGTGATCTCTTTTCAAGATACAAAATAGTGGGAATAAAAAATAGCAATAGCTAACATTTATATAATACTTTAATATATTTATAAAGCATTTTCCATACATTAACTCACAGAAATCTTGTAAGATGGGTACTATGAGTATTATTATCATTCCTATTTTACATTTGATGAAACTGAGACTAGATAAATAAAGTGAATTGCCTATGGTCAGACAGTTAGCAAATATTAATAAGTACAAGTTAAGTCAAGGTCTTTGCTTACCAAAAGTCGAAATTTTTTTTTCCACTATCCTGCCTTTCAGATTTCTAAAAATATTCCAACTATAGTTCATTGCAATTCTTTTGGAATTGAGAAGCAAATAAATGGAAAATATGACTCTTTTTCTTAAAGAAAAAAAGCAAACAAGAAAACATCAGTAAGTATCAATCTATCTATTCAGGTTTCTAAAATGAAGGTATATTTGATGAAAATGAGTCTTAAGACATTTTTCGAGAGATGACTATCCTGTATACACCTGAGAGGTGAAGAGAATACACCAATTAGTCAACAGGCAAAATATTCTTCTGCGCCTTTTAATTTCAACACAAAGCATTTGATTCAATAGAAAATGTAGTTTTAATGGCTCTCCTGAAACCATGTATCTATCCCACATATTTTAAAATTATAAAAGATTCTACAACAGATGCAACCCAGGAGACAACACCATTCAACCATTGCTGTACAATTTTTTAAATGTTATCTAGTCCAGTATTCTCCTTTTGAATTCTAGGTTCATATGATTATTGACCAACACCAGTGATGTTGTCAATATCTCCAAGCTACTCAAAGATGCAGAGGTCCATCTTTTTAATATAGATATTGATGCTGTAAAGCTTCAAATCATAGAACACCATGATCTTAGAAGAATCACAATTACAAGTGTCCCAAAAAGAAATAGAAAGGTACATTGTAGATTTAAGTAAACTGAAGTATGCTATCAAAGAAGACTTAGAAAAGAGATGTCTGCTACTTAAGTTCTTGACAGTCTGGAGGGAAAATGAGAGGGAAGGAAGATAGGAAGAGAGGTAAAGAGAAGCAGGGGAAGGAAGTAAAGGAGAAAGAGGGGGAAAAAAGGTGGGGGGGAAATCTACTATACAATAAGTAATGCTTAAATTTTACCATGCTTGAAATCCAAATCATTCTAGCTCTCATAGATTGATCAACAATAGATCCCAGGTTAAGTCCCACTTGGACACTGTTTGGACCCTGATTGGCTCAGAATAAATGTAAACAACAATTAGTTCTGTTTCGGCCACAAATCCTGAGAGTCTTCTCCTTCCAGATTGATATTTTATCTAATCTTTTTGACAATTTAAAAAAAATAAGGCAGAGAATACATCAAAAGATACTGTGAAAATGGGATAGAAATATGGAGGAAAATTTAAATTCTCAAATGGCATTCTTTGCTATAATAATTTTCTGCTCAACCACAAGCAAAAATAACAAGAAAATGAAATGCAAAAATATATTTATCTCATTTGTAAAGGATAGATAAATGTTTCTCAAAGAAATAGAATAAATTATAAGAAGGGTAATCAAAAAAATCAATGGATTAAAATAGATATTTCAATATATCTGCGATTTCATTAACTTAGGTGCTCTCTCTAATTATATAGCTCCTGATTCGCCCACATTTTTTTATTTTGTCCAATTTTCATCCCTATGTTGAGACAAATCTTCTACAAAAGACATACCCACTCTGATGGAAGACTTTCTTCATGCATGCAGGTTACCCAATGACAAGATGTAATTTTAGTGAGAAGTGGAGGAAGATAACCCTTCTATATCCCAACAAAATGGCAGCATGGGCTACCATTACCTATATGATTATAAATTCAACTAGATGGGTTTACACCAGAGTTCCTCGTTGCCTTTTACTTTCATGTTACATTTCTTTCCATTTAACACTGACCTTGCAACATCAAAAGGTCTGTAAGGTGGGTAGCTTATAACTTCCCCTTCCCTGACCCCTGAACAATATGGGGGGAGAGAATACCTAAATAGTGGCATCAAGCAAAGACAAGTTACTTTAAAGTTCCAATTCTACAATGTGATTTGACAATGCTAACAGTGGTAAAATTCAATAAAGCAAACTAATTTATTTCCCAAGAAGGATTTAATATTAGCCGTTGACTGTGACAGTAGTAAGTTACTGAAGGCTGTTTAAAGTGTATGCTAACACACTGTAATTTTCTTCAGCTTACCCATTGCTTCCTAGAAGGAAATAATGTTCCCATATCCCCACAAAAAAAAAAATTCCATGGGTACCAGTATAAACTGTCTACCTGCTAGGATCTCACACTCACTACATATTCAACCGAATCTCATTTCTAATCATACTTGTTCTGGATGATATCTTTTAAGACATTTCTTGTAGGTGTGCCAACTTGGCGATATGCTTTAGACTATTTGTGCCCACCATGGCTTTTTCTCCTTCAACTATGTGTCACTCCTAATCATTCCTTAGAATTGAATTATTTAGTTTACAATTAATTTTTAATCAGTGGTGTCAAAGCTCTTGCTTGATTATAATTCATATTGCGTTATGATCTATAAAAGGTACATTTAATATTTGTTTTTCTCCATTTGGCTAGAAGGTTTTTATGTCCTAATATATGTTCATTTTTTTTTTTTTAAGATCTCATATGCAGCTGAGAAAAAGTTACGTTCCTTTCTCTTTCATTCACTTTTCTCCAGAAATCTATCACATTTAGCTTTTCTCACAGTCTTTTGCTCTTCTTAATTTCTTATTTATTTTATGTACAAGTTTACCCAACTCAGAGGGGAAAATTGGGACACCCATTAGTATGATTTTATTACATATTTCATTTATATGTCATACAACTTTTCCTTTATGTCTTAATCACTGAATGGATATTGATTCACTCAAAGTGACATCTGTTAAAGATCTTACTTTAAAAAGGTCAAGGTCTCCCACTGCATTCAGGATCTTCTCCAGTTGTCCTAATATATGTCTTGCTCCTGGACACAGATGGCTCTGGAGGAGAAAGTGAGGCTGGTTACTTTGCATAGCCCATCCTCACTTAAATCATGTCAAGGTCCTTTTTGAGAATAAAGGACAAACAACAATGGGTTACTCAAGAGTATTATGTCTTCAGATTCTATGATGATCCATGAATTCATAGCTATAAAACTTCACTAAAAATTGTATTTAAAAGATGGATATTTTTTCTTTCTGTAAGGGAGCTGTTTAGGATTGTTGAAAATGCTACACAATTTCCCAAATTGGACTACATCTGAAATTCAATTACATAAAGATGAAAAATGTCTATACAATAAAAGATGACATAATTAAGATAAAAGAAAAACAATGGACTAGGGAAACATTTATGGAAAACATAACTAGAAAATATGTTAAGCTCATAAAGAAATAATACAAAATGTTTAAAAGCAATAATACCCAGTCCCTGTGGGATAAATTGTCAAAGATGATGAACAATTTACCAAAAAAATTACATATATTATTAATAATCACTCAAAATATATTTCAACCTAAATAAGGAAATGCAAAATAATACTTTAGGCTACCACTTTAAACCAATTTACTTAGAAAAGATAACCAAAAATATGAAAATTTTAAATTTTAGCAGGATTGTGGGTAAGTAGGCATATCTACACATTGCTAGAGGGATTATGAATTGTATAACACTTTTGGAAAGCAATTTGTCAGTACACCTCAAGAGGTATAAAAATAATCACATACTTTGATATTATCATTCCACAATTGATAAGATGCAACAAAAACATGATCATAAAAAGCTGCAAAGAGCTGGAAAAAACTAAAATACCCAACAGTTGAGGTGAGGAATGGCTAAATAACCTATGGTATTTCAATGCAATGCAATATTATAACAAAATATAAATGACAACTATGAAGAACATAATTTTTTGGAGAGGCTTATGAAATAATGTGAAATAAAGAAGCTTCTCTGAGCTTCTGGGGATACAAGTACTTCATCAATGAAGACTTGAGGTATGAAATGACAAAATCATATCCTTAATTGATCACTGACCCAAGAAGAGCAGCGCACTGAGCAGATTTTAAGACCTGAGTTCAGATTTGGTCTCAGACCCTTAAGAAGTATGTGACCCTAAGCAAATCATTTACTTTACTTCAGTTTCCCCATCTACAAAAAATGGGGGAGGGGGAGGCTAGTTGGTGCAATGGATAGAGCACCAGCCCTAAAGTCAAAAAGACATGAGTTCAAATCTGGTTTCAGACACTTAATACTTCCTAGCTATGTGACCCTGGCCAAGTCACCTAATCCCAATTGCTTCAGCCAAAAAAAAAAAAAAATTAAATGGGGAAAGCATCTACCTCACAAAGTTGTTCTCAAGAGCTCCTGTGTCTATCACTCTGTGCCAGCTATAATGAGAGACTTATTCCTGCATCTACAGCTTCTTGGAGAAAGATGATCACCAAAAAGAGAATAAGCTCAAACCATAGCCTGATGTTCATGAAGGCATGAACTTTGAATTGCTTAGCAGTGCACATCTGAGGTAAATATGAAAAGTATACCCAGAAATCTACACATGTAGCCCTAATTTTTCCTCTTAACTCTAGTCCTACATTCCTAAGTTCCTGTTGCACATCTCTGCTTATCTTGAAAGCTACTTAAACTTACTATGTTCTAAACTTATTATCTCCCCCTTTACCCTCAAGCCTTTCCCTCTACTTCCAACTTTCTTATTTCTGTTGATGGTCCATCACCTTTTGAGTTGGACAATACAAAACTTTTAGAATTATTTTTGTCATTATATTTTCCCTCACCCCACATTAAAACAGTTTCCAAATAACTATGAATTCTCCTTTCACAGTATCTTTTTAATTCACCCCCTTTTCTCCAGTCACATTGGGGCCACCTTAATTCAAATCTTTATTACCACTAACTTGGACTACTGTAATATTCTTCCAATTGGTCTCTCGATCTTCAATCTCTCCTTACTCCAACTCAACCTTCACAGAGCTAGGGGGCGGGGGGGAGGGGAGTATCTTTAAAATGCATATATATGGATGATTTTAGGAAGAAGAGAACACTTTCAGAAGAAAACATCAAAAAGACTTTATAAAGATCATACCAAAACTTAACTCTGACATGGCAAGGTCTTCAAGTTGGGAGATGAGAAAACTATACCTTCAGTGGCTCCCTAATGCTTAAATAGATATAACACAAATTCTTTAAGCCAAGTCCTTAAAGATCTCCATCACTTGACTACAAGCTTTCCAATTTTTTTTCACATTACTTTCCAAACTAATGCATTCCACTCAAAGTAGACCCATTAGCTATTCTCTGAACTCAATCTATTCTTTCCTACCTTTGTGTATTCTTATGCGCATCTCTGAGGCTGGTTGTGTTCTCTTGTTATATCTATCTTTTAGAACGTTTCTCCTCCTTTGTTGCATTAGAATGCTACTTTGTCTGTGAGGTGTTCTCTGATTCTTTCACAATATAAATGTGATTTCTTCTCCAGATTTTTCTTAAAGACTCTGTTGGGATCTTTCTTCTGTTCCCATAAATGTTTGTCTATTATTATAACGTTTATTTGTATACATATCATAACTCTTGATGTCAAAGCAAGCTTCTTGAGAACAAGAGACTAACATTTTAAAAACTGTATTCTGAATGTCTTGAATGTAGTAGGCACTGAATAGTTGTTGAACTGAAATTCTATTGAAAAAGTTAGCCAAAGGTTAAAAAAAAAAAAACAAGAAGAAATGAAAGATCATGCAATATGAATAATTAATAAGCTCTTATGGACACTGTACAAGTTAAAAATAGTTTTTAAAATATATAGATGGGGGAGTAAAGGCAGTAATTTGCTGTGCTCTCCCCCAAAAAACTCCAAATTCCTTTAAATAATGGGCTCTAAACAAATTTTAGAGCATTAAAACGCACAAAAAGATGAACTTAGAACAATTTTCTAGCTGAAGACAATTTAGAAGGTCAGCAGGAAAAGTCTATTGCACCAAAGTAGAAATCTAGGATGCATTCCCAGTGCAAACCATGCCAGCCCAGCCCTGGTCTGCCCTTGCTCGTGCCTATGCCCATACCTATGCCCCTTGCCCCTTCCCTAGTCGTAGTCTCAACCCCAATCTCATCCCTAGCATCAGCTCCAGCAAAGCAGGAACAGATCTAAGGGCCTTTGAGTCAGCAGTAGCACTGGCTGTTTCTAGATCTCTCAGCCCAGAGACACCAAAGATGACTTGGAAAGTCAGCAGGAAAGGTTTGTCATTAGGGTGAGAGGGTCTTGGGAAACCAGCATACCAGAAGTGGGCATGGCCAGTGATGGCAGTGGCAGCTTCCTGAGGCCTCAGCTCACAGGTCTCTTTACTAGCATTGAAGAAGGACTCTGTTGCACTAAATCTTACAGCTACAGTGGGGTGGGGACACTCCTAAGAGCTGCAGGGCAGAAAAGAGGGCTTCTGGTCAGTCCCTAGAAGGATCTCTGAAAACACCTGTACAAAACCCCTGAAGTCTGGGATAACACACCCTCCAAGCTGGAAACAGAGCCTTACTTTAACAAAGAGTTAAAAGCAGAGTAATAGGCAAGGAAAATGAGCAGACATCAGAAATGACCATAGAAAGTTACTATGGTGACAAGGAAGTTCAAAACACAACTAGAAGATAACAAAGTCAAAACTCCTACATCCAAAACCTCCAAGAAAAATTAAGAATTTATATCAGGTTATGGAAAAGCTCAAAAGGGATTTTGAAAATCAAGCAAGAGAAACAGAAGAAAAATTAGGGAGAGAATTGAGTGGTACAAAAGGAAATACAAAAAGCTAATGAGGAGAAGATTGCCTTAAAGACCAAAGTTGACCAAAGGAGGTACAAAAGCTCACTGAGGAAAATAATCCCTTTAAAATAAGAACTGAGCAAATGAAAGCTAATGACTATGAGAAATCAAGATGCAATCAAGCAAAACCAAAAGAATGAAAAAATAAGAAAAAAATGTGAAATATCTCTTTGGAAAAACAACCGACCTGGAAAATAGATCCAGAAGAGATAATTTAAAAATTATTGATCTACCTGAAAGTCATGATAAAAAAAAAAGAACCTGGACATCATCTTTCAAGAAATTATCAAGGAAAACTGTCCTGAGAGTGTAGAAGTAAATGATAAAATACAAACTAAAAGAATCCACCAATGACCTCCCGAAATCCCAAAATGAAAGCTTCCAAGAATATTACAGCCAAATTCTAGAACTCTCAGGTCTAGGAGAAAATATTATAAGCATTCAGAAAGAAAGAATTCAAGTATAATGGACCCACAATCAGGATGACACAAGATTTAGTACTTCTACATTAAAGAACCAGAAGGCTTGGCATATGATATTCCAGAGAGCACTAGAGCTAGGATTACAACCAAAAATCACTTCTCCAGGAAAACTGAGTATAATGCTTCATGGGAAAAGGTGGCAATTCAATTAAATAGAGGATTTTTAAGCATTCATGACGAAAAGATCAGAGCTGAATATAAAATCTGCAAATACAAGATACAGGAGAATAAAAAGGAGGTAATCAGGAAAATGATTATCAGAAGGGACTTAATAAGGTTTATTCCTACATGGGAGGATGATATTTGTAACTCATAAGAACTTTCTCATTATTATGGCAGTTAGAAGAAATATATATATAGACAGAGGGCACAAGTATAAGTTGAATATAAAAGAGGTAATATCTTAAAAAATAAAATTAAGGAATGAGAGGAATGTACTAGGGGAAAGAGAAAGGGAGAAGTGGAATGGTACAAATTATCTGCCATAAAAGAGGCAAGAAAAAACTTTTTATAGTGGAGGGGAAGAAGAAGAGGAAAGGGGGGATGAGTAAACCTTACTCTCATCAGAACTGGTTCAGAAAGGGAGTAATATACATACTCAATATGGGTATAGAAATCTTTCTAACCTTTCAGAAAAGTAAGAGGGAAAGGGAATACAGGAAGAGGGGAGGGTGATAGAAGAAAGGGTATACTGTGGGAGGGAATGGTTAGTAGCAAAATACTTTTGAGGAGGGATAGGGTATAAGAAGAAAGAGAAAATAATATACAGTTAGCAATAGTGATTATAAAAAGAATTTTGAATCAAGTTTCTCTAATAATGTCTTATTTTTCAAACATATAGGAACTTGAATCAAATTTATAAAAAATAAGAGCCATTCCCCAATTGAAATATAATCAAAAAAGTAATCAAAGGACTACAAAATCATACATATTCTTTGACTTAATACCACTGCTAGGTATGAATCCCCAAAGAGATTTTTAAAAAGGAAAAGAATGTATAGGTACAAAATTTACAGCAGCTCTCTTCTCAGAACAACAAAAAAAACCCTGGAAACTGAGGGGATGCTCATCAATTGGAGAATGGCTGAATAAATTGTGATATGTGGTTATAATGAAATATTATTGTTCTATGAGAAATGATGAGCAGGATACTCTCAGAAAAAACATGAGCTCAAAGTGAAATGTATTGTGTACAAAGTAATAGCAATGTTGTAGGATGATCAACTGTGAATAACTTTGCTATTCTCAGCAATACAATGATCCATGACTACTATGAAGGACTTATGATGAAAAATCTTACCCAGAGAAAGAAGTGATTGTGTCTGAATACAAATTGAAGCATTCTCTCTCTCTTTTTTGTAATTTAATTTTTCTTAAGGGTTTTTATTTTCATTAGGGAAATCTATGTTTTCTTTCACATCTTGATTTTTATGGAAATAATGTGGTTTCTTAATTGTGGGCAGGGATAAGAAAGAGAACTTAAAACTCAAAAATTTAAAAAAGTGAAAAAAGAAATTCCCTAAACATAAATAATTTTTAAAAGGATATATATACCTTATGATGATGTTGATTAGTTTATATGCAACACAAAAAAAGCCAACCCATTTTGTGGAATGCATTCTGTAATCCCTAAGCCTGTATATCATTTATTTTACTTGCTTTTAAGTAAATACAGTAAAAACATAAATAAAATAATTTTTAAAAAGAAACCCTCAGAATAAAAAATGAACAGCAGAAAAACTGAATACTATTTCATAAATCAACAGAAAAAGGTCACTCCAGAAAAGTCATAAAGTAATATGCCATCAAAATATGAAAGAAGTAAATAAAGTGATCTCTTCCACTCCCATTCAGAATTCCACTTCTAGATTAAACACGTAAAAAGTAAAAATCCCAGAAAGGATTTCTTGCCTTTGGATATCATTATTTGGAAAAATTAGCTGGTTTCCTTTTAAGAGTAATTAGCTTATATGTCTCATTCTCCACTATCTAGAAGTCTCATACAACAGAGATATAAATTGTATTAGATGGATTCTACAATCTCTTCCAATCTGGAGATACCTTGAGAAAAAGGAATAATAAAAAAAAAAAGTCTGAAAAATAGTCAAAATAGATGTTACAAGTCCAAATGCTAGATAACATGTGCTTTATTTACTCTGAAGAGTGCCTTTCGAACTCTTTCACCTAGCTCATTTACTTTTATTTTAGATCCAATTTTAGCTCCCTTAATTATCTGGGTTTTCAATGAAGAATATCAAATTAACAAAAGAGATTACTAGACATAAGCACATTGACAATATCAAGAAGTTGATAGGGAGGAAGGAAATAAAAAAAATGATTTCTAATCATTTATAAAGTATTTGTATTCCCATCTACTTTCAAAAAAGAAAATTATATTGCTTACAATTTTGAACACAGCATTTAAAAATTCAATAGAAAAATAGAATACTATAGAAATCAATTAAAAGATGAATAGATGACAGGGGTAACTAAAATTAATTCATTCCTATAGCTGGATGCTATGTTTAGCTATGAGTTTCTTGGCAGCAAAAGCAAAAAAGAAAACACACTAAATCTTATTGTTCTTACCATCTAAAAACAATAACAACAAAATCCATTTAAAAAATATAAAAAGCAGTAATATTCAAAGAGCATTGCAATATGACAGTGTGCAGAAAAGAGGCAAAATGACCCAATACATGTCAGTATATCATATCCCGTGGCTAATGCTCATAATAATGATGACCTTGAGTCCCACAGAAAATTTCTAAGAGAAAATACAAATTTCTCTGCTTAGCTTTTTAAAATCTTGCACCACCTATCTTTTCAATCCTAAGGAACCTAATGTCCCATCTTGAATTCTGTGATCCAGACAAAATGACCTCACTATTTTTCAAACATGACATATGTTCAGCATGTCTTGTATAAGCAACTAAGGTAGCATGTAATACATGTTAATACAATGAGTACTTTCCACAGTAAAGCCTGCTACTTATGTCCCTCAGTTTTCAGAGTTATGGGGAGTCTTTTCTATAGTGTTATTTATTCAATTTTCCACCAGCTATGTGTCTCTTATACTCCAATTCCACTTAACTGTTTAACATCCATTAGCTTTGACAAAAGGATATTTACTTCAAATATATAGCAAGAACAAATATACTAACACTGCCATTCAGTACTTCAGGCTATATTCCCCCTTGGTCTCTGGGGAGAATGGGCTAACTCAGCACAATTTCTGTACAATAATGTTCATATCCAATACAGATGCCAGAAGAATCCTCCTCTCAGCTACCGAAGGCCTGAATCCCAAAGAACATTTCTAACTCCACAGGGCATTGATGCTGAATTGGCCACAAAATCCATACAGTGAGACACTGATATGTTCACAGGCTTGCTCTCAACTTTTTAAAACTCAAACATAGCTCATTGTTTTCAAGCCCTTCACCTAGAACAGAAAAGAACAGATAGACCCAGAACCAAACCCATTTCTTAGAGCTGTCTGGCCTCAGAAGGGAGAATCAACAAAGAAGAATCAAAGTGCTTCTTCATACAACATTCTCTCTCAAGGGAGAAGGATTCTAATCCAGAGCACAGAACCAAGAGAAAAGAGCTAAAGCTCTGCTTGGTTAGTCCTTTTTGAAGGCTTCTGCAGTCAAAGACAATCTTATTTATCAGATCATTAAGCAACTGGAAACAGTAACAGAATGTGTCTGTAGATACTCCAATGTCTCTGCAAGGCACTTCCATTATATGTTACAACTTTTCTTTATACAATACTTCCATTATATGTTACAAGCAGGACTCCCTAGGTTATTCCATGTGGAGAGATGCTATCTGACATACTCTGTGTGTATACACACAATATTAGATTTCCATCAAAAAAAAAGTTTTCATTTTGTTTTTTTTAATTTTAAGTTTAACAACTAGAAATTTAACTTATGGGGAACTGCTCTTTCTTCAATAATGTTGGTAAAATAAGGTTTTTCTTACTGGTATCATTAAAGGCTGTGGAGGCTTTCAACTATAATCCACTTAGCAGCTAAGAGCTCAGAATAAATACTTGCAAATGGTTTACTTTAACACCTTATACATAGGGGTTTTTTTCTGAGGTGTGTAGTCATGCAGGTCACACCCTCACCAGCCTGCTACCAGTAAAAGCAGCACTCAAATCTTACAGCATCAATTTTCCTTAAAAGCAAATTAGATAAGTGATATGCAGGCTCTGTGATTATGCAATGCATTCCACAAAATGGACTGCTTTTTATGTAGCACATAAACTGATCAACATCAGCTTGAAGCAGATTTTAAGTATCTTCTGATAACTTGCATGGTGCCAATAAGACGTGTATATTCTTGTCCTTGGCTAATCTTCTTTTGCCAGCTCCTTTTCTTAAAGTATAATTCTATTTCTTTTCTACATGGATGGATGATTTTTAAAAAGTCAAATAAACTTCATTCTCTATTAAATATATAAATCTAAATGACTTCATTCAATTTTTGTTTGCTCACAGCAAATATGATGCATTCATTCCCTGCACGGACATTTCACCTACCTCAAACTGTAAATTCAATGATATGTTTTCATTCTCCAAACAACCACAACTAAAGCATATGAATGATAGTTTCCTACCATGATTATATGTATACTGTATCTGTATAAATGAGAAAATAAAGGATATTTCTGAATCGGGCAAAAAGGAAAAGGAAAACTCCTTTGAAGTTAGGGGGGGTAGAAATGAAGGTTTCAAAGATAGATTGAACTCTATACTGTTATATTCTTAAATCCTTATCTCTCTCTCTCTCTTTCATTCCCCTCCCACCCCATTCCCCACCTTATTTTGCCAACTGTATCCTACGAAGCCTCACTCAAGTATCAGTCCCATGATTTGCTACTATATACATGCTGCTGAATGAAGGAAGAGAAAATGACGCAACTGTTTTGAGACTGAATCCACTATAAATTTATGTTAACCTCAACTGGGCCCTCACTGCTGCCAGGCAATCCAACTATACCTCCCTCATGAATTCACTATCCCATTTTTAACAGTGACTCCTCCAAACCTTTTTCATTTCTTCTCAAACTTCTTGTGACTCTCCCTTCTGTTAAATTGTAAGCTCTTTGGAGGAAGGGATGGTATTTTGCCTGTTTTTGTATCCTCAGTGTTTATTAGTATGGTGCCTGACACATAGTATGCATTTGATAATATTTATTGACTAAATAGATATAATTAAACTATTAAGGTCATAAAATAAACTGCAATTAGTTACTTTTGCCATCTCTCTATCTCCTTCAGATTAAAGAATAAGGTGATTATTATACAATTATATTATAGAAAATGTAATCAAAAATACATCAACCTACCAATCCATACAAGAAAAACCAAGTTGATAAAGAATTTATGTCCTAAATATACAAACTACTGAATTATTCTAACTATATATCTTATGTAAGGTCTGTAAATGGTCAGTGAGTTAGCACTAGAAATGAAAATAAGGAAAGTAGAGATGATCTCTGAAGGAAAAGAGATAGGGTAAATCCAAACTATCATCAATCACAAAAGTACATTTTTTGAACATCATATTTTCCTTATGATGCTATATGGTTGAGAATAATGAAACATTATTCTCATTATCATTTTTCATTAATCTCATTAACCTCCTTAATCTCATGTAGAAGTCTCAAAGGGAGATAGAAAGTTATATGCTAAGTGTACATAGTTAAAAGGATCTGTGTATGTTTTCATATTCACTTAAAGTCTCCCCATAAGAATGTATGGATACATTCTTGGATGTATAGTATGGATGCACGGATAGTAGTGTTCATTTCATTTCTTGTATTTGTATTCACAATGATTAGTACAGTATCGAGCACACAATAGGAGTTTAATAAATATTTACTGATTGACAGCACTTTAAGGTTTGAAAAGCATTCTTTACAACCACCATATAAGATAGATAGTACAACTCTAATTAAGACCTGTATGTGATGTATAGGACTGTTTGCCATCTGGGGGAGGGAGTGGGGAGAGGGAGGGGAAAAATCAGAACGGAAGTGAGTACAAGGGATAATGTTATAAAAAAATTACCCTGGCATGGATTCTGTCAATAAAAAATTATTTCATAAAAGTTATAATTATTTTTTAAAAATCAAAAAAAAAAAAAAAAGATCTGTATGTGAGTCATCCTAATCTATGTATCATATCATGAAGATAAGCTTTGTCCTGTACTAAACATTATGGCCACTTCAAATGCCCTCTATTCCTTTACCTTGCATGAAATCTTTCCTTATCCACCAACTGCTATTACTCCCCCAAAAAAAATTTGATTTGTCTATAATTGTATTTCTTAACTTTATATCTTACTGTGTATGTTTTTATATTCACTTATAGTCTCCCCCTTAAAAATGTAAGCTCATGGAATGTAGAGTTTAGATATTTATTAAGTTCCTACTCAGTGCTAGTCATTGTGAAATCAAATATAAAGAATGAAATAAACTCTGATGACTCACATACAGATCTTTTGGGGGGGGGAATTTTTTAGAAAAAGATTTAGAATTAGTATTAGAATAGAATGGGAAGACATGGATAGGTAATGATGAACATTTATGGGAGAAAATAGTCACTAATCTAGTGAAATATCCAAAAGAAATAATGAATGAGTATGACTATCTATCAGAAGAAAATATAAAATAATTTCAAAAATAATTTGGCTTTGTAATAGATTTTCATTATAAATTCACAGTAGAATGTCTTTCTAGTTGTATATTGCTTACATTGATTTATAACTGAGCAACAGCTTCTACTTAGTGGAATCAGAGGGCTGGCCTCGGCAAAACAAATCCCTTCATTGACTATGTCCAAAAAGAAATATATCTGAATCTGTAATCTGAGCCCATAACCTCTCTTTCAGGAGGTATGTGTAGCATGTTTCATTATGATTCCTCCAGAATTACCTCACAGAAATGTTTTAAAGATCAAACAAAATGATATATAATAATAATGACAATAAGTTGTCAGACTTTACTGGTGTCCACAATCACTATATTTTAACACTGCCATGCAAAAATTAGGAATAAGATTTTTTAACAGATGTTGCCATAACAAATAATGATAATTATTGATTGAAGTATAAGGAAAAGCTTTTGAAATGCAGAAATCTTCAGAAATTCTTTTTCACAGTGACACCCACCTTCAAAATCTTCTCAGCTGTTTCAGCATGCTGGAGATTACAGGTAGAGATGCTTCCCTTGCCAATGAAATAGCATGAAATAGCAGTAAAAAGTTGAAATATCAATAGCTCATGAATGTAAATGTTATTTTCTACAAAATTATCAGAAACTGAAGCTGGGAAACCACACAGATTTGCTGAATCTTTATGGAGAAGTTTTCATGCAATTTTTTTTAGTGTGGTTTCAAATATGTTGTAATCAAGAATTTGAAAAAACTAAAATTATGTAGAAACAGGATGGGCTACATTTTATCCCTGTCCAGTAGGTCTGAGACTGGAGTTGTCCCTAAGATGCTTCAGTTAACCTATACAAACTGTAAACTTACATTCCAATATTTCAATTATAAAAAGAGGTTATTTTATCTGTCTGTGTAACATTATATAAAACAAAGAATAGCGATTTGTCCCAGGAATGTTTTCTGAACTCCATGGAATAATAATAATAATAATAATAATAATAATAATACCAAAAACTATAAGAACATGACCTATTGGTTGAAGATAAAAAAGAACATTTTCAAAAAGCACCAGAAATATCTCAACAAACAAGAGCAATTTGTTCTTAATCCTAGTCTCAGTGAATAAACTGCCTGAAAACTACCTAACATTTATAATGTCTTTGCTGATTATTTCAAAGATTTTGACTCCATTCTATACTGATGGCTTATTCATGTACGACAACTATATACAATATATTAATATACTTCAAATATATGAGTTAGACCCACATATAATGAGAACTAAAGTATTCAATGTTCACTAGGAAAAAAGCTTTTTCCTTAGGAAAAAAGTTCTCTATTTAGAATTTACCACTAACACAATAGTGTCAAAAACAATTAATATAAAAAGTGGCATTTGTCAAAGAGATAATTTAAGTCCATTATAGTTTTAAACCTACCACCTGACTCAAAGCTATTATTATTGTTATCCTTCCAAAGAAAAATGGAAATTTAATGAAATGATGGACTTTCAGGTATTCCTGTTGGGGGGGGGGGGAAGCTTTTTAAATAGCCATTTATTTTCAAAATACATGCAAAGATAGTTTTCAATATTCACCCTTGCAAAATCTTGTGTTCCAAATTTTTCTCCCTCTCTTCCACCATTCCCTCCAATAAATGTTAAACATATACAATTTTTCTATATATACTTCCACATTTATCATGCTGCACAAGAAAAATCAGATCAAAAAGGAAAAATAAATGAGAAAAAAGAAAAAAGCAAGCAAACAGCAATAAAAAAAATGAAAAACTATGTTGTAATCCATGTTCAGTCTCAACAGACCTCTTTCTGCATGCAGATAGTTCTCTCCATCACAAGTCCACTGGAATTGGCTTGAATCACCTCAACGTTGAAAAAAGCCATGTCCATCAGAATTGATCATCACATTATCTTGCTGTTGCTCACGCACTCTCCAGGACTTTATGAAATCCTGCTGATTATTTCTTATAGAACAATAATATTCCATAACATTCATACACCATAACTTATTCAGTCATTCCCCAACTGATGGGCATCTACTCAGTTTCCAGTTCCCTGCTACTACAAAAAGGGCTGCTACAAACATTTTTGCACATGTGGGTTCTTTTCCCTTTTTTACGATCTCTTTTGGGATAGGCCCAATAAAGTCACTGCTGGATCAAATGCACAATCTGATACCCCTTTGCTCTCCAGAGTGGTTGGATCAGTTCACAATTCTACCAACAAGGTATTAGTGTCCTAGTTTTTCCACATCCCCTCCAATATCTTTTACTCTCATCTTAGCCAATTTAAAAGGTGTGTAGTGGTACCTCAGAGTTGTCTTAATTTGCACTCAAATCCATTATCTCACCTAAAAATAACTAAATATGTCTTCAATTTCAAGAAGTCAATCTAATACATCTTATCAATCATCTAATTTAGTAAGATGAGATAAAATATTGTTCCATTGAAAAATTGATAAAAATAAGTTTTTTATTCACTGACATATACTAATAACATCAAAATATGAGTTGAACTTGATAAATGTAAAATTTTCAATGTATATCAAAGAAAAATCGATTGTAAGTTTCAAATGCAGAACCAAAGGTTCTTTGAATCAATGAATGAATGTAATATCTTACAAATACTTGCTCTTCCCAGGAAAGAAAAACAGAATAAAGTTATCAAAGGTGAGGCCGAGGCTGAATAGGTTAAGATTTACAGCTGTCCTGAAATCAAATCTGGAAATAGGGATTTATGATGGCAATTCAGGACCAAGCCTGAAAAAAAAAGCCACCAAAAATTATGGTAAAAAGAGTCTAGATACAGTGATTAGAATACAGTAATACAAAGAAAAGACATGCAACATTCCACTACAGACTGTAAAAATTTAGTACTTACCAATAAAATACCTAACAAGACATACTCTAGCGGCTAGCGTTAACACATGAGACACTCTTTCGTGGAATAACAGGACAAATACTCATATTACAAACACAAATTTTAAAATATCCTAGAAAATCAAACCAATACAATGTATCAGAACTGAGCCATTATCACACTAAACTAGCACCAACCATTACCAGAGCATAACATGAATCCACAAATACTTAAGAACAATATTCTTAATAGATGGTGCCATGTCAAGTAATCAGTCTCCAACTACAGGAAAGGAAATGGTTTTTTTTTTAATAACTTTTTATTGTCAGAACCCATGCCAGGGTAATTTTTTACAATATTATCCCTTGCACTCACTTCTGTTCCGATTTTTCCCTTCCCTCCCTCCACCCCCTCCCCCAGATGGCAAGCAGTCCTATACATGTTAAATAGGTCGCAGTATATCTTAGATACAATATATGTGTGCAGAACCGAACAATTCTCTTGTTGCACAGGGAGAATTGGATTCAGAAGGTAGAAATAATCCGGGAAGAAAAACAAAAAAGCAAACAGTTTACATTCATTTCCCAGTGTTCTTTCTTTGGGTGTAGCTGCTTCTGTCCATCATTGATCAATTGAAACTGAGTTACATCTTTTCTTTGTCAAATAAATCCACTTCCATCAGAACACATCCTCATACAGTATCATTGCTGAAGTATATAATGATCTCTTGGTTCTACTCATTTCACTAAGCATCAGTTCATGTAAGTCTCTCCAAGCCTCTCTGTATTCATCCTGCTGGTCATTTCTTAGAGAACAATAATATTCCATAACATTCATATACCACAATTTACCCAACCCTTCTCCAATTGATGGGCATCCATTCATTTTCCAGTTTCTAGCCACTACAAACAGGGCTGCCACAAACATTTTGGCACATATAGGTCCCTTTTCCTTGTTTAGTAGCTCTTTGGGGGAAAGGAAATGTTTTAATAACACAGAGACCGAGGAGAAGAGCTCAAAATCATGTGGGAACAAGATGGGATATATGTGTGTGTATATATACAGACATATGTATGTAACACACATAAATTCTTGCTCTTCTCTCTGATTATAGAATTATATTGGGAATGCTTTTGAGTCTTCTTATACAAAATGACTAATATGAAAATATTTTATATAATTGCACATGAATAATCTATATCTGACTGCTTACCCTCTTAAGAAGTAGGGAGAGAGGCCAAAAAAGAAAGGGATAGAATTTGAAATAAAGAACTTTAAATTAAAATGCTAAAAAAATTTTAAATAAGACTAAAATAAAAAAAGAATGACTGAACAAATAAGGCATTTTGCCTATTATAAATATCCAAATTAACTATCAAGGACATATGAAGAAAAACATTATCTACATCCAGAGAAGGAACTGATAGATATACAGAATACTTTTACATGCTACATATGTAGATATTATGTGTATGTGTGTTGTTTGTATATGTGTGTGTATGTCTAACGGTAGCAGGCAGCAAAGGGGGCAACGAAGACTAAAAAGAAATTTACATTATAATTTTATATATATTTAAAAGGGATAACAAAGTTGTATATAATAGATTTGCAGTTTTGTATGTAATCATTTTTATAATGCTATGTTATAAAAATGCCAGCTTTATTCCATAAATTTATAAATTATATATATATATATATATATATATATTTTTTTTTTTTAAGGTTCACAAAGCACTTCACAGGTGTCTCATGTCATGCTCACAACAATCTTGTGAGCTAAATGCTATAGATCTGTTTTGTAAAGTTGAGAAATCTGATGTTCAGAGAGATTAAGTGATTTTCCCAATAACAAGAGTGATTATGAAGTAGAATTAAAACTCAGCTAGTCCTGCCTCCAAGGACAACACTCTATGCTTTGTTATTATAAACTAGTACACTTTAAGATTCAGATATTCTCCAAATGACTGCAGTGTACATCAGAATCTGTACATATTCTATTTAGATTTCTAACAAATATTGTTAAATGGATGTCCAAATTTGATTAATCTCAGTTTTAAAAGAACTAATGTCACATGTATCATTTTAATAAAAAAAAATCATGTTTTAGTGTTCTTTTTTGTATTCTGAAATCTTAATATTTCCTTAAAATAAAATTTTTATTTTCAAATCTAATCATGCTACTTTTAAAAAATAATAATTCTAATCAAAGATAAGATTTTGAACTATTCACAATAACAGCAGAACAAAGTGCTACAGCAAAAAGCAATGGACAATATATTAATTATTGAACAAAGTAAACTCAAAAAGTAGGAGGTGAACAGAATAAGAGGAAAAACTAATAGGCAGATGTAAAAGTTGAAAAAAATGCATGTGTAATAAGTGTTGTAACCCCATGAAGCATGCAGGAGTGTGAGCTAAGTTGTCCTTGTCACTTCTGTGGAAGCATGCTCACCTACAAAAGACCTGTCACTTTGGAATGATGCAATAAAAATAAGGTGATCCCCTAGTCCCTCATCCTGTGATGGCATAAGGGGGAAGAAACAGATAGGGCTGGTCCCTAATATAGGATGAGTGGTTCACTCAGTTGTCTTTTTTAAAAAAAGAAGTCATTCAGGCCATCCTCAACAATGAGATCAACCAAATCATTTCCAATGGAGCAGTAATGAACTGAACCAGCTACGCCCAGAGAAAGAACTCTGGGAGATGACTAAAAACCATTACATTGAATTCCCAATCCCTATATTTATGCACACCTGCATTTTTTATTTCCTTCACAAGCTAATTGTACAATATTTCAGAGTCTGATTCTTTTTGTACAGCAAAATAACGTTTTGGTCATGTATACTTATTGTGTATCTAATTTATATTTTAATATATTTAACATCTACTGGTCATCCTGCCATCTAGGGGAGGGGGTGGGGGGGTAAGAGGTGAAAAATTGGAACAAGAGGTTTGGCAATAGTTAAAGCTGTAAAGTTACCCATGCATATATCCTGTAAATAAAAGGCTATTAAAAAAAATAAAAAAAAAAAAGAAGTCATTCAGCATTCTCTGGCTCTCCTAGTTTTCTTTCTTCCTCCATCCTTCCCCTCTTCTCCTCTCCCTTTCTCTTGTTTTGATTCTCCAGGTATTATCACATAACTCTAGCACTTCTTGTGAGGGATGCCATCACAGTGACTACTCCCACACGGCAGATATGGCTGGTATTTAGTTAGGTGAGCTTGAGCCTAGACTTTTTTGGTTGCTTCCTTTGTGTTTCTGTGTTTATCTGCTATGTGATTCTTTGTCTGACCAAATATCTATCAAAAATTGTTCATAGTCAATCTTGGAAACAGAGTCTTCAGTATACTATGTGGTCTCTTTGTATTCACTATAGTTTGATGATCACTGAGAAGAGGCTAAATTCAAATGATGGCCTAGCTTGTCAAAAGACATGGACGTGGACACAACTATTTGGACGGAATAGAACAAAGGTGAAATACTTGTGGGTCATATATATTAAGCACTTCTTTCTAATTCATCTTTAGATGAGATAAAGAGCTGTTCTTTACCTCATGAATGTTATATATTATCATCTTTTTTAATTTCCCCAGTTTTCTTAAAGAAAGTTCTAGATATGAGCCCAAATACTTCAGTTTTAGTAATTTCCTTCAGGGCTTCAGGGTCAGAGTATAAGGATTACAACAAATAAGACAATAATCTGATTACTCTTGGAAGTCAGGTTTCTTTAGATTTGAATCTGGTCCACAGTACATAGGTCCAGAATTTAGTGGGGGCCCTTAATGAAGGAGTAAGAAAGCACTACCCTCTATTCTATTTAGTGATAGTAACTATTAAAAATATAATATATATATAAACATATAAAATATAAAGTTGTTAGAAATACAGTATGTAATTAAAGTATAAAATGAAATCTCTTTCATCTACCTCCTCTTCTCATAAATTATCATTTCTTGCCTAAACTATTGTTAATAACTTCCTAACTGGTCTCTTGGCTTCTAGTTTGTCTGACCCACTTCCAATTTCCTGTGCCCAAACCAAGATAGCTATCTTCCAAAAGTATCAATTTGATCATATCATTCCTTTGCTCAAAGACTTTTCACAGTTCCTCTTTTCCTCTGAGATGAAATATAAATTTCTCAAATCCCTTTACAGCTCTCTACAAATTGATACAAACTTATCTTTTGAGACTTATTTTACACTATTCTCTTTCATTCTCTAGTCAAATTGCATTAACAGTTCCTTGGACTTGATTGCAAGGATCATTCAGTCTACTGGCAGACAACATTTTCATAAATAAATATATGGAAAATGAATACAGGGTAAATTTTTTTGTGGTCTGGAAAGCCTTCATTTAGAGGTATCACTTGAGCATAATTGGAGGGGGGCATATTATTTTATTTTTTAATTTCCATATCATTTCATTTTTCCAATTACATGCAAAGATAGCTATCAATATTCACCCCTGAAGATTTTGAGTTCCAAATTCCATTCCCCACCCAAGACAACAAGCAATCTGGTACAGATTATATCTCTCTCTGGAAGCAGATGACATTTTCCAGCCTAAGTTTATTGAAACTGTCTTAGATGACTGTATAGTTGAAAAGAGCTAAGTCTATCATAGTTGGACGTAAGATAGTCTTGCTGTTATGGTATATGATGTTCTCCTGGTTTTGTTTACTTTACTCTGAATCAGTTCATGTAAGCCTTTCCAAACCTCTCTGAAATCAGTCTGCCCATCATTTTTTATAGAACAGTATTATTCCATTACATGCATATACCATAACTTATTCAAAGCTATTCCCCAATTGATGAGCATCCACTTAATTTCTACTTCCCTGCCACAAAAAGGGTGCTAAAAACATTTTTGCACATATAGGTCCTTCCCTCTTTTATGATATCTTCTGGATACAGAGTAAGTAGTGACAGATCTTGCTGGATCAAAGGTTTTATAGCCCTTTGGGCACAGTTCCAAATAGTTGAGCAGAATTTTCAAGGAAATGTATGATACTGAGAAGCAAAAGATGGAAGTACATTCCTAAAATAAATAAAGGCCAGTATAGAGGTTCAGAGATTATGTAGAAGGAAAAACAGGAAGGCCAATCTGGACCAGATTGTAATAAATGAGAATGTACTTTCTTGGAGTCCCTGACAATTATAATCATCATTTAACTAGAACTTGTTCATCCTGAGATACCCATAATCTTCTCTTCAAAAAGCACACCCCAAGTACCAAGAATCCACACCAGAGCAGAACTCTTCCATGTGTATTATTTTCCCCCATTAGAATGTGAGCTTTTTCGAAAGAACTCTGGGAAATGAGTGTGAATCACCACATAGAATCCCCAATTTTTCTATTTTTGTCTGCCTGCATTTTTTATTTCCTTCACAGGTTAATTGTACATTATTTCAAAGTCTAATTCTTCTTGTACAGCAAAATAACTGTATGGACATGTATACATATATTGTATTTAACATATACTTTAATATATTTAACATGTATTGGTCTACTTGCCATCTGGGGGAGGGGGTGGGAGGAAGGAGAGGGGAAAATGGAACAAAAAGTTTTGCAATTCTCAATGCTTAAAAATTACCCATGCATATATCTTATAAATAAAAAGCTATAAAAAAGGAAATAAAATCCTTAAATCTAAAAAAAAAAAAAAAAAAAAAAAAAAAAAAAAAAAAAAAAAAAAAGAATGTGAGCTCTTTGAGAACAAGAACTAACTCAAATAAAAAAAAAAAAAATACAAGTGGGAACTTTAACTAACTTTGAAAATGTAGAGAAAGCCCTAGAAGGATTTCTTATTATTCTCCCCAAGCTTCCAATAATTCAATGGAGGGAAGGAGAAGGAAGAATTAACAAATAAATGCAAAATATCATCACAAAGGAAAAGCTGGAAAAAGACAAAACTATGTAGAACAAATATAAACAACAAAAAAGGTCGTAAGCCACCTTTTACTACAATAGACATCAAAGCTATTCTGGAGTATTGTCCACCCTAACATTCAACATAATAAGTCTTCTATCCCACTGTTCTAATAGGTGTAATACCTCACTTATATTCAATAATACTCAAATACAGAGAGCCACAATACATTATGCTACATTGTAAATATGCTTCAGATCTTAATCATCATCATCTAATCTTTTCTATTAGAAAGAAATAAGAAGTTTAACAATGAATCATGATGCAAAAATAAATACAATTAAGTGGAACAACAAACATTTATTAAAAATAGCTATTGTTGCTAAGTACTAAGAATTCAAGATGAGAAGGAATGGCACAAGCCCTCAAGGAGTTTACAATCTATTAGGGGAGACAAGTTATTTTAAACTTTTAATGGTTCTAAACTTAGCAAAAGACATTTTACTTCACAGCAGGTGTATGTAATAAATCTACACATAAATATATTTCTCTTTGTGTTTACTCCTTTAAAATTTTATGAAAAGGACATTTAGGGGAATTCAATCATACTTTACAAGTATTTCCTCAACATTTTTCAATCTGTTTCAGTCTGAGACCCATTTGCCAATTTTCTTGGAGACCTAAGAATAGTCTCTCCCTCTCCTAATCAAGCCAGCTGTCTGCCTTCCTCCATCCATTAAAGCTACTGGCATCTCAATCAGCCCAGACTCATGCAAAAGCTGGCAAACAACAATAAGGGCGGGAGATACAAGATGCTGTGAAAAACAGCCACAACATTTGCAGTCTTCAAAATTTGCCGCACATTAATGAAGGAAAATCACTAACTCGTTAGCTCATAATTTCAAGGAATTTGTAGTAGATTCTGTTGTAAACTGTTAGATCCTCTTATGATTTAAAAAAAAAAAAAAAAAAAAAAAAAAACCTCTAACATCTCTTTCCTGAATTCAAAATTATGGGTCTTCCTACATAATGGCACATTGTAAGTAGCATATAAAGGTGAGAACAGGTGATATGTACAATATGATGGTAAAGGCACCAAACTGTAACTCAGTCTACTCTAAATTTTTCCATTTTGAGCAATTCACTTAATACCTCAGATCCTCAGTTTTCATCCTTTGTAAAATGGAGGAAACTGAACTAAATAATATCCAAGGTCCTTTCAGCTACTTAGCATAGAAGAGTACTATAACTTCTGTCAGAAAACTTACGTTAAAATTTCCTGTTTCGTTATTTGTGAGAGACCTGAGACTATGGACAAAAATCACTAACCCTCAGTTTCCTCATTGGTAAAATTGGGCTAATACATGCTGTATTTGTAGCAAAAGGTTGTTGTTGAAAGGAAAGCACTTTTCAAATCTTTATATTCTGATTCTTTGATAAGGATCTTGCTTAGTTCCAAAATATGCTTCCCAAACCATATTTACACTTTACAACCCTCACCAATTCCTGCCCTTATCTCTAGGCTAACTCTATTGTGAGTTCATTTTGATATATCCTCATTCCCTCTCCCAATATAATGTACTTATCCATGGCTACTACACCTCAAAACTTCCCTGGAAATGAAATTTTTATTCTAAAACAAGTAGAAAAAATTCATTAGATAGAGCAGAAGTTCTTTAAAATTTTCCACTCCCAATCCCTTTTCACCAGAAAAATTTTTATGCTTTCTTGGTTACACAAATATATAAAAGAGTTATACAAATCAAACATTTACTGATAATAAATCATAATTTCTCTATCCCCCATTCAGTTGCAATTCCATATAGGGTCTTAACTGACAGTTTAATAGGCTTTGAGATTCATCACAGTGAATCAAATGACTATTTTACACAAAAACTATTAGACCTAATAACCAGAATAATAAGAATCTTAATCAAAACTGCTTTTAAAGGGATCCTACGGTAGTAGTCAGTTAAATGTTTAAAATTTTACACAATATTCGTGAACAATTTGCATGAAAATAATCTACACAGGGAAGCAAATTTTTTTTCCTACAATTCTTTCAGAATTGAAGTAGCAGGTTTTTTGTTTTGTTTTGTTTTTCATTTACTCCTTCTGGGTAGTTGGATGAGATTGAGGCTCCACAAAACTGGCTCAACACACCCACCTATCCCAAGCCAGGGTTAACAAATGAAGGGGGGCGGGGCAGGAGAGAAGCCTTCAGTTATAAGAGTTACGGACAAAACAGAGAACTGAACTTCAAATCTTTTTAAAGTTTTTCTTTCTTTTTTTTCCCCTTGTGGTTTCTGCCTCACTTTCAAGTATGTTTTTTTTTTCAGTGTTTGTTTCTCAGTTAACAAGTTCTGTAAGACTTATATAAATAGGTCTTTGTGAAAATGCTTAGTTTTTTTTTCTCTTGAGAGGGCTTCTCAATAAAAAGGGAACATGTATGAACAAAAGATTATCATGTTAGCATTGCTCCCCCTCCTCCCAAACACCTCCCCCCCCAAAAAAAATACCTCCCTCCCAAATAGCTCATTAACTATGAAATACATTCTTGGCTGACTTTACTGTCACCTCTAAATCACAGGGGGCAATGAAAAGATACAGGAAACCTCACCCCCCCCTCCCCGCCCCAAGCCAAACCAAATACTTTGTTATTCTCATGGAGCAAACTAGCTGAAGTACTTGGTTACCACAGCCCAAGGAGATGACACCTGATAACTCTATAAACTTCACTGCAGCCAGTGGGAAAGAATAGCTTTACTCAGGGTGGCTTCCAAATCTCCTATCTTCAAACCCGCCAGCGAAAGAACAGCAGCATCCATTCAATCCCCCCTCCCTAATTCTAAAGGCCGTGTTTTGAAAAGTTCCGAGTGCAGGAGAGAGTGGTGTTCTGAGGATTAAAGCTGTCCCCACCCCTGCTTCCTGAGGCCCCCAAGAAAAGAACTGTGATTTATCCATACAAAGATAAATTACCAGAGCCTCGGGAATTCTGGATGAAACCAAGCGGATCAAAAAAGACACAAACATATTTTCCTTAACAACAAGCAAGCGCCTCCTACAGTGTGTCACAACATGAACTCAGATGGAACTGCAGCAACCCCGGTCCTCAAAGAGCTTACGTTCCACTGGGTGTTGTCCCTCATAGCAGGGATTCTTAACCATTTGTGCAACCTGGAACCTTTAGCAGTCTTTTGAAGCCTATGGATCCCCCACTCAGAATGTTTTTAAAGGCATGATACGAAATACATAGGATTCGAAAGAAAAGTATTACATGGAAATATCCTTATCTACATATTTTATAAAAATAAGTTCAGGGACCTTAGATTAAGCACTTTTGCAAAAAGAGTCTCCAACTCCACCCATGGCTACAAGTTTTCAGAAGTGTGTAGGGGCAGAAGATGAAAAAGTTTGATTCCGAGAAAAGTTTTAAATTCTCAGTAGGAAACTAAGGGAAAACGAAGGAAAAAGCACATACCCGCACCCATCGCCCACTCTGGATAGTCTAGAGGGCTTTCTGGGGATCCCAGCAAGAGGGGGGAGGGGATCTTTATCCCCTCCAAGCACAATCATTCAACAGGTGAGTGGGGGAGGTGTCTGACCTCCCAGCCTACTTTCTACTCCCTTGTCGCGAGGAGCAAGATCCGGGAGGAAACGGGGGATGGGAGATTTGAGTGGTAAATGAGGTAAAGGAAGTGGGGGGACATTACTCTGTACCTTTCTCTTCCACAATCATGCAGGCATCCGCTCCGCCAAGGCTTATGATGCAGGAGATAGGGGAAGTGGCAAAAGAAAGGAGCAGCCCTCCCGCTCGCTCCGAGGGCCCCTCCGGACCTGGGCTCGGCACAGCCGGCCCTACTCCGCCGTCTCCAGCCAGGTCCCCACCTCCCAGCAGCAGCAGCAGCCCTCTCAGCAGGTTACCTGCTCCCAACCCTTCCCTCCTTCCACTGCCCCGCCCCTCTCCTCTCCTCCTGCATCCTCCCTTCCCGGGAGCACGGAGTTCTTTGATTAAGGCAGCAGCGCCCTCGCGTGTCCGCGGAGCGGGGAAGGAGCAAAGTGAGGAAAATGGATAGGATAAAACTACACCCAACCCAACTGGCTCTTAATTTCAAAGCGGGACAGTGGATAGGCCTGGAACATAAGATCATCAGTCTAGAGCTCAAAGGTACCTTAAATGATTATTCGCTACAACCCACCCGTTTTTTACAGATAAAGAAATTGAGGACCAGGAATGTGAGATGATTATCATGTTATTAAAGTCACAGAGTAATAAATAGCAGAGTCTGGATTCAGACAAAGGAACTGACAAAATTTGCACTCTTTCCAAAGGATTGCCTGTAATGATGATAATCCTCATTTTCTTCAAAGGTTTGATGTAGTTGTGTATCAAGATTGTGTAAAGGTGAAGAAATCGGGATTTGGAGGTTCAAGTAAGTCACTTCAGATCCTCATTGATGTGATTTAGAATAGCAATTTCAACCCAGATGATGTGATTGATGTAGGCACCAAATGTTGAAGTCATGTAAAGAATTCACAATGGCCATTCTCTTTGGCAAAAAGTATGTTTACTTAGAAGAGGTTACAGACAAAATGAAGAAATACAATAGATAGCAAGAATGGTAAATATGAAAGAGAATTGAGAGCCAGCAAGGAAAGGAGTTTTAAAAATTAATGATGGAGATCACTATCCCTGAAATCAGGAGGACATGAGTTCAAATTTGGCCTCAGACACTAAACACATCCTAGCTGTGTGACTCTGGGCAAGTCACTTAACCCCAATTGCCTCAGCAAAATTAAATTAAATTAAATTAATGATGGAAAAGACAAGTTTCCTAATGGAACTTAGAATTAATCAGGAGAAAAGGAACACCACCTGAAGTTGGAGTATGCCCTTAGCTGACAAGTCAGATTCATAGAGGAGTTTAGCAAGCTAAAAGAGTGAGCTATATAAGAAGGAGAAAGACACCATGAAGCAAGGTATGGTGAGGAAAGGAGAGACACCACGTGGCATAGGAAAGGAATAAGGAGAAAAAAAGACATCTAGAGGCAAGAGTTCTATGGTGGGCTATAACCCAAAGGGATTCAGCAAAAATGGCATGAATTATGGATAGATTTATAGGGGAAATTGAATCTCAGGGATTTGTCCTAACTCAGATTTCAGACCCACATGACAAGATAGGGCTGCCCACCACCTCCAAAGGGTAGAACTATGAGGTTAAATTAATCCCTATTAGTGCCCTTCCCTTTTTGCTTCAAGGAGTAATTCTCTGAATTCCTCAGGACCTCATCACTGATCACCTCTGTTCCTGGAGTAATGAAAGAACATCTTTAATGGCAACTACTAAACTGACATTCCTAAAATACAGAGCTGACCAAGTCACTCCTCTTCTCAAAAAGCTTCAGTAACTCCTTATTTTCTCCTAGATAAAATAGACTTTTACTTTTAAAATCCTTCACAATTTGATTCTAATCTATTATTTTAAACTGATCACATATTACTACTCTGCCTCACAATTTTTATCTGCCAGTTAAACTGTCTCACTTACTGTTCCTCCTATCCAACATTCCATATACTGTTTCCCATTCTTGGATCTCCTTCTTCACCTGTGTTTGATGGAACTCCTAGTTACATCAAGTTTTAATTCAAGTAGACCCATGTTAGCCATCACTTTGCATGTATCCTGTATTTTTTTGTATTTACTTATTCATGTGTTGTGCCCTCCAGTAAAATGCAAGTTTCTTGAGAGCAGGGGCTAACCCCAGGCTAGCACAATACTTGCTATTTGTTGAATTGAATTGTCTGACCTTGGACAGTTTACTCCTTATATCACTCTAAGTCTCATATGCTCTTAAGTAAAAGGAAAGGTTTAGACTAGATAACCTCGAAGTTTCCCTCTTTCCTTCTAGCTTTAAATCTATGTTCCAAAATTTTAGGGGCAAGTAGTTGGTATAGTAGATAGTGTGCCTGGCCTGCATCAGGAAGATTCATCTTCATGAGTTCAAATCTGACCTCATACAGTTTTTAGCTGTGTGATACTGGGCAAGTCAACTTAAACCTGTTTGCCTCAGTTTCCTCATCTGTAAAATGAGCTGGACAAGGAAATAGCAAGCCACTCTAGCATCTTTGCCAAGAAAACCCTAAATGAGGTCTCAAAGAGTCAGTCACAATTGAAAATGATTTAAACAACAATTATACTAGAATAGTGGAACATGACTGAAATGACTAAACATACTCCCACAATCCTGACAATCCTACCCTGAGAATGGGTAATGAAAGTGTTAAAGGACCATATTATACATTTGTAACAGAGGTACCGAAAAAATTATAAGGAAGGGAAAATGAAAATTTAGTAGTCAGGATTAGGAAGATTTATTAATTTTAATAGCTGACATTTCTGTAGTGATTTAAAATCTGCAAAGCACTTTGCATACAGTATCTAATTTGATTTCATCCAAATTTCAGGGCAGGGATTGCCTCATTATTTACTTCAGGAGATAGCAACGCATTTTTTTCTATGAGTAGGCATGGAGGAAAGAAAACAGTCCCCCTAGCTCTTCTCCACCTATTTCCTAGCACACATCTGTATGTTCTCAAAGTTAGATAGGTAAGAACTGGGCTTGCTTTGTAAAAATAACAATAACCTCAATGAATAATGAATGCTGATGATTCATTGGTACTATTGGAGTCGGGAAATGGAGCCTTTATCCCACAACACTCTTGCTTTTCTGACTTCACTGAAGTCACTACACATTAGTCAGGTTAGAGAAATGAGCTTGCTCTGTTTATTATCCTGAAATGACCCTAGAGAGCTCTTAAGTACAGAAATGCCTCATGACCCCACCAGGCCACCGATGAAGCAGAGGCAAATCTGAGAAAGCAATTCAGAATTAGACTAGCTTCTTAAGTCAGTCCTTAACTAGTCTTTAAAGCTTATTTTAATTTTCTTTTACATAGCTCCTCTGAATTAGGCCCCTAATTTCTAGCAAAAAGGAAAGACTAACCCAACCAAGTCTACACTATCTAGATCATGAGGTATTAGCATTTTTGTGTTATATACTCCTCTGATATTCTGATGAAGACTTGGATCCCTTTTCAGAATTTTTTTTTAAATATATAATTGCAGATTTATAAATTTCAGAAATTTTTTATATAAATATCTATATAATATATAATATATATATATATAAATTTATATATGTGTATAAATTTATAATATTATAAATAAATAATATTTATATATAAATATAAATATATATTTGAAATATAAATTTCAGAAAATCTGCAGATTTATAAATTTCAGTTATAGGTTAGAGAAAATATATATTTTTTTCTATCTAAGCTCATGGAGCCCTTAAATTTAACTTCATGGATCTCTGCTCTAGATTCTGGGGAATAGAGCTTAATTCTCCCTCAAGGTTTCCCCTTTATTCACATATATCATAAATCCAGGGAAGAGAAGAGGATTTCTCCAGAAGGAGATCAAGCACTTTTGGTTTCCCCAGATGCTAGGGGAGCTAGCTGCCCACCATCCTGTCACCAGAAAGGCTGACATTTACCTGCAGCGGTCTGAAATATCATTAGGTAAAGAACTAAGAAGATGAGATAACCTTCCCTGAGCCCTCTGACACATTTTGGTGGTAGTATAAAATCTGACAGATTTAGAGTCAGAGTTCCTCAGAGGTCTTGTGGATATAAAGATAAATATGAGGCAATCTCTGTCCTCAAGAAGCTTGTATTCTACTATGAGGGTAAGGACAGAGGACATAAAATATACACAGATGAGTAAATGAAAAATATATACAAAATAAAAGCAACCTAATGATGATGGTAGAAAGGAGGGTGGTTCACTAAGACTCAGGAGAAGCATTAATTACTGAGGGAATCAGGAAAATCTTCTTCCTGTGTAACATTTATTTCATAATATTCCTTTCCACCTATTCCATATTCCAGCCAAACTAGATTATTCTATGTGGTTTTGTTCAAGCTCTCTAGCATATCTGGAATAAATTTCCCTGTTCCTATCGTCTCTCCAATTTCAATATCCATCTTGTCTATCTGGGCTTCCAAGACCCAACACAGATGCTACCTCTGCTATAAACTCTCTGATTGCCCCCTCCTCCTTCATATTTCTTAATAGCCCTTTTCTTTGAGGTCTTTTTTGTATTTCTATTCTTTTTAATTAGAATTACATGTGCCCTTTTCTTTTCCCTGTAAGAATGTGAACTCCTTGAAATCATGCTTTATGTCATATATAACATAGGGCCTTGAATAAATTTCAGCATTTTATAATCCCTAATATGGATCCTTGCTCCACTGATCAAAATTCCTTCCAAAACTCAGCAGACAGAGAGGCAGAGTGATGTAATAGCTTGTCGGATTATTAAGAGATACCCAGTTTTCCAGAGCTAAGGTTCAGGAAGCAGGCTATGTCCTGAGCTTGGCAAAACAACAATCCTTTGCGCTCACCCTCTGGATGATTTCATCTGCAGCAAAATTCCACAAGTGGGGCTTATGATTTCTTATTTCACAAGGGACTCCGACATGAGAGATGGAACTACAGCCAATATATTGCAGCAGAAAGTGATGGATCACATCTCCTGATACACTGAACAATACCTGCTCTTATAATTGCTGAGTGAACTGAACCCAGTGCTTTGCTCCTGAGTTCCCACCATGCTAACTCTAGTTCTGTATGACCCTTAAGACTTGAAACAGTCACAAGGCTCAATGATTCTAATAACTTGAAAACTGCTCACACAGAATCCAAAAATGCCTGTACATTTGGGCCTGCCATGGGAACTGTTTACTCAAGACCTAAGAATGACTGCATTGGTCCCATCTTTTTGTGGCTTTCATGCTTAAAAATCTTATCCCTGCCACAAGTAAGCAAGCCCTCCTTTTCAGGAGGACTTCTGCTTGCAAATATTTTCCTGACTTTGAAATTAAACTTCTGTTTAATTTCTAACTCTCTTGTCTCTAACCTGTTTTGTTCAGTTTTCTTCACCCACAGGTTAGAGGCTGGTTCCATCTGGTTGACAATCTAAAGCACTGGACTTGGAGTCAAGAAAATTAGAGTCCAAATCTCACCTCAGAAACTTATTTACTCTGTGAGTCTGGGTAAGTCATTAGAACTCTCTAAACTTCAGTTTATTTATTTATCAAATGGGAATTGTAAATAGTAAACAACTACTCAGCCAGGTGGTACAGTGGATAAAGTGCTAGATCTGGAATCTGAATGATTCATTTAGCTGAGTTGAAATATGGCCTCAGACATTTACTAGCCCTGGACAAATCATTTAATCTTGTCTGCTTCAGTTTCCTCTTTTGTAAAATATCCTGGAGAAGAAAATAGCAAACTACTCTGGTCTTATTACCAAGAAAACCTCAAATAGGGAAACAAAAAGTCAGACATGGCTAAAATGACTGAATAACAGCAAAGGATTTAAAGGATCAAATGAGAAAATGCAAACTTCACAAACTTTAAAGTGCTCTGTAGGTATGAGTTATTATTTATGAATTGCCCTGGGGCCATTCTTTCATTAAACTTTCAGTGATTGATGATTAGTCTTTCAGAATTCAACTAGACTTGTCCTAGAGTAAGTGTGGTTACCAAGATCATTTTTGAAGTCTTTCCAACTTGATAGGTCCTACAGAGCCTATTATAGCCAAAGTTATCTCCATAATATGATGACAAAACTTAAATGGAACTCTTGGCACATGGTGGATATGTAACAGAAATTTGCTGAATTTGTTGAATTCCTTTTCCCTTATCTTTCATAAATAATTACAAAATATGCGATTTCTTCATCTGAAACATCTCTCACTTCTATCTTTTTCTCTCTTCACTACCATTAACCTAGTTCAAGCCTCCATTATCTCCTTCTTTGACTACATACAATAACATTCTAACAGGGATTGTTTTTACTTTTCTGCCTAACAGGTATTACTTTATACAACTGCTGAACAAATATTTATCTATGCATAGATTTGATCATTTGAAAAACCTTCATCACCTCCCTATTTCCTGCTAAGTAAAGTTCAAATTTTTTGTTATTTTAGTCCACAATGTGGGATGCCCCTTTTTAATGACACAGACTCAATCATATAGAGACTCTTGCTTTCTAGCTTTGGATCCACTCCCTGGTGAAATGTTTTGTTTTGTTTTGTTTTCCTATGTGGAGGCTACTAGAGGCTCAGAATTGTACCAGTCAGATATCACATCTCTCAGGGGTAATCATAACTGTTCTCAGTTGCTAGTATGCCTCTATAGAAAAGTGGTGCTGGCACCCATAGTGCCAGTCAAACTAGACACCAGGCTGGGAATGTCTATCTTAATTCTCAATCATGTCCATATTCCCACATTTCAAGGCATATTCGAAAACTGAATCTAATTCTCTCAAAGTTCCAAACAACCTGGGTGCTGGGAATCCTCACCCAAACAACCCTGACAACATGTGTACTGACTCATTGTAATAACATTCCCTCACATTTGTACAGTCAGGTTAACCAATTAATCTCTATGTACACAGAGTTATAACCTATCAATATTGGTGCCCAGGGCAAACAGTATGAATTTCAAAAATTCCAAGAAGCATAAGTTCACTTAAAGGGGTGGAGGGAGGGTTAGTTAATAAAATGTCTCACAGATAGGTGTGATTAGCAATGCTTACCATATTTGGTAAGTTCTCTATTTTAATGATGCTTGCTAAGGAAGTATTAAGTTCAATTGTTTATATAACCTATTTTTTAAATTGCATATATTTTTTTTAAATTACCCCCCCAAAATTTGCATGTCCTCTAAATTTTAATTCCCTGTAACAAAGAGTCAGTTTTCTTGCCCCAACTGGGAATTATTTATTCTGATTATTTATTATAATTATCTACATTGTCTCCCCACTAGTCAATAAGCTTCATGACAGCAGGCATACTTTTTTTTTTTTAGCTAAAACTTTCCTTCTCTTGATTCCTAAAACAATTCATTGCAGGAATTGTTAAATAAATGTAAATTGAACTGAACTATCACACTTTGAGTTATTGTAAGCTCCTTATGAGGAGGGAATGTTTCTTATCTTTACCTATTTGTTCCTAGCACTATGTCCTTGGCACATAGTTGTTGTTTAACAAATGTTTATTCAATTAAACTGAATTAGTGGCATACCCAGAACTAGAACTCAGCTCACCTAAATTCTAGTCTAATGCTCAGGAGAGTTCTGAGCTTTTTGTACGTTTCTATCTTCCTGATCAATGACCGCTCTTGCCTTACTCAACAGGCAAGAAAATTCTCTTTGCTGCCTCCATCTGAAGTCCTTACAAGGCATTCCAACTAAGGATATTAGGAGCTGTACCAATTAATCAGGGCCCATAGAGAATTGTTGCCTGATTGGTTCCTGGTAGCTTTCATATGTGATGCCAGCTGGCTTAGACCTTTAGTTTCTTTCAGCAAAATTAATGGGTAATTTTTCTGAGTGCACACAAACAGAGCTAGAAAGAATCTCACTATTGTTTTTATAGTGATGTTTTAAAAGCACTAGCAGATGGTTGAAGCCTCTCATAATACAGTAAAACCTTATTAGAGATATCATATCATAGGGTTGAGAACTGAAAGAGACCTTTGAGATTATCTAGTCCAACCCTTTCTTTAATGGATGAAAAACACTGCTACACAGAGTGGTTCAAATGACATGCCCAAGACTAAACAGTAAATAGTGGAGTTGGGATACAAAACAATGTTCCCTAACAAAAGAACAATTAACAGTAACTTCTTAGCAGGAAACTCCTGAGAGGAAATAACTTATAGACAGTATGTATCTTTGTCTTTTCTTCCCTTCATCCCCCTCATCTAAACAATTGTTAGATCCTTTTACTTTTGCTTCTGATAGACATCAACAGGTCACCCTTTTTTCTCTTTCCCACTGCTATCAATGTAGAGGCCTTTCTTACCGTCCACTTAGTCAATTATTATAATAGTCTCCTGAGAAATTTCCTTAACTTCAGGTTTGTTCCTTTCTAAATATCCTTCATATTGTTACCAGATTAATCTTATTCATGCACACATCTGATCAGATCACTTCTCTGCTCAAAATCCTTCAACAGCACCTACTAAGTTAAGTAGCATCATACTTCTTAGCTAGTCATTCAAGGACTTCTGTAGTCTAGTACCACCCTCCTTTTCTGTTCT